>NC_079502.1:16929339-17298176 GCF_030052815.1 Hevea brasiliensis | reverse complement strand
ATTTAGCAGATATAAACTAGATAAAAGTGGATTTTAATTTATTTTTGGATTTATGCTAAGCTATGGTATTGAAACACTGTAAAACTATGTGTTTCAGCTGAAAAAAAACTTGGAAGGTCTGAGAGACTGAGTCAAGGCCTAGAGGCGACTCACGTCAGGTCTGTGCACAATAATTCTTGTTTAAATATTTTATTCTCGAAAATTTGACTTCTGTGATTAAGTATGTATTGTGTTGCCATTTTATGATTGCAAATATGACTTTGGAAATTGATCAGATTTCTCACAAATTATTTGATTAAATTGTTTTGAATTGATTTTGTGTTCACATTTAGCATGACAGTGCCTTATTTTTCCTCCTCCATTTATGGGGTGAGATCGATTATTTTTCCTCCCTCTCTGGTTTACCAGTTGAGGTTGTAGATCGGATGAGTACTCATTAGCTAGCTAGCCACCTCCCTCATTGATTTCAATTAGTGGGTTTGTAGATTGCTTTGTTGTGGTGTACAACACGGCATTGATCGGAAATTTTGTGTCATGGCTTAAGTTGTGTATGAATTGACAACACTATGTTTATTCAATTATTTGACTAAAAAATTTTGCTAAAATGAGCTTTGATAAATTGTGAAATTTAATTGTGCAACATTTAAATTGTGTTTTGTCAATGAATGATTTATGTATTGTATTTCAAATTTTTATTGTACACCACTGAGTATTTTTATACTCAGTGATAACTTATTTTGCTATCGCAGATAAGAGCAAGGAGAAAGCAGCAGAGTGAGCTGCTACTGATATTGAGGACTACGCTGATATTTTTGTACTGGTATTGTTTTATACCCTTGTAGTTATTTTGATGTAAATATTTTAATGTTTTATGTATCAATGTAAAGTTGAGCAGTTGTATAATAAATTGTAATAATATTATTTTTGGAATTTCTTTTTGTAAATTAAGATTTGTATTTGTGAATTTTATACTTTATGCATTGCGAATGAAGTAATGAAATATTTTGAGATGATAAACTTTGATTGGATTGTGAAATTATTTTGAAGTGGATTGAATTGAGTTGACTTGAGATTATTTGGAGGTTGGGAATTGTGGAAAATTTATTGGAAGTGTTTTTCACAGGTTTTTGAAGAACTGTTTTCTCAAAATACAGAAGGAACGCTGTCAAAATTTTTATTAAATTTACGGAAAAATTAAAATGGATAAAAATTTTTACTAGTATTTAAACTTTGAATAAATGATTTTAATTCATACCAAAATGCTCCACCTCCAAAATGTAAAAAAATAGTTTTAAAATCCCTTGTAGTGTACTTAATGAATTATCGGTAGGTGAAGTTCGGTAGTTCATTAGGTATTCTACAGGAACATGTCATGCCTTACAGAGGGGTAAGGTGTGACATGTTTTAGTGGTATCAGAGCATGTTTTTCTAATAAATTTTGACTATGTGTATGAATATTTCTTTGATAAGTACAACTGCTCAAGTGTCTTTAATTGATACATATGACATATTTACATCATGAATATGCACTAACAGAGGTCAACCTCCTTGTGTTTGATCTCAGGAAGTAGAAATTTTGGGAAAACGGAATGGAAGAAGGACATCATTCCGTGGAACAATCTGTTGAGGCTGAAGTTCAAGGGGAAGCCCCAGCACTCCAGAACGTGAGTGGGTCAGCCACTCCAGCTCCTACTCCAAAGACCGCAGCTTTCTCGTCACTTGCACAGATGGCTGCGTTTTCCAGCAAATGGCGGGAAATGTGCCACCCCAAGCTCAGATGCAAGCACCTAAAGCACAACCATAGCCCTCAGCTCGGCAATATGAAAAATTGATGAAATTTGGGGCCACTGAGTTTAAAGGCACTGTGGATCCACTGGAGGTAGAACAGTGGTTAGAGTGAATGGAACGGGTTTTCAGGAAGCTACAGTGTGCACCAGAGCTAAAGTTCGAGTATTCTATTTCCTTGCTGTAAGGGGATGCGTATGAATGGTGGAAGACCATCCCCCACAGCCTGGTAGAACCTCCAGTCCTTACTTGGTCAGACTTTTTGAGGGAGTTTCGACAGAAGTGGGTCCCTAATGCATATGTGGATATGAAGTTACAAGAATTCTTGAGTTTGAAACAAGGAGACAGAACCATAGCAGAATATAAGAGAGACTTCTCTCGACTGAGCCACTACGCTGGAAGCTTAGTCTCTACCCCCAGAGATAGATGTAAGAGGTTTGAGTCCGGGCTAAGGCCGAATCTGAGAATGCAAGTTGTGGGATTCAGACTTTAGAATTTCTCTGAGTTAATCTCACAGGCCCTGGAATTGGAAAGGGTAGAATCAGAAGGGGCAGTGAAGAAGGGTACACAAGAGAAAGAAAAAACTGAAAAGACTACTGGACAAGCACCTGAGAGTGGTTCAGGGAAGAGGAAATAGTCTGGGGGATCTAGCTCAGAGATCCGCAGAGGCAGATTCTTCGGCCAAAGACCACCTGCCCGGCCAGACTCAAAGAGCACCCCGAGGAGCTCTATCAGTACGATAATGTGAAACTTGTGGTAGAACACATGGTGGGGTGTGTTTCAAGGCCACCGGTGCATGTTTTAACTGTGGAGGGAGCGGACATTTCGCTAAGAATTGTACTAGTCCACACCGGTCTGGACCTTCTGCTACATCTGAAGGATCAGCCCAAGTCTCTGCACATGGAGAGTCACAGTCAACTGCTAGAGGTAGAGGTAGAGGTAGGGGTCCTGGTAACACTCCTGGAAGTCAAAGCACGTTAACCAGCCAGTATCCAGTGGTGCACCAGTCAGAGTGTATACCATGTGTCAGAGGGAGGAGGCTGAAACATCAGATGTAGTAGCTGGTATTTTCTCCATCCTTGACCAAGATGTACATGTGTTATTTGATCCTGGCTCCACACATTCGTATGATAGTGCTAGTGTGATGTGTTCTACTGCTATCCAATGTGTACTAATGGATTATGATGTACTAGTAACTAGTCCATTAGGCCAGGAGGTCAGGGTAAATAAATTATATAAGGATTGTCCTTTGGTGATCCAAGGACACACTTTTCTGTCTGATTTAATTGAAATGCCCTTCAGAGATTATGACATTATCTTGGGCATGGATTGGTTAGCCAGGCATCATGCGATGATTGACTATAAACTGAAGACAGTCACTTTTGGTCTTCCTCAGTATGGTGATGTAGTAATACATGGGGAGAGGTAGTTATTGCCTTCAAACATCATTTCAGCTGCACTGGCCAGAAAAATGATTAGGAAAGGGTGTGAGGCATACTTGGCACATGTGATAGACACCCAGGTGGGTAGTCCAGCATTGAGGGACATCCCCACAGTATGTGACTTTCTGGATGTATTTCCTGATGAATTGCCAGGATTACCTCCAGAAAGAGAAGTGCAGTTTGAAATTGATGTTATGCCTGGTGTGGACCCAATCTCCATAACGCCATACAGAATGGCACCAGCAAAACTAAAAGAATTGAAAGTACAGTTGCAAGATTTGCTTGACAAGGGCTTCATCCGCCCTAGTGTGTCACCTTGGGGAGCGCCAGTATTGTTTGTAAAGAAGAAGGATGGCACTCTCCGATTATGCATTGACTATCGGCAATTGAATAAGGTGACAATAAAGAACAGATACCCATTGCCCCTTATTGATGACTTGTTTGATCAATTGAGGGGTGTAGCTGTGTTCTCCAAAATTGACCTGAGATTAGGTTATTATCAGCTGAAAGTACAAGAGCAGAGTATTTCTAAAACTGCCTTCAGAACCCGCTATGGCCATTATGAGTTCTTAGTTATGCCATTCGGGTTGACTAATGCTCCGGCTGCTTTTATGGATCTGATGAACACTATCTTCAGACCATACCTCGACCAGTTTGTTGTGGTATTTATCGATGATATATTGGTTTACTCGAGGAATGCAGAAGAGCATGATAGACATCTGTGGATTGTACTACAAACTTTGAGGGAGAAACAGCTATACGCCAAATTGTCAAAATGTGAATTTTAACTGAAGGAAATATCTTTCTTGGGGCATGTAGTATCAGAAGAGGGTATCAAGGTAGATCCAAGTAAAATTGAAGCTGTCCTTAATTGGAAGCCACCCAGAAATATCACAGAGATTCACAATTTTCTAGGGTTAGCTGGATACTACCGTTGATTTGTGAAGGAATTCTCCATGTTGGCATCTCCATTAACCAAGCTGCTTAGGAAAGATGTGAAATTTCAGTGGACAGATAAATGCCAACAGAGTTTTCATGAATTGAAGAGATGTTTGACTGAGGCTCCAGTCCTGACTTTACCTACACCGGGTAAAGAATATACAGTTTACAGCGATGCTTCTCACAATGGGCTAGGTTGTGTGTTGATGCAAGATTGGAATGTCATTGCCTATGCATCACACCAGCTGAAACCGCATGAGAGGAATTATCCGACACATGATTTAGAGCTTGCAGCTATTGTGTTTGCTCTTAAGATCTGGAGACATTATTTGTATGGGGAGAAGTGCTACATCTACACAGATTATAAGAGTTTGAAGTATTTGGGTACTCAGAAGGAGTTGAACTTGAGATAGAGGAGATGGTTAGAGTTGATAAAAGACTATGATTGTCTGATAGACTATCAGCCAGGGAAAGCTAATGTTGTGGCTGACGCCTTAAGTCGCAAGTCTACGGGTTACTCCTTTGTCTATGGTACATAAGTTGAGATCATTACATGCTAGTTTAGAGATTAATGATGAGGGGCAGACAGCAGTTGCATGGCATGTACAGCCAATGTTGATTGATCAGATTAGAATGGCTGCTCAGAATGATGAAAGGTATCAGAAGCTGTTGGAAGAAGTCCGGCAAGGCAAGAAACCAGAATTTTCAATCAGAGATGATGGTTTACTGCTACACTAGGGCAGAATGTGTGTTCTTAATGATATTGATTTGAGGCAGATCATTTTGAAAGAAGCACATGAGTCTCCTTTTGCCATGCACCCTAGTGGTACAAAAATGTATAGAGGGCTAAAGGAGCATTACTGGTGGATGGGTATGAAAAGAGATGTGGCAGAGTTTGTTTCAAAATGCCTAACTTGTTAGCAAGTAAAGGCAGAGTGTCAAGTACCCACTGGGTTGTTACATCCACTACCAGTACCAGAATGGAAATGGGAAATAATAACGATGGATTTTGTGATGGGACTTCCAAAGACACAGAAGAGTCATGATGCAGTATGGGTCATTATCGACAGACTGACTAAGTCTGCTCATTTTCTACCAATCCGAATGGACTATAGTTTAGACAGATTGGCCAGGTTGTACATCGATGAGATTGTGAGACTTCATGGAGTACCAGTATCCATTGTATCAGATAGAGATCCTACGTTCACTTCTAGATTCTGGGGTAGTCTTCAAAGAGCCTTAGGAACTAGATTGAACTTCAGTACTGCATTCCACCCACAGACAGATGGCCAGTCTGAGAGGGTAATTCAAATCTTGGAGGACATGCTACGGGCTTGTGCGATTGAGTTTGAGGGCAGTTGGGATACACACTTGCCTTTGATTGAGTTTGCTTACAACAACAGCTACCAATCAAGCATTGGGATGCCTCCATATGAAGCTTTGTATGGCAGAAAATGTAGAACCCCGTTGTGTTGTGATGACATGGGTGAAAGAAAGATGATTGGACCCGAAATTGTTCAACAGACTGAAGAGAAAATCAGGGTGATCAGAGATTGACTTAAGACTGCATCAGACCGTCAGAAGTCCTACATTGATTTGAAAAGAAGGGATATTGAGTATGCAGTGGGTGAGAAAGTTTTCCTCAAAGTTTCTCTTGGAAGAGAATTATGAGATTCGGCAGAAAGGGAAAACTGAGTTCTCACTTCATTGGGCCATATGAGGTTCTGGAAAGAGTGGGTCCTTTGGCATATTGTTTGGCACTACCTCCAGAGTTGGAGAAGATACATAATGTCTTCCATGTGCCTATGTTGAGGAGGTATCGATCAGACCCATCTCATGTACTACCAGTAGAGGAAATTGAAGTAAATCTAGACCTCACATATGAGGAGGAACCCATAGAGATTCTGGCTTATGAGGTGAAACAGCTATGGAATAAGCAGATACCATTGGCAAAAGTGCTGTGGAACCATCATTCGGGCCAGGAGGCTACTTGGGAACGAGAGGAGGACATGAGGAGACAATACCCATAGCTGTTCAAGGATTAAAACAAGGTAAAATTTCGAGACGAAATTTATTTAGGGAGGGGGGGGGAAATTGTAACACCCCCATTTGTATAGCCTGGTGTATTTCACTATTCCGGTGGCCGGAGTCGGTCCGGACAATTAAGGGGATTATAACCACATCTAAGACAACTAGATAACCTATAAACACAAATAATTAGTAATTGCCAATTAGTTAAGTAAAAATAAGAAAAACAAAACATAAGAAGTTAAACGAGCCGAGAGTCACAGCGATGGGTGACCTTCTTGGGAACAACTGCGAAGTCGATTTAAACTCAAATTTCGAACCGTAAAATATGACGCCGCGATCCTTAGGACCATTACGAACACAGTGAAAAAGAGAAAATCACGAAAAAGAACTGTTAAGCTAGTCAAATAATTAGGTCAGAGAGCCAGAAGAAATATTGAATTAATTGCAAACCGGGTTAAACCGGCGAGAGGTAATTTAGTCAATTGACCCCGAGAATTGACTCCTGACCTAACTGTCAAATAAAATCAGAGAAAAGAAAACTTTGGAATCGAGAATTAAATTAAAGAACTAATAAAAAAATAAAAAAAAGAAGAGAAAATGAAAAAGGTGTAGGGATATGACATCATGCATGACATCATGCATGATGCCATAAATCCCATAATTAATAATTTGATTAAATGGATTTTTGGGTCTTCCTAAGAAATAAAAAGATAAAAGAAAAGAAAAGAAAAAAAAAATAAACAAAGGTCATCTTCTTCCTTAGTGTTGCCGCCTCTCTCTCTCCCAAGTTCTCTCTCAAATTTTTCCTCCGTGAAAGCTTATTTTTAAGCTTTCTAAACATTAATGCCACCATAAATCCTTTAATTTTCTTGAATAAAAATTATAAGAAAATCTTGGAAGGAAGATTAGAAGGAGAAGAATTGAAGAAAATTGAGAGGAAGTGAAGATCAAAGACTTCACCTAAGGCTAGTAATGCAAACTTCAAACTTTTAGTTTAATTAGTGTGTGTATAGCATCAAGAACATAGAAATAAACTTAAAATGAAAAGAAAAATTTATTGAGGGACTAAACTGAATTTCGGCCAGCTTGGATTACTATGCATATGTTTGAGTTTTGATTGAAATTAAATGATAGGCAAGTTTGTATGGATGTGCTAATGAGATTGGTATGCTTAAATGTGGTTAAATGCAACAAGTTAGTAAGTTAGGGTATTGGGACACTTAGGGTTAGAGACAAAAATGTAAAAAACTTGTAAATGGTGTCTTTGACCTAATGTGAAGTGAGAAATGGTCATTTGTAACCTAATTAAGTGTATTAGAAGTGTTTGAATCAAAGCCAAATTCGGATTGAGTATGGTCATGCTGCTGACAGCATGACCAAATTACCTTTGAGGGATCAAAAGTGAAATTTTACAAGTCTAATTGGTATGAGACCAATTGGAAATGAAAATAGACACTAAATGACACAATTTTCATTTAGGAAGTATTCCCAAAAAGTGACGAAAACCTAGTGAAGAAATTGACCAAAGTTAGAAAATTGCAGACTGCCCTGTACAAACTGACTAAATGAACAGTGTTTGTTCATTTGGTCATAACTTGAGCTAGGCAGGTCTAAATGACCTGAAATTATACCAGTGGTTAGATGAGATATAGACCTAAAACTTTTATGAAGAACATAAACTCAAATTATGCCATTAACCAAGTCATTTGGCCACCCCAAGTTGGTGACCCAAAATTGCCAAAGACTAAAAATTGCCTGCAGGTTGAGTCCAATCCGGCAGCCATGGTTCAAATGGCTATAACTTGAGCTACAAAACTCCAATTGGAGTGATTCAAAAAGGAGAATAAACTTAAGACAATAGGGAACATTTTATATGAAGAAAGTTTTGCCAAATTCCAACAGTAAAATGACCAATGGAACAGTGAGTGCAACCTAAGGCACCAAAACTGAAAATTTGCATTTTTGCCTAAAGGACTTAAGTTTTGAGAAAATGACCAAAACCAACAAGTTTGGTGACCAAAATGTGGTATGTAGGTGAAGTTGGAGTTCCCATACCTATTAAGCCTTAGAAAGTCAACAAATTGACTTGAATAGTGTAGTGAATAGTAACTCCGAAATACAAATTTTAAAGAACGTCAAGTTTAGCAGATATAAGCTAGATAAAAGTGAATTTGAATTTATTCTTAGATTTATGCTAAGCTATGATACTGAAACACTGTAAAACTGTGTGTTTCAGCTGAAAAAAACTTGGAAGGTCTGAGAGACTGAGTCAAGGCTTAGAGGCGGCTCACGTCAGGTCTGTGCACAATAATTCTTGTTTAAATATTTTATTCTCGAAAATTTGACATATGTGATTAAGTATGTATTGTGTTGCCATTTTATGATCGCAAATATGACTTTAGAAATTAATCAGATTTCTCACAAATTATTTGATTAAATTATTTTGAATTGATTTTGTGTTCACACTTAGCATAACAGTTCCTTATTATTCCTCCTCCATTTATGGGGTGAGATCGATTATTTTTCCTCCCTCTCTGGTTTACCAGTTGAGGTTGTAGATCGGATGAGTACTCATTAGCTAGCTAGCCACCTCCCTAATTGATTTCGATTAGTGGGGTTGTAGATTGCTTTGTCGTGGTGTACAACACGGCATTGATCGGAAATTTTATGTCATGGCTTAAGTTGTGTATGAATTGACAACACTATGTTTATTAATTATTTGACTCAAAAATTTTGCTATAATGAGCTTTGATAAATTGTGAAATTTAATTGTGCAACATTTAAATTGTGTTTTGTCAATGAATGATTTATGTATTGTATTTCAAATTTTTATTGTGCACCACTGAGTATTTTTATACTCAGCGATAGCTTATTTTGCTGTCGCAGATAAGAGCAAGGAGAAGGCAGCAGAGTGAGCTGCTACTGATATTGAGAACTACGCTGATATTTTTGTACTGGTATTGTTTTATACCCTTGTAGTTATTTTGATGTAAATATTTTAATGTTTTATGTATCAATGTAAAGTTGAGCAGTTGTATAATAAATTGTAATAATATTATTTTTGGAATTTCTTTTTGTAAATTAAGATTTGTACTTGTGAATTTTATACTTTATGCATTGCGAATGAAGTAATGAAATATTTTGAGATGATAAACTTTGATTGGATTGTGAAATTATTTTGAAGTGGATTGAATTGAGTTGACTTGAGATTATTTGGAGGTTGGGAATTGTGGAAAATTTATTGGAAGTGTTTTTCACAGGTTTTTGAAGAACTGTTTTCTCAAAATACAGAAGGAACGCTATCAAAATTTTTATTAAATTTACGGAAAAATTAAAATGGATAAAAATTTTTACTAGTATTTAAACTTTGAATAAATGATTTTAATTCATACCAAAATGCTCACCACTTCCAAAATGTAAGAAAATAGTTTTAAAATCCCTTGTAGTGTACTTAATGAATTATCGGTAGGTGAAGTTCGGTAGTTTATTAGGTATTCTACGGGAACATGTCATGCCTTACAGAGGGGTAAGGTGTGACAGTAAAAATATAGTATGGCATAAAGCCATTTACAGAATAGCTGTCAGAATTCTATTGGCATGCCAACCTATCCAAACTAGTCAACTAGGCAAACTAGGGCACATTACAAATTAATTATTTAATTCTTTATTTTTAGAGTTTATTAGTTATTATGTAATTCACAAGTCAATGCAAATGTTGACCCTTTTATATATCATGGATAAGTTGATTCTAATATCAACATGTCATAATTTGTATTTCAATATGCTGCCAATATAGTGCAATTTATCCTTTTCACATGTTGACATTTATTGCCAAATTACCTCAAGCTTCATTGTATGTAAAGGTCAAATTTTCAGTTTTAGTGTGCTAGATTGGTCTAGCTTAATGTCCTACTTCTCTTGGTTTTTAGCTTCTGGTCAAAAAGAAAAATTGTAGCTCTATGTCTTATTGAACTTTTGGCACAAATTTTAAGTCATTCTGAGTTATATAGACCAAGATATGGTCAATTTACTAAAGCTGGATAGATTGCATTTTTAGTGTAAATTTTGGTCAATTTTAGGTCAAATTCAGTTCTGGCAGTTTTGATACCCTAACTTGGGCAAGCAATTTGACTTAGTTCTGGCCATTTCTGGGCTTTTGTATCTTCATAAGAATTGTAGTTCTATGTCTAACTTTTCATGGTAAAAATTTCAGGTCATTTGGACCTATTTTGAGTGAGTTATGGTCATCTTAGTGACTACTGTTCATATGTTCGAAAATCTGGGCTTGCACATTAACAATTCCAGATTAAGTCATTTTTAAGGTCAGTTTCTAAACAGAATTTTGGCAACATTTCTACATGAAAGTTGGCCTATTTTATGTCTAGTTTTGCCTCCAATTGGCCTCATACCAATTGGGGTCACCAATTGTCACTTATGGTTCAATTTACCTACTGCCTTCACAACACACAATCTGCACATACATGAACACTTCCAAATGACACTTCTCCTCCTCCCAAAACTATAAATATATATTCATAACACTTCTATACCATTCATCATATCTCAATCATGTCCATTTGGGCAGAATATATAAGTGCTTCATGTACATTATACAACCCTATTTTGCAAAGTTAATTTCAACATAATATATACATGAAAACACTTGATTATTACATATACCTCACAACCATTACTTCACATACACTGCCCACAATTTATCTTCACCATAATTCATCAAGAAAATTCATGAAACCAAACACTAATTCATAAATTTAAAGGCTGTCAAAAATGGCAGTTTGCTAAGGTATACAAATTGCTTTCCAAACCCTTAAATTCAAGTACTCAATGTACATATACATGGGAACTAAATTACTACAACTTTAAAATGACTAAATCAACATTATTTTCCATCCATTAGAGGTAAGAAAAACTCAAGCAACATAGATTCTCATGGCTGCCGAAATTAAACAATTCCATAAGTCAATAAATTCTTCCATTCTCTTCACCATTCAACTCACCTCAACCTAAACATGAAGTTTACTAAAGCAAGAGAGGGGATTTGGACACTTACCTATTTTCGTAGCTTACTCAAACCTCACTAAACTTCCTTCTTTTTGCTCCAAATATGCTGCCCAAGGTGTGTAGACAAGGTTTAGTGAAGAGAAGTGTGAGAATCATGGCTTGGTGATGGGTTGATGAAGCTCACAAGGTGTGCGGCCATGGAGGTTTGGTTTGAGAGCTCCATTTCGGCAAGAAGAAGATTGTAGAAGAAGAAGATGAAGTGAGTGGGATCTGCTGTCCCAAAGTTCCATATGTGTCCCAAATTAGGAGTTAGTGGAGCACTTAGGTTAGTTTTATTGTTTAATTATTCAAAGTTTCACAATTTGGATTTTATGCCCCATTTCTTTTACTATTCATATAATGTACTACAATTTAATTTTTCATGACATTTTCAGAGTGTAATATCATTTATTTTTAATGGACATTGAGGTCAAAAGGCAACTCTAGGTGTCAAATGACCAAAATGCCCCTCTTCCGGTTGTATTCTTGATTTTTCAGTAACACCGATTTTTGTCTATTTCTTGATTTTTCGTTTTCCTTTATACTAATTTATTAATTTTCTTTGACATTTTTAATGTCAATTACACCTTAATAAACCTTTAATTATGTCTTGAAATTTAATTCTGAGGGTTCCCCGCGGTCCTGTAGTCTGCAATTGCCATTGCCGTAACTTCCCGATGCGGTCACCCATTGCTATGGTGCCGGCTTGTTTAACCTAGTTTTATTTTCTCTCTTTATTTTTCTTTAATTTTTCTTATATTTTCTTTTTATTTATTTTATCATTATATGTCTGTTCACTATCACCGAAGTGTAGTTCCAGACATCCTGACTTGCCCGGACTGACATTAGGTCATCGAAGCAACAGAATGTACGGATTACGTACAGTGGGGATGTTATAGCCTTCATCAAAATTGCCCTAGGGAGTTCATGGTAGAGACTGCCCCCCAAGTTCCCTAGAGCTCTTGGATGTCAAATCAGATTCCTCTGGCCTAGAAATTTGGTCAAGTAGTGTAGAAATTGGGATGTTGTATTTCTCAGAAGTAAATTGTGCATCCAATTGAGATTTCTTCACCCACGAATTTATACCTTTTATCAAAGCATTTATGATGATTGATGCTAGTTTTTTCATATCACAATAAGGCATTTCATAACGCCTCATCAAGAACATGAATGACAGTGAAGCATCAGAATTGTCTCACTGAGCGTGCCAAAAATTATTTGTGTAGAACGTTAATGTGAGAATCTGTGAAATCTGTGTCACTGAGTGTGCCAAAAATTATTTGTTTGAGAAACAACTTGGCTGGCTAATAGCTTAAAAAATGCAAGCCTGCCAAATACTGAGTGCATTAGCTGTGTGCTTTCTAACTTCTATCAAATGATTGTGAAATCTAGACTAGACTAAATGCAACTTCATTAAAATCTCACTTCAGATTGAACAATTAAAGTAACGAAAATTGTATCGATTGCTTGAAATTTGAATACATGACTTATAAATTAAATGCAAAACTTGAAAAATAAAAAAATAGATAAAAGTAAAGATAGATAAACTGATGAAGTCTGTGTTGTTGTTAAATTGGTTGGGGGCCTTTCCCGTTGCACGATAAAAAGTATTTATTGCTGCACCAGATGTTTTTGGAAGCATCTGGAATCATCACATCTTCACATTCTGCATGTTCAGTAGTTTTAGACAGTTACCATCCATCACCTATAGTTACCTTTAACTTCTCCTGCGATTGATAACTTCCAGATGATTCTTCAACTTCCCATTACGTAATAACCTCCTGTAACTTCCAATTAAATATTAACTTTCAATAAATAACCACAAAAAATACCTAGTAAAAATTAATTAGGCCTCATAATTAAATTAATGCAATAAAATTAATTAAATTAATTTTATAAAAAAATAATTTAATTAATTATGAGCCTAAACGCAAAAAATTATATTTTTGGTATAAATAAGATCAAACACCATGTCTCATCCTCCTTCAAGTCTAGAGAGAAATGGTATTGTCAAGAGTCCCACAAGATTACAACAAGTTCAAAGGCCTTATAAGGGTGGATGACCAATTAACTAATTGATTTAAGTCTAAGTAAACTTATTATTTTATACAAAGCATCTTACATAAAATTTTCATTTTATTTTATAATTTATCCATTTTAAAAGAAGGCAACTATAAATATGAAATTATTTGTCTTCCTTAAACGTTAAAACCAATGCAAAAAGATATTCTGGTATATAAAAAAAAAATAGAAATACTCGTTTGTTTGCATCTAAAATTTTCTAAGCACCAAAAGGGAAAATAAATAAATAAAATATAATAATAATCCCTCGCTTACTCTGTTCCTAATCAAACCGCTGTCACCAACCCAAATGCTAAACCAGAAAATTTCTACCTTATAATTTGTGGTTGGTCATACTGAGATGACCTTTTGGGTAATTAATTAAATACTATATCGCGCTTTCAAGTTTCGAAGCACTTGATTTTTCTTTATTTTTTTTTTTAACTTCATTTGTTTAAGGAAAAAAAAAATGTCAACAGCTC
This sequence comes from Hevea brasiliensis, assembly GCF_030052815.1. Taxonomy (NCBI): domain Eukaryota; kingdom Viridiplantae; phylum Streptophyta; class Magnoliopsida; order Malpighiales; family Euphorbiaceae; genus Hevea; species Hevea brasiliensis. Next base: position 17,284,375 of record NC_079502.1, on the reverse strand, counting down.
ATTGGATATGCAATCCCTTTCAATTGCGAATCGCCCAAAAACAGTAACCCTCTTTTTTATTTTTAGGTTAATTTAATTAAATTGTTTATAAAAAAATTTTAAAAATGTTTCACACAATTATATATGAATTTTAATTGAAAATTAATTAAAAATAAATAAATTAAATTAAATTATTATAAAATTATACATTTTAACGTCTTAAGTACTTAAGATACTGAAAATTTCTTCACAGTAGGATGACGTATCCCATGTAAAGACTGGCTAATTTAACATTATAATCAATTAAAATATACTAAAAATTAGATTATTTGTAGAAAATATTTAAAAAAATATAATTGAAAAATGGTATTTTTTTTATTATTTTACTATAACATTTAGATTCTATTTATTTTATAAAAAATAATTTATACATAAAAAATATTTTTCATAAAAGAAATGATGAAATGTGCTTATGTTTTAATATAAATATATAATTAATAAAGTCAAATTATTTAGATATCAAGTTATATATTTTTTTCATTTATAATCTTAGAATATAATATTTAAATAATTTCAGTATTATTTGTTATATATTTATATTAAAAATAAATATTATTTATTTAAGATAAATTATTTTTCATTATTAACTCATTAAAATTAACACATAAAGGTTGAATTTTTCGAAAATATCTTTTATAATCTCTCAATTTTGATTAATTTAACATTTAATTACTCCATTTAAATTTTAGTTAAATTTATATTAATTAAATAGAAAAAAAGACTCAAATACTCTTAATGAGATGCTTTCTTTCTCCTTCTTGTTCTCCTTATGTCGTCCTCATATCTTCTCTCTCTATCTCCTTCTCCCTTCCACACCCTCTCCACTCTCCCAATCCACCATCCTCTTCCCAATCCCATTCCCATACTGCAAGATTCCTAATTCCATGTTAAGCCAGAGGAAGACCTTGCTTATGGGATGCCTAGGGCTATGGTGGAACGGCCATTGTCACAAGTAAGAATGAGGAAGTCGTGACGATGATCGTTGGGGAGAAGAATATAGATCGCCTTCCGCTTCTTTCAAATAATGACCTCTACTGGGACATATTCAGAGCAGTAACGGAAAATGTAAAAATTTCACTATAAAGTTGGCAAAATCAATTCTTGGCCATAACTACAAAGTTTCAGGGCATTTATTAAGCTTTCCGACGGTTCAAGAATCACACTATTTTAAGTTATGTAATATAAGTTATGAACTTTTAAAGTTAGCTTCCCTGCTTCTGAAAACCATCAGGTCAGTTTTTCATATTTAAGCAATAAAAAGTTTTGCCTTCAAACATCACGTTAAAAAGGGAATTAGGTCTAGCATGAAACTATAAAGTTTTAGGGCATTTATCAAGGTTTTTATAGACCTAAAGATCACAAAAATCCAACTCAAGTTATGAATTTTTAAATATAATTGATCCTGTAGCCTACTGGCATAACTAAGGTTCCATCAACCCTAGTAGCTATCCTTTTCACTATATTATAATTTCCCCTTATCCCTAATGATATCCCTACTCAAATTTAATCAAAAATAAAGATTATAACACTAACGTTAGTTGTAAACCAGTTGCTGCCCTTCTCCCTTCAATTTCCACCAAAACTCTTCAAGAATTTGATGTCTTCAAGCTTAAATCACCAAGCTTTCTTGCTCCCTTTTCTTAGGCCTTCAAAAATGGAATGACCTAGGGTTTTTGTTGGATGTTTCTTCTTCAAATCTTGAGAGAATTTGCTATTAAAAGAAGAAAAGAAAAGAGGAGGAAAATGAGGATAGATGGCTGGCTAACAAGGGATAAAGGAAGAGAATGTCTCTTAGTTTTTACCCATTGGTCTTTAGTGAAGTTTCAACTTCCTATTGGTTGATCACTTTATCATTTTTAATTTTTTCTCTCAACTTTATAATTAATTCAAGTTAGTTTTCTAATTTTTTATTTGCCCCTTAACTTATTAATTTTTTTATTTTAGTCCTCTAACTCTTGGTGGCCAACTTCCTAGGTATGAATGGAAACAATTTCACACACAATTAATTTTATAATTCCTATGAATTCTTTTAGAACAAATTGCGAATGTTACAGAAGGCCTTTTTTTAATGATAGGTTGCCCCAATGACAATTGCAAAAATTAAAAGGTAAGTATCCCTTAAACTTTTTTTAAATAATAATTTTGTATGTAATATGTAACAATAATAGAAATTTATTTAGTAAATACTAAAATCAATTTTGTTTGTATTTTAACCCATGTTTGGCATGTAAATTAGATTTAATTAAATATTTGGTCAATTGTAAAATAAATTAGTATATCTAAAATAATTTTTTAGGTTGTAATTGTTTGGGACCTTTATGTATTTATTAGAATAAATGAAACATGCACACAATTTATTTAGTTTAATTATCTTTAGGGTAACTTGGTAAATAAATAAAATAGGCTAATTAGAAACTTATGCTTGTTTGTAAATTGAATTTGTGTGAAAATCAAATTGTCAATAACATGTTAATTTTAATTTTTTGGTTCACTTAATTGAATTTAGCTACCCCATATGTAAGGATTACTTGTGCATGAAAATTGTTTGTAAATAACAACCCTATTTGAATTACTTGTGTGTATATGTTTATAAATTGCATTTTTAGGTAAGAAGTTTGACAAATGAATAATGACCAAGACTTTTAGAAATATTAGTAGAGAACTAGCACTCAAATTAATGGGGTTAGACTAGGTGTAAGGGGTGCCTACCACTTTTTTCTTATGTACCCACTATCGCAAACTTAGACATTAGATTATAATGACAATGGTTGAGGAACCTCTGTAAAGAGTAAGTTTCCATCTACGACCCTATCAAAAAATTAAGTGCATCAATCAAGTCTCTTTGGTTGTCCCTTCAGAAATTGATGCCTCAATTAGATGTCGCTTGGAAGAAACAAAGAATATGTCTAGCAACTTCTGTCTATTTATGCCTTTATAGCATAAATTCTTAGTATTATGGTAGTGTTGTGGGATGATGATACTTATCAATGGACTCAATTCTATTAAGATCATATAAAATGCATGTCTAGAAAATGTTTTCTAAGCAGGTGGTACTTAAGTGGGACTGATGTGACTCTACCATCTTTCCTGGGGTATACTTGGTGCACTTTATACGATCCTGGTAGATGATATTTCACCTCACGCCACATGACCCCCATATGGCCTTAGGTGTTCTATGCTTAATGTTATTCCATCGACTTCTTGGAAGGCACGGTGGATTTGGACTTAGAGAATTCATCATTATAATTGCTACTTGAAGGACTAGAGCAATAGGAATTATTATATAATGAACATGGCCCTCAGGACCACTGATTCCTCTAATACTGTAATAACCCCTGAGCATGGAGTCACCTGAGAAACTTGAGTCCGCTGGGAAGCTATTGGTACCATTAAAACTGGAGTTATAAGTACTACCATCTAAGGGACTAGTGCTGCTATTTGAGGAACCTACACTGTAGATATGTTAATTACTCTGTGACTATTGTTCCCTAAGCCAAAGGTCACATGGAGTGTTTGCACTTGTTGAGGCACTTGTGCGATTTGAGAACCTGTAATTGCCTCTGTATCATAAATATTCGAGTGAGTCACAGGGTTAATGTTACCAAGAATCAAGATAGAAACACTGGTTCTATGTTGGAGTGGCTAATTAATACTAATTCTCTGGGTTAGCTAACCACTTATTCATCTCTCTTATGGAGTGGCTGGTACCTTTCTTCATTCTGAATCCAACCTCCATCAAAATTGCCCTAGGGAGTTCATGGCAGAGACTGCCCCCCAAGTATCTTGGAGCTCTTGGATGTCAAATCAGATTCCTCTAGCCTAGAAATTTAGTCATCAAGAAAGAGTACAGAAATTGGGATTTTATATTTCTCAGAAGTAAATTGTGCATCCAATTGAGATTTCTCCACCCACGAATTTATACCTTTTATTAAAGCATTTATGATGGTTGATGCCAGTTTTTCCATATCACAATAAGACATTTCATAACTCCTCATCAAGAACACGAATGACGGTGATGCATGAGAATCATCTCACTGGGTGTGCCAAAATTATTTGCAATTTTTGGGTAAGAATAGTGAAATGTAGAATGTTAATGTAAGAATCTGTGAAATCTGTGTCACTGAGTGTGCCAACAATTATTTGTTTGAGAAACAACTTAGCTGGATAATAGCTTAAGAAATGCGAGCGTGCCAAATACTGAGTGTATTAGCTGTGCGCTTTCTGACTTCTATCAAATGATTGCGGAAACTTGACTAGACTAAATGTAACTTCATTAAAATCTCACTTCAAATTGAACAATTAAAGGAACAAAAATTATATTGATTGCTAGAAATTTGAGTACAAGACTTATAAATTAAATGCAAAGCTTGAAAAATAAAAAAATAAATAAAAGTAAAGATAGATAGACTGATGAAGTCTGTTGTTGTCATTGTTAAATTGGTTAGGCGCTTTCCCGTTGCACTATATAAAGTATTTATTGCTGCACCAGATGTCTTTGGAAGCATCTGGAACTAGCACATCTTCACATTTTGCATTTTTAGTAGTTTTGGACAGTTACCATCCATCACCTATAGTTACCTTTAACTTCTCCTGCGATTGATAACTTCCCTACAAATGATTCTTGAACTTCCCATTACATAATAACCTCCTGTAACTTCTAATTAAATATTAACTTCCAATAAATAACCACAAAAAATACCTAGTAAATAATTAATTAGGCCTCATAATTAAATTAATGCAATAAAATTAATTAAATTAATTTTGTAAAAGAATAATTTAATTGATTATGGGCCTAAACACAAAAAATTACATTTTTGGTATAAATAAGATCAAACACCATGTCTCATCCTCCTTCAAGTCTAGAGAGAAATAGTATTGTCAAGAGTCCCACAAGATTACAACAAGTTCAAAGGGCTTATAAGGGTGGATGACCAATTAACTAATTGATTTAAGTCTAAGTAAACTCATTTCACACGTTATAAACTTTTACCTCAAGCCCACTCATTCACCTCTATCGTTCTAACTTAGTTCAGTAATTAGTATGAAAATGTATGGCTACATGCATGCGATCTCTCAATTCTTGAGTTTTAACTTCAAGATAAATTTTAGAAAAAAATTTGGGCATTTGGGGAATATTTGGGCAATAAACCCACCAGTTCTACCTACCGTGAATACAGTATTTGTTCCTTCCAATCAATCTTGTCAAAGATAATGACTATAGTCACAATTGCTTTCCCACCTTGAAACTTTTGTTCAATCAATTTGAGAAATTATCCAATAATTTAGGTTTTGGACTATAAAATCATGCTATCCATCGGTGTTACAGTAATTTTTTTTTTTTTCGTAACAAGCAAAATTGTGTTAAGAGGCTATAAGGATAAGAAAATATAACCTGAATCCAGAGAAAACAACTAAAGAGAAAAGGAAATCCATACTGTTAAGTTATCAACTCCATTCAAACCTCCAAATAAAACCCATCCACAAATTAAAGCACGCCATCGATGACTACCACCACCAAAGCTTGCCGCCAGAACAATGATGGAAGCCAACGAACATGGCCAGAATCACAAGGAGATGCCTATGGATCAGCTTTGCACGCTAAGTGATAATTCATATTATGCCTTTCTCAAGAAAATACAAATCCTCTTTGCTCAAATTATAATTCAACAATTATTTAAACATAAAATATTAAACAGTAGAGCAAATCCCACCACAAGTAACGCTAGCCCTTTTCGTTCTTTCATTTTTTTCCAAACAAATCCAACTAAAAGCATTTATTTATTTTTCATTTGCTTCCCTTATACTTCCCACCAACCATATAATTAAACTGCAAATAATAATAAAATTTAATATTAATATAATAATAAAAATGTGAAATTTTAAACTTAAAATTTAATTAAAATCAATTGCAAAAAAAATTACAGGTAAAAAAGGAAAAAAAAAAGAAAAAAAAGAAGAAGAAAAACTCGCTTTTCCGTTATGTGAATAGTTAAGCCCACACTCCCACCTAAAGTCGTCTAAAGAAAAGTTGGCTAGTCCTTTTCATGTCGTCCTGAATATAGTTTTCGAACTACTAATATCAGTAAGGCATAATGACTTAAGAAAAAAAATTAAAACTTTTCGTATTTTTCAATTCTAATTTTGATAATTTTGTAATATAGATTATAAAAAAAATTATTACAATTTTATTTTATTTTTCTACGCCAAATGTTTTAACTTCATTTTTTTTTTTATTTACAACCATCTATGAAAATTTAACAATATATATATATATATATATATATATATATATAATGATAAAGAATCATGATATATCATTAGTGGCTGTAGATCATTTAAAAAATTAAATTGAAGAATTAATTGGGAAAAGTGTATAGAATTGTAATAAAATTTTGACAAGTTGAATAATATTATTGAAATTTAATTTTTTTAAATAAAGTAAAAAAAAAATAAAAAATTTTATTTTGTTAATAAGATTATTTAAATTTTGACATTAAATATTTTTATTTAATTTTGGCGTGAACATTTATTATTATCAAATTTTTTTATATAAATATTTTATAATTTAAAAATATAAATTTAAATTATAATACTAACACCAACAAGTATTTGATTACATTAATAAAACTTACTAAAATCTCAAAAGGAGAATTAAAATTTCATCATTTGATAAAGTAATTATACAATGAAACTGTGATTTCATACAAATAATTTATATAAAAAAAATAAATAAATTAGATATAAATAAATATTTAAAATAATTAAATAATTATTATTTAATAATTTATTTATATACAATTATCGATATTTTATTAACTTATTATTTTATACAAAGCATCTTACATAAAATTTTCATTTTATTTTATAATTTATCCATTTTAAAAGAAGGCAACTATGAATCTGAAATGATTAGTCTTCCTTAAACGGTAAAACCAATGTAAAAAGATATTCTGGTGTATAAAAAAAAATAGAAATACACGTTTGTTTGCGTCTAAAATTTTCTAAGCACCAAAAGGGCAAATAAATAAATATAATATAATAATAATTTCCCGCTTTCTCTGTTCCTAGTCAAACCGCTGCAAATGCTAAAGCAGAAAATTTCTACCTTATAATTTGTGGTTGGTCATACTGAGATGACCTTTTGGGTAATTAATTAAATACTATATCGCTCTTTCAAGTTTCAAAGCCAGTGGAAAGCACTTGATTTTTCTTTTTTTTTTTTTTTTAACTTCATTTGTTTAAGGGAAAAAAAAAATGTCATCAGCTCATTGGATATGCAATCCCTTTCAATTGTGAATCGCCCAAAAACAGTAACCCTCTTTTTTATTTTTAGGTTAATTTAATTAAATTGTTTATAAAAAAATTTTAAATAATGTTTCACACAATTATATATGAATTTTAATTAAAAATTAACTAAAAATAAATTAATTAAATTAAATTAAATTATTATAAAATTCTACATTTTAACGTCTTTAAGTGCTTAAGATACTGAAAATTTCTTATCAGTAGTATGGCGCATCCCATGTAAAGACTGGCTAATTTAACTTTATAATCCATTAAAATATACTAAAAATTAGATTATTTGTAGAAAATATTTAAAAAAATATAATTGAAAAATGCTATTTTTGTTATTTTATTATAATATTTAGATTCTATTTATTTTATAAAAAATAATTTATACATAAAAAATATATTTCATAAAAGAAATGATGAAATGTGCTATGTTTTAATATAAATATATAATTAATAAAGTCAAATTATTTAGATATCAAGTTATATATTTTTTTCATTTATAATCTTAGAATATAATATTTAAATAATTTCACTATTATTTATTATATATTTATATTAAAAATAAATATTATTTATTTAAGATAAATTATTTTTCATTATTAACTCATATTAAAATTAACACATAAAGGTTGAATTTTTAGAAAATATCTTTTATAATCTCTCAATTTTGATTAATTTAACATTTAATTACTCCATTTAAATTTTGGTTAATTTTATATTAATTAAATAGAAAAAAGACTCAAATACCCTTAATGAGATGCTTTCTTTCTCCTTCTGTCCTCCTCATAACTTCTCTCTCTATCTCCTTCTCCCTTCCACACCCTCTCCACTATCCCAATCCACCATCCTCTTCCCAATCCCATTCCCATTCTACAAGATTCCTAATTCCATGTTAAGACAGAGGAACACCTTGCTTATGGGATGCCTAAGGGCTATGGTGGAACTGCCATTGTCACAAGTAAGAATGAGGAAGTCGTGACGATGATCGTTGGGGAGAAGAATATAGATTGCCTTCCGCTTCTTTCAAACAATGACCTCTGCTGGGACAAACAATAGTCTCAGGACCACTAATTCCTCTAATACTGTGATTACCCCTAAGCATGGAGTCACCTGAGAAACTTGAGTCCTCTAGGAAGCTATTGGTACCATTAGAACTGGAGTTATAGGTACTACCATCTAAGGGACTAGTGCTGCTATTTGAGGAACCTACATTGTAGATATGTTAATTACTCTATGACTATTGTTCCCTAAGCCAAAGGTCACATGGAGTGTTTGCAATTGTTGAGGCACTTGTGATTTGAGAACCTGTAGTTGCCTCTGTATCATAAATATTCGAGTCAGTCACAGGGTTAATGTTACCGAGAATCAAGATAGAAACACTGTTTCTATGTTGAAGTGGCTAATTAATACTGATTCTCTGGGTTAGCTAACCACTTATTCATCTCTCTTATGGAGTGGCTAGTACCTTTCTTCATTCTGAATCCAGCCTCCATCAAAATTGCCCTAGGGAGTTCATGGTAGAGACTGCCCCCCAAGTTTCCTGGAGCTCTTGGATGTCAAATCAGATTCCTCTAGCCTAGAAATTTAGTCATCAAGAAAGAGTACAGAAATTGGGATGTTGTATTTCTCATAAGTAAATTGTGCATCCAATTGAGATTTCTCCACCCACGAATTTATACCTTTTATCAAAGCATTTATGATGGTTGATGCCAATTTTTCCATATCACAATAAGACATTTCATAACACCTCATCAAGAACATGAATGACAGTGAAGCATGAGAATCATCTCCTGGGTGTGCCAAAATTATTTGCAATTTTTGGGTAAGAATAGTGAAATGTAGAATGTTAATGTAAGAATCTATGAAATTTGTGTCACTGAGCATGCCAAAAATTATTTGTTTGAGGAACAACTTAGCTGGCTAATAGTTTAAGAAATGCGAGCGTGCCAAATACTGAGTGTATTAGCTTTGCACTTTCTGACTTCTATCAAATGATTGCGGAAACTTGACTAGACTAAATGTAACTTCATTAAAATCTCACTTCAAATTGAACAATTAAAGTAACAAAAATTATATTGATTGCTGGAAATTTGAGTACAAGACTCATAAATTAAATGCAAAGCTTGGAAAATAAAAAAAATATAAAAGTAAAGATAGATAGATTAATGAAGTCTGTTGTTGTCATTGTTAAATTGGTTGGGGGCCTTTCCCGTTGCATGATAGAAAGTATTTATTGTTGCACCAGATGTCTTTAGAAGCATCTGGAACCAGCACATCTTCACATTTTGCATTTTCAGTAGTTTTAGACAGTTACCATCCATCACCTATAGTTACCTTTAACTTCTCCTACGATTGATAACTTCCCTACAGATGATTCTTCAACTTCCCATTACATAATAACCTCCTCTAACTTCTAATTAAATATTAACTTCTAATAAATAACCACAAAAAATACCTAGTAAATAATTAATTACGCCTCATAATTAAATTAATGCAATAAAATTAATTAAATTAATTTTGTAAAAAAATAATTTAATTAATTATGAGCCTAAACACAAAAAATTACATAATTACTCCATTTAATTTTCAGTTAATTTTATATTAATTAAATAGAGAAAAAGACTCAAATACCTTTAATGAGATGCTTTCTTTCTCCTTCTTGTTCTTCTTCTGTCCTCCTCATATCTACTCTCTCTATTAGGGATGAAAACAGGTAGAGTACCTTCGAAAATCACCCTACCCAAATCCGAACCCGAACTCGATTAACATTATCAAAACCCGAATCAATCCCAAACCTAATTAAAATTTATTCTCAATTATCCAAACCCATCCCAAATCCAATTATTATTACCCGAGAAAAATCGAAACCCGTTTAATTTTATATATTTTAATTAATATTTTGCATAAAAAATTATTTTATTAATAATTTATATTCTAAAAATTTAATAATTTCATAGAATATTTAAATTCTATTTTATATAAAATAAAATATATAAAAATTTATAAATATTATTATAAAAAATATATATTTTATATTTAATTAAGTATTTACATAAACGGGTTCGAGTAACGGATACCCAATATGCAAAACCCGAATTCGACCCGAACCCGTTACGGGTATTATTTTTCAAACCTGAATATATTATAAACCCAATTATATAATACCCAAACACGTCTCATTAGGGTTTGGTTGGATCGAATATTCGCAAAAACCCAACCCGTTGCCATTCCTACTCTCTATCTCCTTCTCCCTTCCCCACCCTCTCCACTATCCCAATCCAACATCCTCTTCCCAATCCCATTTCCCATTCTGCAAGATTCCTAATTCCATGTTAAGCCAGAGGAACACCTTGCTTATGGGATGCCTAAGGGCTATGGTGGAACTGCCATTGTCACAAGTAAGAATGAGGAAGTCGTGACCATGATTGCGGGGGAGAAGAATATAGATCGCCTTCTGCCTCTTTCAAACAATTACCTTTGCTGGGACATATTCAGAGACAAAGTTGAAGAGGAAGCGAAACCATTCCACACACGAAATGAGGAAGAACTGAAAAGCGAAGTCATACAAAAGTGTGCTGGGGTTCCATTGGCAGCAAAAATGATGAGGCATATTACGATAGAAGGGATTAAAGGGGGAGTTGTGTCTCTTCAGACCATTCAAACACAGCAATCAAAAGATAATATTTCCATTGGTCAATGATTATTGAAGCTAGCCATGTTTGGTGCTCCTATTTCTGTACATAGATCTTTGGTTTTGCATTGCCATTTCTGTTTGAAATTTATCATCATATTTGGTTCTAAATGTTCCACTGTACTTCTTGACTTTTAAACGGTAGAAATACAATAATGCTTATAATGTCAAATTAAATTAAAGTACAAGTTGATTCGATTAATGTTATTAAATCTGATTTAGAGGTTGATCTGACAAAGGGTATAGATTGATGAGTCAGTAATTTAATAAGTGGGTTAATAATTCAACCACATTTATTGAGTTATATTTACATAAATTTTATTTAAAAGTATTCAAGTAATATAACACATAAAAAAAATTTCTATAAATGTTTAATTATTTTCTTAATATTTATGAAATATTAAGTATATATTAAAAAAATAAATAAATAAATTACTTTGTAAAATATATTATATGCTAGTTCAATTAATTTCAAATTTAAAGATTTTTTTATAAGATTTTGAGTTTAATTTTTCTTTTAACACTAAAAACAAAATATTGATTTTATTAATTAATTGAATCAGCTAAGTCAATCATATCACATTAGTTTATTAGTTTAACTACCAAATCAATAGGGTCATATCGAATCACTTTCTTATCTGATTCAATTACAAATTCAAATTAATTTGAAGGCTGATTTAGGGGTCTGACCGATCAATTTGATTCAAATTTAATAACTATAAATTTGATAATAAAAACAAAATAAGACTTTTTTTTTTTTTACACTTTTAAGAAGTTCTGCTTCTTTGATATATTTATCCCAATTAAACAAGGCTTTAATAGAAATTGACAGAAAATTGGATGAAAATTAAAAAAATAAATAAAAACTAATAAAGGTAGCTTTGAAAATTTGAGGACTCGAAATACTTATTTTAACATAAATTAGGGATAAAATAGGAATTTATCCTATCGCATTAATCAAAATCTAAAAAAAAAAAAGTGGTTATGGTGTTTCACAATTTGTCAAACGTACAGCGAAAATGATTTAAAAATAAAGACAGACAAACAATGTATTTTAAAAGGCAGAGTGGAGAAAGCATCAGCAACAGATTTTACAAAAAAGTTTGTCGAGCAATACTCACAGAACAATCGACCATGGCCGGAGATGGCACTGAGAAGGCAACAGTAATAGAGGGAAAGGAATGGTACATGGCAGCCTATGCACCTCAAGGTGTTCCAAGCTCCGATCACCTCAAACTCCGGACTGTAACCATATCACTAGCAGATGATTCAATTCCAGATGGTCACGTGGCTGTTGAGTTGCTGTGGATCTCCGTTGATCCTTATCTACGTTCTAGAATGACAGGCCACCAGGACGGACTTTACATGCCCCAGTTCAAAATCGACGAGGTTAGCATCTAAATCTGCCTTTTCATCTGCCTTTCTATTCAAATTTTCTCGTGCTTGATTGATCTGTATGTTGTAAGAGTGCTTTGAAATGTATGCTAATGCAGGTGTTGGTGGCATTTGGGGTTGGAAGGGTAATAAAGTCAAAGGACAGCAGATACAGTGAAGGGGATATAGTGCTGAATCCTTATTTTCCAATTGCTGAGTACTGTGTGATGCCATCAGATTCCTTAATAAGAAAGATTGATGTTACAGCAGGAATAGCAATCCCTGATTACCTCAATGCTTTAGGTGAATAACTTTATGTTTTTAGCTTTGATTGAGGTTTGAATTCGAGACTTTACTGATCTGAAGACGAGTTTATTACCACTGAACTGAAGTTCGTTGGTGAATCTATATATGTTACAGGGGCACCTGGATTTGCAGCATGGGTGGGGATAGTGGTGTTAGGAGAGGCAAAGCCAGGTTTGAATGTGTTTGTCTCAGCAGCCGCAGGAGGCGTTGGTATGTTTGCCGGTCAGTTGGCCAAGCTCAGGGGTTGCCGGGTTATTGGCAGCACAGGATCTGATGATAAGGTAAATTCTCACCTACTTTTCTTCTTCACATTCATGATAATTTCAACATGGGGTTGGTGGTTGTTAATTGATTTTTGCATTGATTAAAATAAAAATCCGGATTTTATTTTAATTATTTAATAATTAAAAAACTTGCCTTTTAACTTTTTAAGATTATAAATAATTATTTTATTTTTAATAATTTTAATCTAATTTTAAAAATTGTTTTTTTATTTAAAATTAAAATTTATTCTAAATTATGTGCAAATGACATTATTTTAATTGTTCATCAGTCCAATTTTGACCGTTAATTCGTCTAATTTTGATCTCAGGCTAAAAAAAAAATATAAAATTATTAAAAATAAAAGAATTATTTATAATTGTAAAAATTTAAAAAAGTTTAATTTCTTAATCATTAAGCCTTTTAATATATATTTAATTTTAAAATTAATATTTTTTTTTTCTTGGAGATCTTAGTAAAGTCAAAACTAAACATAATCTTTTCCAAAAATAAATGAACATAAAAAATAAAAAATAAGTAAAAAAAAAAAAAAACAAACAAACATAGTGCCATGTGATTTTGAAACATCGTACGTTGGTAAGAAAAAAATGGCAAGATTCGTGAAGAGAGGGAATCAAAAAATTGACCCTTTGGGCTCGGTTCTATGCCTTTTTGTATTGGTCTTGAGCCAACAAGTTTTGGTGATCCTCGAAACATGAAAACGACCTAAAAATTGTCAGCTTTTCCACATATCTGGGAGCCTTTGTCGTTTGGACCACGAGTGAGGTTGTGTAGAATGTATAGTTGAGAAAAAAAATAACGAAAAATCAAATCCAAATTGATGAATGAAATTAAAAATTTTGGATATTCGAGTTAGTATTGATCAATTTAGTTAATCAAATTAATTTTTTAATCACTTTTATTTTGATTTGGGTTCTTAATGTTATATGTTAATGATTATTTAGATTGACTGATTACATAATATATTAATTAAATATTTGAATACATAAAGATATTAGGGAATTGCTTGTGCTGTTGTGCATAGCTATTAATAATTTTAATTTATATGTATATATTTTTAATTTTAATATATAAAAATAATATAATATTTTGAATTTTTATTAATTATTTAAAATTTTACTTTTACCTCTTAAATTTATTAATAAAGATTTCATTATAGTATTAATAGGGTAAATTCATTTATTATAATATTAATAGGGTAAATTTATTAAAGAGTAAAATGAGTATAAGGTTTAGGATCCAGATACAAGATATAGATTATATCCCTAATCTAAATAACTCAAGCCTAAAGATAAGGAGAATATCATGTATTAGTCAGGTGGCAATGTCACTATAAAAAAGAATGCCACGTCTCAGACTCTTAGAAATACCTTCCTACTTATATATACGTAGAGATCTGTATGATTGTTTAAGGTACTATAAGCAAATAATTTATATAATATGTATTAATAAATATTATTAAACTATATTTACTATTTTTTTATTATAATTTCTTATTGGAATAAGTTATTTACTTTTTGTGAGCTATGTTATGTGCATAATTTTTTTTTAAATTCATTTGTAATTTATTAATTTTAGTTTAGTAAGAAATGATCTTGTATTTTATTTAAGTAGTGTTAGTCATATTATTTAAATGACTTTTAAAATCATAAATTATGTCTTTTTTTTTATCTTTAAATATTAATTAATTGTGACCTGAGTTTCTTTTTTAGAATAAAACCATAATAGAGATTACATCAAGAAGCACTAGAGGCATGATCACGTGAATGTGGAGAGAGGAAGATATATAATTGATGTTGTTTTGTGACTGGACATATAGGTTGCATGATCATGTGGGAATGTGGCTATCCTTGGGATTTACTTTGAAGGTTTCAAGTATGCATTTTTGGATCATCCATGATAATTAATTATTAAATAATATAATGATGCATGATTATATAAACATAAAAAAATAATTAAAAATTTAATTAATTACGTATTTATCTATAATCATATTAACATAAATGATTTAGTTGATTTAATCTACAAACCACGTGATAAATTTAGTATATTTATAAATTTTTCTTCTTTTTTTTTTTCTGCTAATAGATAGGGAATTTTATTAATAAAAAATGGCTTGCGCCCGTTATAGAGAAAAAATAAATGCAAGCACATAGATTTAAAACATGGATCCAAAACTCTAAACCACCTAAAGCCCAGCTCCCTTACAAAAATCCTAATACCTAAAAACTCAACTCGAGAAAACAACATCAGAAGTAGCTAAGATGGAGCACTAGACCAACGGTACTACCAGAGATCTCAAGAAGCTCAAAGGCTAGGGAAGTCAAGAACCGAGTGTAGAAACAAAGTGTAGCTCTAGAACCAAATTAATGGCAAATCAGAAGAATTGATGAAAGAAAGAATTTTGTATATATGAATCTGTGTATTACAAGATTTAGAGGTTTCTATATATACAAGTATAATTGAGCTAAGAAAAGAAAAAATATTAGTAACAAAAATAAAGTCTAGACTAAAGCCTATATCGAGGCCCGTAATATTGGGTCAATGACAGCTTAATATAAATATGACAATTGTATTCTAGCATCCCTCCTCAAACTCAAGTAGGTAAAGTATTTGCTAACTTGATTTGTAAGATAAGTCATGAAATCTCCTAGGTGGATGAGCTTTGGTGAAGATATTTGTCGTCTGATCAGCAAAAGGAATCGAAATGTGACAAAGCTTGCCGCTTACAAGGTGATAACGAACAAAATGGCAATCAATCTCAATGTGTTTGGTTCATTCATGAAAAACCTCATTGTGGGCAATCTGGATGGCACTTTGGTTGTCACAATAGATGTTTATAGTGGCATTAGATTGAGAGACACCCATATCCTGTAATAACCATCTTAACCAGAGAAGTTCAGAAGTAGTGTTAGTTAGTGCCATGTACTCTGCTTCCATACTAGATCGAGAAACTACTATTTGCTTCTTACTATGCCAAGAGATAAGAGAATCTCCTAGAAAGAAACAATATTTAGTTGTAGATCTTGTCACATCTTACCCCTCTGTAAGGCATAACATGATCCCGTAATATACCTAACGAATTACCGACTCCATCTACCGATAACCCATTAAATATACTACAAGGGATTTTTAAACAATTTTCTTACTTTTTGAAAGTGGTGAGCACTTTTAGCAAGTATTAAAAACATTTAATTGAAGTTTAAAAGCTATGTAAAATTTTTGACAATTTCTATTTTTTCGCAAATCTTATAAAAATTTTGGCAGAGTGCCAACTGTATTTGAGAAAACAAAAAAAAATTTAACTTGTAGAAAACACTTTCAAATATTTCACTTCATCAAAATCAACCACTATCATAGCTCAATTCATCACAATTTTTCTCAAACTCCATAATTCAAGTCAATTTTCAACTCAAATATCTTCAAAAATAATGCTAAATAATTTCATTCACATTCCATTAAAGAAAAATTAATTTATATTCATCAGTATAGATTTACAGCAGAAAATTCAAAAATAATATTATTACAGTTCCTGTACAAACTGCTCAAGACCAATTTACAATGTACATACAATCATTTACATCAAAATAAAGATATACAATGAGGGTATAATGTAATACCCGACAAAAGATCCAAGGTAGTACTATGATCATCATCAGCTCACTTAGCTGCTTTACTAGTCTTTCTACCTGTGACAGCAATAAAAAGCCATAGCTAAGTACAATGACTCAGTGGTACACAACATACTAAAAATACTCCTTTATGCATAATTAAATCACAAATATCCAATTATAATGATGAAATCAGTAAATAGATGCAAAACACAATTTTAAATTTTAATCAAAGCATTTTCATTTCAGAAGTCACAAAACAAACTTTATAAAAACACACAGTCATATCATGCCATCAATATAGTGTTCATCTCAATAGCCAGAGGCTTATGAGGCATACCAAGGCTAGCTAGCTCAAACTATGGGTACCCATTCAAATTTCTTCCTCTACTGGCACACACATCAACACTTCAGCCAGAAAGGGAATACAAAACAATTTCCTCCCACTAGTAATGTTAGTGAGGCATTCAAATATATGGTTATGACAATGTGGTTTCAAAACTATCTTAACAAATTTCTAAACATTTATTTGTAATTCATCACATACCACTAAATTTTCCAACAATTTAAGTTAAAAGCATATTGTTCCATTAAATCATAATTTCCAATGCAAATAAGTTACAATTTATTCATTCAAAACAATTTGCCCAAGAAAATTTATAGAAAAATTCTATGTTATGTACAAACCTCGTGCGAGTTGCCTCTAGGCCTTGACTCGGTGATTCAGGTTCTTTTTCTGTATTCTTTTCAACTGAAACACATAATTTGTAGTGTTTCAGTATCACAACTTATAATAAATCCAATAATAAATAAATTCATGTCTACTTAATTCTAATCTTAATATGCTTAAAATCATGTTCTTAAAAATTTGCATTTCGGGGTTATTATTTATGGCACTATTCAAGTTAAAATGTTAACTTTCTCATGCTTAATAGGTACGTAAATTCCAATTACACCCACATACCACATTTTGGGTGCCTAATTTGTTGGTTTTGGTTGCCCCTTCAATTTTTAGGTCTCCTAATGACAATTTCAAATTTTCAGGTTTTGTGCCATATTTTACATTGTTCCATTGGCCTATTTACTGTGAGAATTTGGCTAAGTGTCCTTCATCAAAGTTGTTCCTTATTGTTTTATCTTTAATTCTCTTTTTGAATCACTCCATTTGGAGTTTTTTAGCCTAAGATATAGTCATTTGAATAAGGCTGGCCGGATTGGTTTTTAACCTAGAATTCTGGGCTTGTTTATGTTCTGGCAGTTTTGGACAACTAAATTGGGATGGCAAAATGGCTTGGTTATGGGTAGAATTTGGGTTGGTGTTCTTCATGAAAGTTGTAGTGCTATGTCATAACTTTCCAATGCCACAAAAATCAGTTCATTTGGACCTGTCTAGCCTAAGTTATGGCCAAATGAATAAACACTGTTTATTTGGTTATTTTTGTACAGTGGCAGTGCATATTACCTGGATTTGACCTAATTGTTCACTATGTTAATGTCATTTTTTGGGCATAGTTTCTACACAAAAAATGTGTCATTATATGTCTATTTTCATTCTCAATTGGCCTCACACTAATTAGGTTGGTAAAATTTTAGTTTTGGTCCCTGAAAGGGACCCAGGTCAAGCTGCCAGATTAGGACCCCTAACCAATCCGAATTGCAATTCAATTCTACCAATTCCAACACATAAAAAATGGTCCCCATTGACCATTTCTAACCTCAATTAAGGTCATTTGCATCAATTGACTATTTCCTACAATTTTTCTCCCAATTTCAAGAAGCTTAAAAACCCTACTTCCTCAATTGTGTAATCTAATGAAATTAAAGTGCATAGATCTTGTTTACATGCTTAATTCAACTAAATTAACACTTTAATTCCATCAAATTCATACAATTCCATCAAATTCATATAATTCCATTTCCCTCTATTGTTAGCCGAAATTTCCCTTTAGTCCCCTATGATAGTTTTGTTTGCATTTTCACTTGAATTCTAAGTGTATGGAACCATATACACATAAATCAAACTAAAAATTTCAATTTAAATTTCTAACATCTTCTTTGGAATTCTCAATTTCCTTCACTTTTCTCCTTTCTTTCCTTCTTCAAATTCCTTCTCAAGTTGAGATAACAAGGTTTTATGGAGAATTTTGGGGGAAATGAGGGTTAAGTGCATAAGAATCAAGCTTGAGATCAAGCTTTAATGGAGGAAATGCATGGAGGGAGAGAGTGAGAAAGTTGGCCGGCTGGTTGGGAGAGAAGATGAGTGAAATTTCTTTTATTTTTTTTTATTTTTATGTTAAAATAAGTTAAAATTGACTTGGTCAAAAATTAGGTTAATTAAATTAAAATTTGACATCATAGATGATGTCATCAAAGTGATGTAATAAATCTATTTTCATTTCTTTTTCTTTTTCTTTTATTTTTTCATATTTCTTTAATTTAATTCTATATTCTGAAATTTTCATTTCTCCGATTTTATAGGACAGTTAGGTCAGGAGTCACCTCTAGGGGTGAATTGATCAAATTGCCCCTCACCGGTCTGATCCGATTTGCAAGTAATTCAATATTTCTTTCGGATCCCTAACCTAATTATTTGACTTGTTTATCAGTTCTTTATTGTGATTTTCTCTTTTCCACTAGGTTCGTAATAGTCCTTAGGACCGCGACATCACATTTTTCGGTTCAGAATTAGGGTTACGATGGCCTTCGCAGTCACTTCCTGAGAAGGTCACCCATCGCTGTGACTCCCGGCTCATTTAACCTTTTATGTTCTATTTTTCTTATTTATACTTAAATATCTGGTAATCACTATTTAGTTTCATCCAGGGCTTTTCTAGGTGTCTTAAATGTGGTTCTAATCCCCTTAATTGTCCGGATCGACACCGGTCACCGGAACAGTGAAATATACCAGGCTATGCATATAGTAGTGTTACAGATCTTCTATTGGTAGGATCTCCAACCTAGTCAGCATCATAATATGCTTTTAATTCAAGTGATGATTGAGTAGAAAAAGAAGACTATGGAATAATGTACCTTTGATGTATCGAAGGATATGAAAAATAGCAGTAAAGTGAGAACTGCGAGGAGCAGCCATGAATTAGCTAACAATATGAACTACATATGCTATGTCTGGTCGAGTGGCAGTGAGATAGATAAGACTCCTAATTAACTGCCTGTAGAGGGTTGGATCCTCCAAACTTGTTCCATCTGTAAGAGAAAGTTTCACATTTGTCTCAAGTGGAGTATTAGTAGTCTTATTATCTGTTAAACCTGCTCAATATAGAAGATCAGTGGCATATTTGGCTTGAGACAAATAGTAACTTATACTATTAGAAGAGACTTCTAACCTAAGAAAATAACTTAAACGGCCAAGGTCTTTCATTTCAAACCGAGTACCAAGAAAGTTTTTCACCTCTTTAATACCCTGCAAATCATTACCTATGATAATCATATCATCCACATATAACAACAAGAGTGTATATCCCTTATTAGTCTTGCAAATAAAAATAGCACTATTAAAAGAGTTAGAAGAGAAACCCAATTTGCTAATTGTGGAGCTAAATTTTGCAAACCATTCTCTAGATGCTTGTTTAAGTCCATATAAAGCCTTTTGAAGATGGCAAATTTTACCAGGTGGATGATCATAACCAGATGGAGGTTACATGTAAACTTCCTCAGAAAGATCCCTATTGAGAAAGGAGTTTTTCATGTCCATCTGAAAGAGTGCCATTTACGCATAGCTGCAATAACTATAAGGCTACGAACAGATGTGAGACAAGCTACCGGAGCAAAAGTCTCTTTGTAGTCAATACCATACTTGTGAGTGAAGCCTTTTGCTATTAATCAAGCTTTGTATTGTTCTACTGAACCATCTGCTCAGGTTTAGATTTTATAAATCCATTTGCATCCTATAGCAGTTTTACCAGGTGGTAAATCAACTAAGTTCCAAGTGGAATCTTTGTAAAGGCCTGAAATTCTTCTTACATTGCTTGTTGCCAAAGAGGATTAGTACTGGCTTCCTTACAAAAAGAAGGTACATGTAAAGAAACTATAGCAGAATAGCAGTGATAATCATAAAGATAAGATGGTGGGCGACGTACTCTAAAAGGTACAACATCAGAAGGAGTAGAAATAGTGGGTGGGGAGACAGAATCTACAGACATACTAGATCTCTCAGACGTTATCATAGGTTGATCATCTATTTGTCCCGCATTAAAGATGTTAGGGGAAGGAGCCACATCGTCATTAAGAGGAGAAGATGTATTAGGAAATAACTTCACAGGCAGATTAGTGAAGAAAGGGGAAATATCTGGACATTAAAACTCTAACAATGTGGAAAACATTTTATGTTTCCAAAAGGTAACATGATGAGAGATACAAAGACATTTAGAGATAGGATCCCAACATCAATAACCTTTATGCTCAATGCCATAACCCAAAAAAACAACATAACGGTGCACGAGATTCTAATTTGAGAGTTCATGTGGCTAAAGAAAAACAAAACAAACACACCCAAAAACACAAAGAAGACTTTAATTAGGAGAGATACCATACAAACGTTCATAAGGTATTTGATTGCCAATTGTTATAGAAGGAATTCGGTTGATGGTGTAGACAGTTGTAAGAGCAGCTTCTCCTTAAAAACATTAAGGACAAAAGGAAGAAATTAAAAAAGTGCGTACAATGGCAAGAATGTGTTTGTGTTTACATTCTACCCGACCATTTTATTAAGAGGTACCTAGACAAGATCGATGAACAATAGTGCCATATTGAGAGAGAAGATTAAAAAAGCCAACATCTTTATATTCCATGTCATTATCTGTTCGAAGAGTTTTAATGGTATAAGAGAATTGAGTTTGAACATGAGTAGTAAAATTCGAATAAATTTGAGACAATTGAGAATGATTTTTCATAAAGTAAATCCAAGTAAATCTAAGGTAATCATCCATAAATATCATAAAGTAGGTGGCAACATCCATGGTGGCAACTGGAGATGGACCCTAGATATCAGTATGCATAAGATCAAAGGTTGAAGAGGAAATAGAATCACTATTATTAAAGGGTAAAGCATGATGCTTCCCAAGTTCACATGAAGAATAATCAAAATTCTCATACTTAATATTTCCTAAAAGACCACTAGAACATAAAGATTTTAGTCTAGAAGAAGAAACATGCCCAAGTCGAGAATGCTAAGTAGAAGAAGATACTGTTGAAAGAATTATTCAAAATGTTGATGGCTGATTTTTCAGAGCAAGTGCTTCTTTTTTTTTTTGTTAGGGGTCTTAGAATGATTTTTATCTGTTAGTCAACATGTTAGTGGTCAGTTTTATGTGGCACTAAATCAGCTCATGGGTTTATCTTCTTATTTTTTGGCTTTTTCTGTTGCTCTTTTGAGATTATTTAAAGTCTTGTACTGTGTTTTTTTAAAAAACAGAAAAAATAAAAAAAAAATCTAGCACTACAAGCCTTTTGCTCATCTCTCAATATTTTATTTTATTTCTTTCTCTACCAACAGTTATGGTATCAGAGCCAAAAAAAAACAAAAAAAAAAGCAAAAGAAAGAAAGCCCCAAAAGTAACCAGGTTTTGGTCCTCTCTTTTCCTCAAGCACGGGAAAGAGTAAAGTAAAAGAAAAAAAAAGGGGGGGGGGGGATTTGAGTGGTAAGAGACACGAACCAGTAGAGCAGTGAAGAAAACTCAAAATTGAGAGGAAGCCATGGCAAGCAACAGAACTAGCTCAGCAGCACAGCCCCTAATTCTAATCTTCAAAGGTGAAAATATCATCTTTGGAGTCTCAAAATGAAGACACTATTCAAGTCTCAAAAGCTATTGGACTTGGTGGAGAACCGGTATGAAGAACCGAATCCAGCATCTGCCAAACCTTACCAGCGGTTGAGAGAAAATCGCAAGAAGGATACAAAGGCCTTACTGCTCATTCAATCAGCATTGGAGGATGAAATATTTCCTCGAATTTCAGTAGCTTCTACCTCCAAACAGGCATGGGAGATTTTGAAGCAAGAATATTTGGGTGACAAGAAGGTAATTACTGTAAAATTACAAACTCTTCATCGTGATTTTGAGACTCTAATTATGAAAGAAAAAGAATCTGTGTAAGAATTCTTATCTAGGGTGTCTGGGTTTGTCAATCAAATGAAGTCTTATGGTGAAAATTTAAGTAATGAAATTGTTGAGAGTAAGGTGTTAAGGAGTCTGAGCTCAAAATGTGATTATGTTATTGCTGCAATTGAAGAGACTAAGGACTTGTCCACTTATACTTTTGATGAAATGATGAGTTCTTTGTTAGCACATGAAGCTAGACTTGGTAGGTCCCATGAAAAGTCTGAGGAAAAGGCCTTTCAGGTGAAGGGGGAGTCTTCTAAGGGAAAAATAGAAAACTCAGCAGTTCGTGGTAGAGGTAGAAATGGATTTCGTGGATGAGGTCATGGTGGCAATAGATGTAGAGGCCAATTTGGAGAGCCACGACAGTGCAATAGCTCAATTCAATGCAGATATTGCAACAAACTGAGCCACAAAGAAGCTAATTGTTGGACCAAACAAATAGAAGAACAAAAGCAAGCATATTTTATAGAGAAGATTGAAGAGGAGAGCAAGTTGTTCATGGCTCATTCACCAATTCAAAATGATGCCAACAGCAAAGATGTATGGTTTTTAGATAGTGGATGCTCCAACCACATGTCTGGACCTAAATCATTATTCAAAGAGCTTGATGAGTCACAAAAGGGTGAGGTTCGACTTGGAGATGACAAGCAGATGAAAGTTGAAGGGAAAGGTATAATTGCCATTAAATCTATGCAAGGTGAGATGTACAATTTGTGCCTAGTTTTGCTCATAACTTATTGAGTGTTGGACAATTGATGACTAGTGAATATTCTGTTGTATTTGATGGTGATTCATGTGTTATTCACGATAAAAAATCTGGTCAGACCATAGCAATTGTCCATATGACACAAAATAGGATGTTTCCTCTTGATGTTTCAAATGTAGTGGGTAAAGCCTTAGTTGTTAAGAGAGATAATGAGGCTAATTTGTGGCATTTACATTATGGGCATTTGCATTTGAATGGTTTGAAACTTCTGAGTCAGAAAGAAATGGTTGTTGGCTTGCCAAAAATTGGTGAACTCATTTTTTGTGAAGGATGTGTTTATGGAAAGCAGAATAGGAGGTCATTTCCTTTGAAAAATTATGGAGGGCTTGTGATTGTCTTAAACTTGTGCATGGTGATTTATGTAGGCCTATGAAAACAGAGTCACTTAGTGGAAGTCACTATTTTTTGTTGTTTACAGATGATTACAGCCGTATGAGCTGGGTTTATTTCTTGAAATTCAAATCCAAAACTTTTGAGAATTTCAGGAAATTTAAGGCATTGGTGGAAAAGCAAAGTGGGAGAAGTATAAAAGCATTTCGAACTGATCGTGGCAGTGAATTCTTATCTAATGATTTCGCTATTTTTTGTGATGAAAATGGCATTTGCAAGGAACTAACAGCGCCATACACACCAGAACAAAATGGTGTTGCGAAGTGGAAAAATTGAACGGTGGTAGAAATGGCCAGAAGCTTATTGAAAGCAAAAGAATTTCTAGACCAGTTTTGGGGAGAAGCAGTTACAACAGCAGTATATCTCCTGAACATCTCACCAATAAAGGCAGTTTTGAATCAAACACCTTATGAAGCTTGGATGGGTAAGAAGCCTCGAGTAAGCCACTTAAAAGTCTTCGGTTGTGTAGCATATGCTTTGGTTAATTTTTGTTCTAAGCTTAATGAAAAATCTAAGAAATGTATTTTCATTGGCTATAGTCCTCATTCCAAAGCATATCGTCTATATAATCCTATAAGTGGTAAAGTGATACTTAGTAGGGATGCAGTGTTCAATGAAGAAGTAGTTTTGAAGCGGATTTCTGATAAGGAAGGCATAAAAAATCAAGTGCTAGGAGATTTTGAAGTAGAACAACCAGCAAGTTCAGCCACTTCATCACCTACAAGTTCAGCTCCTTCCTCACCTAGTGATAAAAACGCTGCAAATTCTACTAGTTCAAATTCTCTAGTATCTAGTCCCTCCACCGACAGTAGTGAAACATCACCAAGAAAATTCAGATCTCTTAGAGAAATTTATGAGTCATGTGACTTTGCCTTTTTAGTCATTGACTCAACTTCTTTTAAAGAAGTTGCAGAACAACCTACTTGGCAAATTGCTTTGACAAAGGAGATGTAAGCTATTGAAAGAAATTCAACATGGAAGCTGGTTGATATTCCAAAAGGAAAGATGTTGTAGGGCTCAAGTGGATATTCCGAACAAAGTATAATGCTGATGGAAGCATCCAAAAGCATAAAGCTCAGCTTGTGGTGAAAGGATACTCACAATAACAAGGCATAGATTTTGAAGAAATTTTTTCTCTTGTTGCTTGTTTTGAAACTATGAGAATTATTTTGGCATTGCTTGCTCAGTTGCAATTACCAATGTATCAATTTGATGTGAAGTCCACTTTTTTGAATGGTGAGTTAGAAGAGGAAGTGTATGTTTCACAACCTCCAAGCTTTGTTATCAATGATAATGAAAACAAAGTCTACAGGTTAAGAAAAGCTCTCTACGGGCTAAAACAAGCTCCTCAGGCCTGGAATACAAGATTAATTCATTTTTCCAAGATAAGGGATTCATTAAAAGTGAAAATGAACTCACTCTTTACTTGAAGAAGCAAGGTGATGGAGATTTTTTGGTGGTTTGCCATTATGTGCATGATATGATTTGTATAGGTTCTTCAAAGTCCTTAATTGATGATTTTAAGTGCTGTATGTTGAGAAATTTTGAGATGACAGATTTGGGCATGCTATAGTATTTTTTGGGACTCGAGGTCATGCAAAGTGATTATGGATTTTTTATATGCCAAAAGAAATATGCTGCAGATCTTTTGAAGAAATTTAATATGGCAAATTATGAAATGCAGCCACACCAATGAACATCAATGAAAAACTGCAGCATGAAGATGGGACCGAGAAAGCCAATCAAATGCTGTTCAGAAGCTTAGTTGGTGGTTTAAACTACTTGACACACACTAGACCTGACATTGCTTTCTCTGTGAGTGTTGTGTCCAGATTTATGCATAGCCCTACGAAACAACACTTTGGAGTAGCACAAAGAATTCTTTGTTATGTTGCAGGAACTCTGAATTATGGTATTTGGTATTGTAAAGTGCCAAATTTCAATTAATTGGTTTCACTGACAGCGACTGGGCAGGATGTTTAGATGATCAGAAAAGCACTTTCAGCAACATTTTCAGCTTTGATTCTGGAGCAGTAACATGGAGTTCAAAGAAGCAAAAAACAGTAGCTCTGTCATCATCTGAAGCAGAGTATGCAGCAGTAACTTCAACAGCACGACAAGCTTTATGGCTCAGAAAACTTCTTGATGATTTCAGTCTTGAGCAAATGGAAGCTACTGAAATATTCTGTGACAATCAGTCCACTATTGCAATGGCAAAAAATCCTACTTTTCATGGCAGAAGTAAGCATATTGATGTGCATCATCACTTCATTCGAAAGCTGGTAACTAATGGTAAAATAGTGCTGAAATTATGTAGTACTAATGAGCAAACAGCTGATGCTTCTACAAAGTCACTTTCCCAGGCCAAGCATCAGTTCTTCAAATCACAGTTGGGAGTATGTGATTTCGGATCAAGGGGGAGTGTTGAAAGAATGATTCAAAATGTTAATGGCTGATTTTTTGGAGTATGTGTTTTTTTTTTATTTTTTTTTTATTAGGGGGTCTTAGAATGATTTTTATCTGTTAGTCAACATATTAGTGGTCAATTATATTGGCACTAAATCAGGTTGTGGGTTTATGTTCCTATTTTTTGGCTTTTTCTATTTCTCTTTTGAGATTATTTAAAGTCCTATATTGTGTTTTTTTTTAAAAAAAAAAAATTTAAAAAATCCAGCACTACAAGTCTTTTGCTCATCTCTCAATATTTTATTTTATTTCTTTCTCTACCAACAGATACAGAGGCAGCACATTGAGATAAAGAGATAGGTATAGATGTGGTTTGTGAAGGAAGGTGAAGAGATAACCATTCAAACAAATTATTAACTTTATGGCCAATCCCAAGGATCTGTCCTGTCTGCAGATCCTACACATAACAACCATAACGAGAAAAATGTAAATCAAGACTAAGATCACATAATTGTCCAACAGAAATAAGATTGAGTGAAAGTTTAAGAACAAGAAAGGTATTAGTAAGGACAAAGTTGATGTAGAAATATTACCAATATGACTAATAGGCAAACATGAGTTATCAGCAGTATGAATAATAGGAGAATGAGATATGGTATTTTTGGTTTTGAAAAGATAAGAGTTAATAATCATATGGTTACAACAAGTAGAGTCAAAGAACCAAGAAGAAGATGTACCTGGGGTGACTGATAATGCAAATGATGTGGAAACACCAGTGATAGAGTGGGCTAGAGCTTGTTTTAAAGTATCAATGTTTATCTGGTTAAGAAGCTCATCTAAAGTAGATGTGTCACTAGAAGACCAATTTTCAGAGGCAGCAGCAATAGACAATACCTGTAAGTCACTTTATTTTGTGATTGAGAAGATGCTGGAGTAGCTAACACTATGTCAGTAGTGATGATAGACTGCTGAGATTTCAAGGCATCAAAACGAGCTTCTTCAAATAATAATTCTGTAACCACAATCTCAAGTTTGGGAAAAGGATCCCTATGTAACAGAGAGGATCTGACTGACTCAAATTCATCATTTAAAGCCAAGGTAAATTGATAAACCTGAAATTCATCTCTTTCTTTAGCATAAAGTTTAGCATCACGAATGTCATGCCAGAGTGTTCAAATAATGACAATTGGTCTCGTAAAGCAGTCATTTCAGACGAAAAATTATTAATGGACTAACCTGGTTTTTGATGCATACGATTGAGGGTACCATAAATTTGAAATCGATGAATAGCATTTGAAGTGGAGTATCGCTTGACCAACAAGTCCTAAACTTCTTTGGCAGTATCGAATCGCCCAAATTGGAGTTTGATGGATGGAGCACAGGTGTTGTGTAGCCAAGTAAGAATTTGATGATTCTCACAATACCATTCCTCAAGACGTTCAACATAGTTGGATTCATCTTCATTTACGATCTTAGTGGGTTTGGTGACATCACCGGTGACATAACGCCATAATTTTCTATCTTTGAGAAAGCTAGACATTTATTGGACCAAAGGACATAAATTGGATCCATTTAAAATGGTGCCAATAGGTTTTGATACATCAAACTTCTCCATGTAAAAAAAAAAAAAAAAAATTATCTACACACAAAAATTGTGATAGACCAGATGAAGCCAAAATGAGAAAAGGCCAAGGTGAAATGAGTGTTGTGAATAAAGACTATTGAACTAGAGATGGAATAACAAGACAAAAATCCATCAAGTCAAAGGGCTCCAAAGAAAACAAAGTATCTCATGGCTAAAACAAAATTCATATAGAGAGCAAAGCTCTGATACCATGGTGAAAGAAAGAATTTTGTATATATGAATATGTGTATTACAAGATTTAGAGGGTTCTACATATATAAGTATAATTGAGCTAAGAAAAAAAGGAAAGTTGGTAATAAAAATAAAGCTAAGACTAAAGCCTAAATCGAGGCCCGTAATATTGGGTCAATGATAGCTTAATACAAATATGACAGTTGTATTCTAACAAGAACAAGCTCCTGTCGAGTGAAGACACCTCCTTTAGAGCTTCAGACTGGGTGCCTACAAATGGCACCAGTAACGTCACCTGGAGGTACCAACTCCAAAAAATCAAACCTAACATACATAAACCAAAGGAAAAACATCATAGCAAGCAATCCATTCTTCACCGAAGCTGAGGATGGTTGGAAGAAGTGCATGCAATCCTTTTGACACAAACAAATGCCCATCGCAATGTAGCAAGCCAACCCCACACAAGACATAAATAATCTTAACTGAACCACTTATGTGGAGAAACAAGAATCCTAAAGCTTCTAATAGGAAGGCAGATTAAGATAGGGCTTTCTATCTATTGAAGTTGTGATCTGCCAAGAACCATAAACCAAAAACTATCTACAACCTTCCAAAACAGGAGAGCAATCCACAACCAGAAGGAGGGATGGAGAGCCAACCCTACCCCATAGGAACAGGGGTAGCTGCTACTTGGCAAGAGGAAGGCTTGAAGCCTCAAAGAAGAAATGTGTTTCATTTTAGAGAAAATTTCTCTCTTGAAATAAGAAAGAAAAATTTTCAATGTTCAATATATCGGGCCTTGCATGCGGGTGTGTGGAGATTATATGGTAGAGAGAGAAAAAAGGAATTAATTGTTAAGCTTTTTGTATAGAGTTGAGCACTTAATTGATTTGGTCTATTTGATTTGAAATTTAGTAAAATTGAATGACTATTTTTTTTTTTTTAAGGAGAAATGAATCTTATCAATGGTTGAATCAAATTGATTGAACCAAAAATCAAAATAGTTCTGTTAGATTCATATGTTTTAGTTAAAATAAGTTTAAAAAAAAAATTAAATATACATAATTTCGGTTGGTTCGTTAAATTCTCTATTTAGCTATAAAGACTGAATCAAACAACATTAATCTAATTTTTAAGCCTTAAATCAAATGAAGCTCACACTTACTTTTATCAGCTTTAGACTATAAAAGTAATATCTTTTTCAAGGAGTGGATAGCCTCTTGGGCGATAACAATGTTATCCGAAATCTGCTGCCCAGGAACAAAACTGACTTGAGATGGGACAACTAACTTGTTCATCAGAGGTTTGAACCTATTAACTTTTATAAGGATCTTATAAATGGAATTGCAGAGGCTGATAGGCCTGAATTGGACAATGCTAGAAGGTTTCTCCACATAAAACTGCAATGTCTTTGGTGAAACTTATAATATTACTTCGACATATATATATAATTTGAATATTTGAGTTATGTTTTCATAACCCTATTGGTAATTAAGTTGTCTTTTTTTTAGGTAAAGCTTTTAAAGGAAGCATTTGGATACGACGACGCTTTCAACTACAAAAGGGAAACAGATTATGATGCTGCTTTAAGCAAGTAATTTCTGCTTATTTTACAATAAAGCTGAATATATTAGAATAAAGTATATTGGGGAGGTGTGTGCATGGGCTTATAAGGATTAGTGCATTTTAGTGAAATTGTCATAATTTTATTAAGTAGTGTGTTATTTCCTTGAATTTATGTGTGTGCATATATTTTTAATAAAAAAAGCAAAATATATGTAGAAAGGTGAGTCAATATGCGTGTGTTCATGACAAAAAACTTAGAACCAGCCCATCCATCAGTGCACTGATATTTTGGGATCTTATATTGATTGTAAATAATTGTGTATGTGGGCTTATAAGATTAGCACACCTCGATAAAATTTCATGATTTCACTGAGGAGCTTATATTTTCCTGGTATTTATTTTCGATTAAAAAAAATTATTAGAATAAGGAGTTAGATGAATAAGACATGCTAACGTTACAGGTACTTCCCTAATGGTATCGATGTCTACCTTGACAATGTTGGTGGTAAAATGCTGGAGGCTGTCCTTAATCACATCAATATTGGTGGTCGGATCCCTCTCTGTGGAATGATATCTGAATATAACAAGGTTCATAATTCATCACTATCACTTTTTTTTTTATAATGTTAGTTTAGACTTAATTAATTATATATATATTTATAAAATTCATCAAATTTTATCTTAATAGGATCACTCAGTATTAATTTTATTTCTAATATCATTGAATTAAAACTCATTAGTTATATAGTATTTTGTTTTTATATGTTTATCTTGCAAATTTGCTTTTGAGATAATTAACTTGAAATTTTGTCGCAGACATGGAAAGAAAGAGATGGTGTGAGAAATCTTTTGAATCTAGTTGGTAAAAATGTGAGGATGGAAGGGTTTTTGGTGGGTTCATATTTAAATCGTTTTCAAGATTTTTTGAAGGAGATGGAGGACTATCTACTTCAAGGAAAAATTATCTCCAAGACAAAGACATACAATGGAATTGATAGCTTTCTAGAGAGCTTGGGATCTCTTTTTTCAAGCACTAATAATGGAAAAGTTGTCATTCAAGTCAAAGTGAATGATATATATACGAAATTCTTGCCTAAGCCTAGTTTATCATGAATTAAATATATAAATATATGTGATTCATATATTTAATATGTGAATCCTATCATATATCTTATATATTAAGTTTATGGTAGATTGAGTTTAGATAAAAATAAATAAACTATATCTATGATGAATTTGTGGAGTGGACTGACTGCCCTCTAGACTTTATATATTTTATGCTAGTGTATTATCTGCTTCCGTTGCTGCAACTTTCTCTATTGTACATGTAAACTTGGTTTTTAAGTGAGAATTGATGGGGATAATGGAGAAGTTCTCCCATGTATATATTTTTATACCAACTTATTTGTGTTAAATTAAGTGTCTTCCAACAATGACTTCCACTATAAACTAGCAACTCTTTGATAGTGATTGCTGATTAGACAATATTTTTAAAATGAGGCTTTAATTTCATAGTGTTAAGAGTCATTTTTAGGACTATAAAATTTTGAATTTAATGAGTTCTTACTGAAACCAATTATAATAATAAGAAAAAAAGATTGAATTGAGAGAGCCCAGGATGTTATCGTGCATCATCGAATGATTTTGCTTACCAGAAGAAACTCAATTTTGTTCTAAAATTTTAGCTAAATAAAATGTATTTTTATATGTTTTTTTTTTCAATTAATCCGCAACTTTCTATTTAAATTTAAATAGACTCAATTTAAAATAATAATAATAATAATAATAAATTTTCTCATTTATTTTTGTCTTTTTATAATAATAATAATAATAACAATAACAATCTTAATTAAATTTTAAAAATTAAAAAACTAATTTTTTAATTCTTTATTTAAAAAACTGACACACGTGAATATGAAACTTTGTTTTTCAATATTCTTCAAAATTTTTTTCAGAAAACTGTCCTAATTTTCCACAAATGAACAACCCAAGTTTTGGAAGTCAATGGCTCAAATTAAAGGGCAAAGTGGAAGTGAATACAAGTTGATTGACAATCTTTAATCCGATAACTGATCAATGAGGAAAATCTAAAGGGTAACTATATTAGGTTTGAATCTTGGCGGAGGTAAGTGCAAAAAGTCCAGACTCAATTTGACATTAGCACCAGCGTTTTCAAATTTCTGGGATTTGGGTTTTCAAATTTCTTAATTTTTTGGAATTTTTTTTTTAATTATGATAATTGATATGATATTATGAGTCGCTTAATCTCATCTTATTGAACGTGCATTCCCAACCAGTCAATGAATATCAAATTTCAAAAAAATAAATTAAGAACTGATTTATCTTAAATTCATGTGGGTTATTTCTAATATTTCGCCAATTCTATTTCTTTATTTCACTAATTCTTTTATTTTCTTTTCTCTCACTTAATTTCACTCTTTCTTCCATTTGCTTCCTTTTATATTTTATATCATTTCTCTCTTATCTTTTTCCTTTTCATTATTTTTTTAATTTCATTGTTCTCTCATTTCATCTTTCTTTCATTTTCTTCCTTTTATTTTTCATTAAATTTTTTTCTCTTTTCTTATTTATAACTATTTGTTCCATTTTAATTTATTAATAATTTATGTTTTAGTAATCTTTTATTATAATATGTTCATGGTAATTTTTTTGCTGATTTATTTTTATTGATAATTTTTAATAATATTTTTTATTATTTTTCATAATAATTTATTTTTATTAGTAATTATTAATAATACTTTTTATTAATTTATTTTTAGTATTTTTTTAAAAATATATTAATGATAATTTTTTATTTGTAATTTTTATTAGTAATTTTGTTTTAAATATTTTTATATTTATTTTTTAGTAATATTAGTAATAATATTTCAATAGTATTTTTCAGCAGTAATTTATTTTTTTACTTATAATCCATTTTTTATTCAAAATATATTTTTCTTTTTTAAATAATTTAAAATTTAATTAGAAATGGAAAAAAATATATTTCTAAATATATTTTATTTTTTAAGAATATTTTTCTTATTAGAAACAAATTAGGAACGCAATTTTTTTTTCCAATCATAAATGAATTAATCTCTTTTCTTATTATAAATGGAATATATGTTGTTTCTCTTTTCTGTTTCCAATTACAATTAGAATTAGAAAAAGGAATTAAGAACAAAATTATTTTTCGTTTCTTATATATATATATATATATATATATATATATATATATATATATATATATATATATATATATGTTTCTAAATCAAATAGAAACATAAATCTTCAATTTAGAAATGAAAAATTTTGTTTCTAAATTACAATTTTTTTTGCAGTGTTTTACGTTATATTTGTTAAAGATTTTAGTTTTCCTAATTCGTAATAGATCAATTAAAAATTGCAAAAAAAAAAAAAAACAATTCTAATAACAATCTCACATTTCCAACTAAACTGGACAAATTATTAGATATTCTCACGCACATAATTATGGATTTCATACTCTTAAATTTAATAAATAATTAATTTTTTTTATAAGTGATAAGTATACTATTTTTTAGTGTAATACGTGCAACCTATAATTTACCTCTAAATCAACCCTTAAATTCTAAAATCATTTTGATTTTGAAGCATAGTGGAATTAAGTTTAGATCATCTTTTTTCAAGCAGAATTGATGAACTGGTGAAAATTATCAGTTTTCTACTTTAATTTATTATTATTATTTTTTTTTTTAAGAACATTCAGAACAAGGCAATATATATTCTTAATAAAATCATAATAATTTTGACAATACATATTAAGCTATATATCTTGTATACACATATTGTCCACAAACAACGAGATCTCAAAGGTTCAACTACGCATATCGAGATATCCGAAAAAGTAATACACAGTACCACAATAATACACAAGCGACCCATTTTTTATTAATTATGTTCTAACTCGTTATCGTTTCTTCAATAAGTTGAATTAAACAGTTTGGGCTAAGAGGATGGGCCCAGCTTCTTAAAAGGAGTTAATTAAATGTGATTTTTTTTTTCTAATTTTTCTTAATGAAATATGGACTAGAGTAATTGCCTTCGTTGTATGGATTTGGACCAACCCAGGGAATTGTGGACACAAGAATGTGCAAATTGGCTGAAGAAGGAAGCAGAGTTCCCATTAACCAGAAATCAATGGAGAAGCCAAAAGTGAGGCCCAAAAGAGCTTAAAACATTGTTTGAGGGCAGGAATAAAGGCACACAATTGGTGGCGAGAGGAATGAATGGCTTGAAATGAGGTGGTGTGAGAAATGCCTGAGTCTCAATACATGAAATACATGGACATGCGACCTCTACGGCACCTAAACAACCTCAAAATCAAACATCTAAACAAGTTGGATTATATTTGACATGAGCTTACTCCCCTTAAATTTCTTTCTTTTTATGTTTTAGGATCCAACAATACAAATCTATAGCTGTAAGAACAAGTTCTTTTTGTTCACTAGATTTGGGTGTTTTGATGAGTAAAACTTCAATTAATTGCCTGTGCTTAGAGTTGTCAAATTTAGACTTGATTTGCTAATTCAACATAAAATACTCATAATTCACTTTAATTCTCATAAAATTGGAAATAACTCCAATACAGATAATTTTTAAAATTAAAAATCAATTTAATGATTGAGTGTGTCGATTTAAAGTTAACTCATTTAATTCGAAATTTGAGCAGAAAATTTAGTTAATAAAAATTATTTTTCTATAAAATTAATATTTTGATTGATGTGCATTATAGAAATTAACCCAAATCTAATATGAAGTTCTTTGTATATATGCAATGACTTGATGAATATATGGAATCAACCTGCAATTCCAAACGATTTGATGAAAACCCACCCAAATAGTCCACAACCCGAAATTTTAAAACCCGAATCCATTCAATTGGACACATTTTCCAACTCTACTTGTCATGTAAAATTGTTCCCCAAATAGTTCTTCTTCTAGCAAAATAATATATATTTTTACTTTAAATTATAATTTTGCTCTTAAACTTTCAGATTATGTTCAAATAAGCTCATTTTTTAAGTTTCAGTCTATTTAACCCAAGCCCTTAATTTAAATCCAATTTCACTCAGTTTTTTTTTTCTTAAAAAATAATTAACATAATAATTTCTATAAATTTTTGGGTACCCTAAAGAACAAGCTCAAAGTGCCACAATGAATCATGGTCAACTTTTGAGTCGGCCTTAATAACCATTAATACTTCAATACAATTTGGGTTATGATTAAATTTAAACAATTCTAAGATTTTTTTTTTTAAAATTCAATGGATACACTATGTGCTAAATAATAATTAATAGACTGCACAGCAAGAAGTTGCCATCTCTTATTCTCCCTATAAAGATGAATAATCTTAGAATAAACAGATGAAAATAATCTTAGAGATCTTCTTACTTCTTTCACCTAAAGGTTTAAGAAGACCAATAAATTAAAACTAACCTTGATTGGCAAACAATTCTCAGCTTAAATATTTTTTTTTATAAGCAAAAATTTAATTGATTATAAAATCATGAAAAATTTAATATGGGCGTCGCTTACTAAATTAAGCCGATAGGCCACCCATTACACCTAACCTAAGCGATGGCATGGTAAGTATAAAAACTTTATCAAGCTTAAATATCCCTGTAAACTTCATCAATTAATCATTGAATTCTTAATGATAAGATCATCATGGTCAAGCTATATACCTGATGTAGGGAGAACAGTTTCAATTGATGAATTGACTCACTAGCTGCTTTTCCAGTTTCCACTAATAATAACGGTTGTTAGAGACTGGGAAAGGAAAATTTCAAAGCAAACCATTGTCTTAACCTCTCCTCTCATCATAAATGGCAATAAGTGTTACTTATCCAAAGGTGATGATAAAGCTTAGTCAAATGTAACCCAAAAAAAAAAAAAAAAAAGAGCTTAGTCAAATTAAGGTCAAACATTTTTTTAGGGAGTAGAGATGATTAACGTGTTTTTTATTTCCTCTTTTTAAGCTTAAAGGATTGATATACATAGTAAAAAATATTCATCCATTTTAAGAAATCTCATATTTGAATTTCACTATTGGCCTTTTGATATGGCAATATATTATATTCAATTAACTTTATCCATGAAATATTATAAGTTTTAATTGCAGTGGAGTTACTTTTAAATGTGCACGTGAGTGTAAAAGATGCAATTTTTCTTATTGAGTATGTCGTCAATTTATTTATTTATTTTTTGGATTTAATGGAGCCCAACGAATTAAATAACAATTGATGGACTATATAATGAGAGGTAGCCATCTCTCATTCTCATCATAATGGTGAAATATTTTAGAATACGTAAATGAAAAAATTTAAACTCAAAACCTCCCCATTTTTTACTACAAGATGAAGGACAGGCTATCCCTTGATTGGCATAATCAATTTGTTTATACACCCATTTCTCTTAAAAAAAATTTTTTTTTTTATTTAACTTCTATTTAGAATTTCAACCCAATAACTTACTGTATTAAAATAATTTAATATTATTTAACTAAAAGTCTATTAATGGAAATAACATGTTATATATGTTTCTTTACTTTATAGGATATATTAAGAGTAAATTATATTTATATACATATATAGAGAGATTAAAGTTGAACAATACTTTTTAGGAAAACATTATAATAATTTTATGTTAAAAAAGTCATTTGAAAAAAAAAATAATTTTTTTGAAATTTTTATGATTAAAATATATTAAATTTAATATAAAAAATTTAGTATCTTATAATTAACATATTTAAAATAATATTTTTCTGCATAACCATGCAAACAATAAATAATACCATAAAAAACCTAAATACATATCCACTTGTCCATTATCCATACAATTTATACTAAATAAAATATTAATGCAAACAGTTAACTTTTCCCCCAGCTAGATTTCTCATCCTTAACTAAATGGTCAACATTTAACCTCACTATTTACACGAGCTAGAATGAGTTTAACAATAACAAAATATTAAATATTTACATCTATATTTATACATTTATTATATGCATTTTAATTAATTTTAGATAAATTTTAATATAAATATATAATCTAATGGTTATTAAATTTATTTTTATGTGAGGTCGAACTTATATTATATATACTTTAACATGGGTGATGATAAAGTCATATCAATAAATTGAATCAATTACTGACAAGTTTTAGTTTGGTGGTAGTGAAGTCGTGTTCATAATTGCAAATTTTTGTATTGAAATATCAGTCAAAGTCAATTTTACTTAAAAAAAATACTTGGATTTTTTTTTTTTATAATTTTCCCTCAATTTTTTTTTTCTTTCATTAGAAAATTCCAAAGGGCCGTGTGACAAGGGCATAACCTAGCTCATAGTGGAAAGTGATAGTCTTTATCTGGCAACAATGCTACAGGATGGGCATGAGGTGAAGCGTGGCCACCGTATTATGGTGCAAACTAATCGGAATTTTATGGGAAGGAAATAGGAAGTGAAAGTTGAGCATGTCTTCCAGGAAACCAATTTTAATGCAGAATGCCTCTCTAAATATGCAAGGAGTCTCCAATTAGACGAGCATGTGTTTCAATATCCTCCCCAGGTGTAGAATAGTTAGTTTTAATTTCTTTATTCCTTTTCTTTAATATATTTTTTTTAACCAATCAGGATGCAGACTGATTAAATAAAAATTCTTCTTTTTAGCCCTTTTCAACTTCAAGTCTCCCTGTTCATTATTATGGTGAGAAAAGAGGAGAGTTACCTCTTGCATTGTAGCTCATCAGTTGTAATCGGCTTATTATGTCTCCATTAAATAATCTTTTTTTAAATTGTATTTCTATACAGATTATTTGGGTTAATATTTTTATTAAAGGGTAAATCACACAATTTTATAGCCAAAAGTTATAATTTTGAACCATAAATTCTAACATTTGAAATTGCGTACATTTATAGTCAAAACCCAAAATTAATTTAGAAAAATTTTAATTTAATTTGTTTAGTAAACTTTAATTATAGAAATCAAATGTCCTAAACTTATATTATGTTAAGCAAATGTAGTAATTAAGCCAATTAGTTGTTTTAAAAATTATGAACACATCAATCAAAATAAATAAATAAAATCAACTCATTCAAAATAGATTTCTATGGATTTTAATAATATATAAATTTAAAGTTTAAAGCATTAGGTCACTATAATTGTAAGTTTACTAGATAAAATTATTATTTTTTTTAAATCAATTTTGTACACCTAAGATTAGGATATGTGATAAAAAATTAAAATGTTTGACTATAATTACAAATTATTGCAAATATTTCACCTTTTATACCCAATTACCCTTTTTTAAAGCATAGTAAGATGACATTAATACTCAAAAAGACAAATGATACACATTAAAATTAAAAATTTTCCAAGTTGAGTTACAATTTATCACCAATTCACTACAACTTGTTGTCCCTTCATGTGAAATAGTGCTGAGCAATATACCAATTACTCATGCCGTCATACCTGTCAAGCAAAGGTAACGAGGTGAGGCACATGATCCGTAGGGAACAGAGTAATATTTACATAAAAGAAGGAAGGAATTTTGGTATAAAGGTTTGAGAATGATATAAAAAAATAAGTTCCCTAAGATATGCAAAAACAAAAGGAGAGTGAACACCAAACACGTTTTTTTCTTTGGTCACCTCTCATCCAAGCAGCTCCTATGTTTCCTCTCACATGAATCAAATTTTATATTGCAAATTTTCAAGAGGGAAGGAATAGTGGGCGATGATTGAGGAAAAGATGGTATGCGTGAATCCTTTTTCTTTTTTTTCTTTCTTTTTAATTGTAAAAAATTACCTGTCTAAAAAATTTAGAGATTTTAAATGTAAGAGACAACAATTCAAATATGCTAATTCTCTTCCTTATATTGCTTTCCAAAAGCAAGAATTTTATATATGGGTTTAATATAGAATAACTTGTAAGTGGGTCATGCTAATTTTACAGGAAAATTTTGTCTAATCTAGCTAATTATGAATCCACAATACAATATCTATGATGGAATCCACAGCTTAATATATATGATGAGATCTATATATAAAATAGATAAGACTCATATATTTGTATATTGAATTCATGATAAATTAAATATAAATAGTTTTTCCTCATTTTAAATGTTGGTCCCATCATTTTTTAATATTCCGGGTGCATTTAATAATTAGCCTAATTTTATGATGGATTAAATTTAAACAAGAATTTCTCTAATATAATAATTTATGAGAAACTCTTGCCTATATCTAGTCTATTATAGAATCAAGATATAAATATGTGTGACCAATCAATTCAATAGATATATCATGTTATACATCTTATGCTTTTTGTTCATGATAAATTGGGTCTAAATAAGAAAAATTCATAATCGATAAATTAATCATGTCTCTCTACTTAAAGATGAAGTATTAATTAATTCAAATTATGAAAATTTCCTTTTTTATATAAATTTTCATTACATGGAAAAAAAAGCGGGAATTAATGGCAACTCAAGTTATCACATTCTTATTATTTATTTTAGTGTGGCCATATAGAACCCAGCTATTGACCTCCATATTTAGCTAGTTTGTATCCCTTAGTTTAGCGAGATTTCGGTGCAAAAGTGGCATGGGCTTTATCATGCATTGTTCTCATTTTGGCATGATTTGATACAAAGTAAGAGGGTAACTTTGATAAATTTAATTATTCTATGAGTTGAAAGTCATAAGATTTTCTAAATTTAGGAAGAGTGTAGCAAGGATCTCAACTATATTACCACATAGACCCCTTTTTATGTGGGGAATGAAAAAGATATATAGAAAGGAAGCAACCAATTTATGTCTAAGTATCTAAAGGTTGAAAGTATATTTTAACTCATTCAGAAGAAAGTTTAATTGAATTATAACCTTAAAAAACGTCTCATTTCACATATGAAATTTAAAGGATAAAATTAAATGAACATTGGGATCCTAATCAGTATCAAAATTAAAAGAGAAATCAAATTAGTTGCGGGTGTAACTAAACTCTTTTTTTATAAAGGTCATGAGTTAATTTATATATTTAATATTTTAAAATTTATTAAATTATGGAAGATGGAAAGTTTGCTAATATATATATGTGTGTCATATTAATAATTATTAAATTTGAAAAAAAGCTAAATGTTAGAAATCTTAATAGATATGATAATAATAAATGCTAATATGGCATATTAATTAGTAGTAAAATATGTTATTCAACATCATATTTATACAAGACTGACAATTTCCAAATATGACAAGGGCAAGAATAGCTATAATTGATATTAACACTTTGAAATTGGTGATATGATTGAATATTAAACAATTAAAAGTTGTGCATATATATTTATGGGGACTTTTAGATAGATTTGACAGCAAATATGAGCTTATTAAGAATGGTAGTATTGGATGAATTAGCATTAAATTAATAGCATCGGAGTAAGTTATAAGGTTTTACTTTTGAGTCAGACTCAAAGTCAGAATCAATTATATATATGTATATATAATTGGTTCTATTGTAAAATCTAAGTCCTACATCCATGATATATGCAAAGACACACTGAGACATAAGGTGATTGTTTTTGTTTATCTACATATCTAGATGAATACAAACGGCAAGAAACGAACACTAATTACAACATTAAGGCTAGGAACATAAAAAACCCTAAAACAACCTAACTCTCTAGCTAAACGATAAAACCACATAAAAGCATCATATTTCTCTAGCTATTTGATCATTTTCCTTTTCCTTCCTTGAACATTTGAAATAAAGTCACTTTGAAGGATATGCAGCTTTTTGTGAGCAACTTCTCAGCAAATGCCTGGCATGTTATTCCAATATGAGGATCCAAAGGCCCACTCAACGTTTGGTGTCTCATCTGCGGTTGTGCCTCTGGCTAGTGATGCTTCTTGCTCAACTTCAATTCTTCTACCTTCACCTGCTGGGCTGGATGA
Organism: Hevea brasiliensis; assembly: GCF_030052815.1. Taxonomy (NCBI): domain Eukaryota; kingdom Viridiplantae; phylum Streptophyta; class Magnoliopsida; order Malpighiales; family Euphorbiaceae; genus Hevea; species Hevea brasiliensis. The sequence goes on along the minus strand of NC_079502.1, from coordinate 17,243,734 downwards.
AAATCCATTGGCCATATTTGTACTCCGATACCATTCTGGGAGTGGCGTTGACGTTGGAAAGTTATCAAGCAAGCTCAACAAATCATCATCCATGGAATTCATTTCATCCATTGGTTCCTCACTTGGTTTCATCCCTGCATATATTACCAAATTACAATTTCAATTTTTTTAAAATAATTTCAAATTTAAGGTCATCAATTGATTAGTAGACTGGGAAAATAATCGTACAAAAAATTTTAAAAAAAAAAAAATTCAAACTTACCAATTGATGATTGAGAAGAGCTCAAATCATCACAGCAGTTGTTTTCACCAGAGGCCTCACCACCATTTATTGACGAAAGTTTAACACGCTTGGCGGCTTCCTTCTCCATCTTCTCTTCTTCCTCCGTAGGCTCATCCACCACTCGTTTCCCTTTATGATCAGATGCTACCGAGTTCTCACCGATCAATTTTTCTTTGCGAGACAGATTCTGCGATTCCAGCAACAAAGCATCCAACAAACCACTATTACTATTGTCGTGCATCATCTCTGGCACGGCCGTTTCACTGTCATTGTCAGTGTTCTTACTTGATTCCTCTCGAACACAAATGCCACCTCTAGTATTGGATGAGAAGGGAGTGTTCGGACGCGGTGGCGTTTGGCCCGAAGAGAGCTTAGACTTCAAACCAGGAATAGGGTCAACTGGTTCAACCTGAGCTCCCATTATCAATGAAGTAAAACTCATGTTAGTTTCAAAATCTGCGGTATTGTAATGAAGGGATGGTGGTGTCATTGAGATTGCTTGGGCTGGAAAGGTTTGATTAAACACAGTTATAGAAGAAGGCAATCGCCCATATGGAGACATAGGCAAAGCTAAACCACTGTTGTTGGTATTGTTATCAGGAAATGACTTGAATTGGAGAGCCGGGTTGGAGTAAAACGGAGTGAGATTATTGTGCAAAGGATCTAATGCTGGCGAAAAATTAATTGGGTCAAGGAGGGTAAGAGAGGGATTATACGAAGCCTTTCGAGATGAGGACAGAAGGGAAGAGAATGAAGAAGAGGATGGGTTATTGTTGGGGTGCTTTTGTTCCTCTTGGTGTTGGTGATGGTGTTGCATGCGAAATGCAGTGGTTTCTTCTTGGTATTCTTGAGGGTAAACAGGCAAACCAGCCCTCTGGCGTCTCTTCATTCTGGTGTTCCAGAAATTCTTGATTTCATTGTCTGTTCTGCCAGGTAACTGCGATAAGAGAGAACCCGGAAATGAACTAGAGGTGGGGTACAAAAAGAAATGAGAGAGAGAGGAAGTAGGATATATGAATGGTCAAAATCAAAACCCAAGAACAGAATATAAACTAAAACAATCACCATCACATGAACAGAAGGTCAGAAGATAAAAGAAAGGCACGAGTAGGAAAAGAAATGTGTCAACGTAGATGGTGACACCCAGCGTGAAAGTAAATAAATAGAAAAAAATTATCTTGCTGAAGAAAATGATTGAAAAAACTGTAGACGCAGAGGCAAGTAAAAAGAAATGCATAGATGTAACCTTATGGGTACAGTAGACACCCATGTATACCTGAGAGGCCATGCGAGCCCATTTGTTACCAAGCTTGGCGTGAAGCTCGATGATGATCCTCTCCTCCTCCGGAGTAAAGGAGCCTTTCTTGAGATTAGGTCTCAAATGGTTTGCCCATCTGAGCCTACAACTCTTACCACACCTCATCAGTCCAGAATTCTTTTGCACAGAATTCCAGTTCCCTTCTCCATGTTTCTTCACGTACTCTATCAAGATCGCATCCTCTGCGGCGGTCCATGGGCCCTTCTTGAGGCCTTGGCTGGTGGCTTTCTGAACAGTTAGCGCGGCCTCCATTGCAGCTTCTCCGTTGCTGATCATTCTGGATATCCTTCACCACTATATATACCCTGAAAACTCTTCGCTTTGTGGGTGTGTAGTGTGCTTTGATGCTCAGCTTATGTGGGTTTGTATAGCGGGGAGAGAGAGGTTTAAATAGAGCCAAAAATGATGAATGATAGTGTATTTCGATTGCGTAATAGGTGTGTTGTCTTTAAGCAAATCTTTAATTGTAATTGTGTACTTATTCGATTAATGTGGTTGCCTTTTTTATATTTCTTTGCGAGTTCTCTCCTCTCCCAAGGTGAGAGAAAGGAAGGAAAAAGAGAGGAGAGAAAAACAAAGAAGAAAGAAAGAAAGTAAATCCCTTGTCTTTCTTGTCCTTCTTTCTTCCTGTTCTTGCTCTTGATTGAGAGGGTATTAGTATAGATTTAGAGGGCGAAAGAGGTTGAGATGTAGAGAGAGAGAGAGAATCTGCAAAACAAAAACGAAAATTGAAAGAGGAGAGATGTGGGGCCAAAGGGTTAGAGGAGGTCGAGGAGGAGGTGGTGGGAGGAGGGACAGGTTGAGACGCCACGGTGGTTGATATAATAAGTAGAGATGTGAGCTTTGATTTCGCTCCGGTTTGCATGCTAAGTGCTACGTCCTTCTATTTTTGACGCGTTTTTCAACTCCAATCCCTTTCTAACACACCTTGACACAACCATACATGGGAAAAATTTTAGCCATGTTGTCCTTACTCCTTTATTATTTTTCGGAAGATGATAATTCTCCACTCTAATTAAAGGAAAAATTAGAAAAAAATAAAAACAATTTCAACATAAAATAGAAATATCATATATACTATTTTAAATCATATTACTAGTTTTTTTTTTTTTTTTATTAAAAGAAATCAGAGCTCATGGTTTTGGAAATCTTTATATTGCATTAAGGTTTAAAAATTTCAAAGGGTATTATTTTGGCATTCTTATTTCGAATTTATACTTGTTTTGAATGATCATATCTTTGGAAATACACCATAAGCTTATGCACATGTATATATATATATATATATATATATATATATATATATATATATATATATATATATATATATATGCATTATTGTCGTGGTGTTCATAAAGGTACTCTGACGCCCATTCAATCTGTGTAAGTTTTGTGCCGCCAATTGTAATGATTTCTTAATGGAATTTTTCTACCAATAAATGTCGTTTTCCTTTTATAAAAAAATAAGGGTTTTAGTCGCAGGGGTCGCGATTGACACATCTGAACCGTTGATTCATATGAATTTTATAATTTAACTGTTCCGATTTATCAATCGCATTTTCGCGATTAATACTGTCAATATTCTTCTTTTATATAATCCAAATTAATCGTTTACTATTTTTTTTATTAAATTTTGAGATTTTAATTCTACTTTCCACAAATAAGATTTTTTTCACAAAATTTAAATGTATTAATTTCATTTTTATTGTTATTTTGATCATATTTACTATTTCCAAACTTAGATCTTTTAGTTATTTTTATAGAACAATAAATATCACCTTTTTTTATAATAATTATTTTATTAAAAAATATTTAAAAAAAATTTAGCATGAACGCTTACATATCATCGTTGTTGGACGTGTGCCATTGCTATGATAGAGCTAAAAACTGATATTTCATTTCTTCAAAGAATTTTTAAAACATTTAATGTGTGTTTGAATTAGCATACTTATATGTAATGTAATAAAATAAATTTTAGCTTATTTTACTATTTAAACTTTCTCTGATTATATTCATTATGTTCAGTTTACCTTCAACCAAGCGTTCACTTCCTTAGTATTATCTATCTGAACTAATCCTTGATTATTTTTTTCCCCATATGGCGTTTCTAGAAATATATGTCTCATTGTAATAGGTGCGAGTCTCCTTAATTGAGACAAAACTAAAGTTCAATGACCAAATTATGACAAACTAAAGTATTACTAAAATGAAATTCAGTGCAAATTTCAATATAATTATCAGAATAATTAACTTTTAGTTAATTTTTTTATAAGTAAAATAATTTCATTCATAAATCTTTAGGAAAAATTTTACATATGTCAGAACCTAGTCTGTAGACCTCTTCTGTACATCTAATTTAGGACAATATATAGTAAGTAAAAATATTTAGAGGAAACAAAGTGCAAAAAGGATACTCAAAACAGATCCAACAACTAAGAAACAAAAACAAAATACAAATACAAAGCAATTGAGATATAAAGCAAAATAGGTCCAAAAACCACTAAAATACCTTAAACGGCTAAGCAAAGAAAGCACACAACAAATTCAGCAAGCCACTATACAGACGACCAAGACCAATGTTACAGCCAAGCAATGAAACCATCTGACCGCTGCAAACCTTGCCTTGCCAATGAATTGGCAACCCAGTTAGCTTACCTGGGAATGTGATTAATGTGGATGACTAGTAATAATTTCAGGTTGCCAGCAATTGGGTTTGATGTAGCACCTAGACGCCATGGAGCTGAATCCAAAGAAGAAACCGAATAAACAACTATTAATGAATCAGGTTCCAACATAATACTTGAAGCTATGGACTAAATCTCAAGTTTGGAAATTAAAAAGGCTAAGAGTTTTGGCAATATATAGCAAAGAATTCAACAGTGTTGGAGTCACCATGACTTGCAAAACAAGAGAAAATATAAAGAAATCTCCCAAGATGGCCATGCAACACGCCACTAATAGCATAAGGACTTGGTTTCACTATTGCTGAACCATCCACATCCTACTTAATCCAATTAGATCAGGTGGTGACCATGATATCTTCAGGCGCTGCTGCATTTTGGTGTTAGTCCATTCCTTTATAACGGATGGAGAGAGAAGTTGTTTTTGCCTCGAATAAGGGGAGTCAAGATTCATTGCTTTCATCCAAACTACAACTCTATGAAGAATTAGGTTACACAAGTCCATCTATGAAATATCTTTATCATTCAAGACTTTCTCATTTCTTGCAATGCAAATAGACCATAGAATTGCATAAGCAAGAGTAACCTGTTATTTAATTTGCGATTTTCTACTCACAAGAGCTATCCATTCAACTAAAAGTAAGGGTAGAGACTTTGGAATGCAAAAGCAAAGACCCTACCAATTCAAAAACCAACACCAAATTGACCAGGATGTTTTGCAATGTAAGAAAATATGAGAATTGATTCACCCAAATCATTGCAGCGAGAGCAAAAATTTTCTAAAGGCAGAATTATTCCAAGGTGGCATAACAACCTTTGGAGCAAAGACAATCATGAGATATCAACCAAGTAAACGTTTCTACCTTCATAGGCGCAAACCATATCCATGGAAGTGGCAATATATTATTAAAATAGTAATGACATAAATAGAATTTTACAAAATGATAAGAGCTTATTTATATATAGTTATAATTGTAACTACCCAAGCTAGTGGTATTACCGACGCTAGGGATTGGGTGAGCTTAATGCTGCCGAAACCCATAGTAAGTCTAAAGACCTGTTATACATGAATATATTCCTGTATCTCATAATCCAAGCATACACCAGACCATTATACTTTAGTTTTCTCATTCATAACTTAACATAATATGGCTCAAAATTTGAATGTTTATATATGTGAAATGACTAAAGTGTAATTAGATCATACATACTTACTTACATGAGAGTTAGCTTAGATTTTAGACATACATAATTACATCACTTATATATATAATAAAATATCTATCAAAACTTGAATACCAACAAAGTAACTATCCCTTTATATATTATATGTTCACTAATCATACGACATACACAAAAACATTCTACAGCTATTCCTGTTGGTCAAGCTCCCAAAGTATTCTTTTATTTTTGCACTCATGCACTTGAGGTTAGGGGAAAGAGGTGAGCTTACACAAGTTCAGTGAGTAAACTAACCAAAACATCTCATTTCATACATATGCAATGCATCATCCATATGAGTTTCACATAAGATGAACTTATCACTAGTGACTCCCTAAATCCAATGTGCTTAACTCATACAAAGACTCTTCAAGGCTTTCGCCTAACATATATGTATCCAATGTGTCTAGCTCATATAGAGGATCCTAAGTACTTCTGCTTATAACATGACATGCATTATGTACTAAAAGGCATTGTAAAAGTCTCCTCTTGGATTTTATGGATCCATAACATACATAACATAACATGATCATAGACATGGGGGGAGTCAGTGGGTCATCCATAATCTATCATTCACCAATAAAAATGATGCAATTATGCAACGTATTTGTATTCTAAAAACATACGCCCCAAATAAATATGACATGATGCATGAGGATTATCATAATTTAAATTTAAAAGGTTTACATTTATTAAGGTTAAAATTAATCACATCTTGTAGCCTATCAACCACCCAACTCTAATGGTAGCTATCCATGGATCCTTAATCTTCTAAGTTTCTCAAGCCCAATCCTACAAAATCGGATGCTGTAGAGTTATATATAGCTTTAAAACTCTATACACATATTAACCATCTTACCTAGGCTCTTAGGAACCATGAAATTAGGTTTTGAAGCCTTGGAATTAAAGGAGAAATAAAGTGAGCAGAACCAAGTTCGGCTGTTGGAGTCTTGGGCTTTGGCTACAGAACCTTCGAACATCAGGTGTCCATTTTGGGCAGTAGCCACTGTGGCTACTAAAGTCTGAAACTTCGACTATCAAACCTGAAAAATTTCTAGATTTTTTGAGAAACTATATACTTCTGCTGCCGAACCTATGGTTTTCGACAGCCGAACTTAGAAATTTTCAGAATTCCCAAGTCAAAAGCCTATAGAATCCTTATCTCAAAAAATCTCAAAACTCATCCCAAAGTTCCAAAACACAAATCAACCACATATACACACCTCTAAGGCCTAAAACAACTTGAAAATATGCTTAATATCCACATACATTAATTAAAAACTCAAATCTTAGGTTTTTCCTAAACTCAACATAGCATATTTAAGGATTTGAATCCATAAAGGCAAAATAGCCATTTAAGGCCCAAAACACTTTAGCATTACTAAACTAACAATAAAAACATGTAATTTCAACATACATCACAAAACCCTAACCCTAAATGCATAACTTCCCAAAACTCATCTTAAAAGCAACTTCACATAAAATTAAAGTCATAGATTCCTAATCCCTCATCAACTTTCTTAGATCTACCTATTAGATCAAGAAGAAAATGAAGTTATCTCTTTTCTTAGAACTCGGAGGTGAGAGAATTAAAACCCAAAAGCCTAAATATACTCTCTCAAACTTCTAAATGGAATAATCCACCTCCAGATCTCAAAAAACCCAAAGAAATCTCTTCAAATAGCTCCTTGTATGCCCCAATAGTTGAGAGAGAGGGAAGAAGAGAAAAACCCAAGTGTTTTTTTATAGTAAAATGAGCTTTGGACCCTTTTTATACCCTCACTGTCAAGAGATTTTCGGCTGTTGAAAGTCCAACTTTTGGCTGCCAAAGTCCATTCTGTCCAAAATAATATTTGAACAGGAAAAGGGACTTCAACTGTCGAAAGTTCATCCTTTAGTTGCCAAAGTTCCTTTTGCAAAAAACATTTAAAAACTTTTAGGAATTAAAACCTTTAAAACATTTTTCATTCTTAAATATATTTTTAAACACATCACACAAACATAATAAATACATTTTCACATCTTACCGCCACTCCCTTATCAGTGAAGTTTTTAATTTTCACCCGAATATTCTATCAATGACAAATTTGACATCAGAAAATGGCGGGTATTACATTCTTTCCTTCTTAAGAACATTCATTCTTGAATGTTAAAACAAACACATAAAAACATAATATGACAAATTTAACATACATAACATGCCTAGAAAAGGTGGGGATATTTTCATATCATAGAGTCACGGGTTTCTCATGTGCACTCTTCCATGTTATGGCAATTCCACATCCCTTTGACCTCCTTATCTGAGTATCCATGATTCGAATAAGTTGTTCAACATAAGAAAGATCTTCCAAAATTTCAATATATGGTTCACTTATAACCTTGTTCAGACTTGACACGAACTTCCTCAACATAGAAACATAGAATACCAGATGGATTCTCTCTATTTCTAGTGGCAAAGGTAACTTATAAAATATATTTTCAACCCTTTGCAGTACTTTGTATGGTCCAATATATATCAAAGCTAGTTTGCCTCTCTTTCCAAACCAAATGACACCCTTCATTGAAGATACCTTTAGAAGCACCATATCCCCTTCTTAGAAAACCTTTTCTTTTCTTTGGAGGTCTACATAGCTCTTCTTTCTACTGGCTGCTGTCTTCAACCTTGCCCTAATTAAAGGCATGGCTTGATTGGTGATTTTCGCCAACTCAATTCTTGCTAAAGTTTTTTCACCTACTTCTTCCTAACACACAAAAGACCTATACTTTCTCTCATACATGGGTTCATACGATGCCATTCTGATGCTAAAATGATAGTTGTTGTTGTATTGCCTAGTAGTTGAGAGAGAGGGAAGAAGAGAAAAACCTAAGTATTTTTTACAGCAAAATGAGCTTTGGACTCTTTTTATACTCTCACTGTCGAAGTACTTTCGGCTGCAGCTTTTGGTAATCAGAGTCCATTCCGTCCAAAATAATATTTGAACAAGAAAAGGGACTTGGCCTGCTGAAGTTCCTTCTGCTTAATTACATCACACAAACATACATAAATATATTTTCACATCTTACCGTCACTCCCTTGTCAGTGAAGTTTTTAATTTTCACCTGAATATTCCGTCAATGACAAATATTTCGTCATAAAAAAATGACGGGTATTACAATAATAGTTAAGGATCAATTTGTAAAAATATGGTCCATATTTTAATAGTTTAAATTTAAAATTTTTAATTTAATGGGACTAAATTGTTAATAAATCAAAAGTTCAGGGACTAAATTGTCAATAAAGTAAAATCTCGTGGACTAAATTATTTTTAGATTGAAAATAGAGATAAGGACATTTTGTTCATTTTTGCTAAAATCAATGGCAACTTAATAGAATTCTAACTACAGGAACTAAGTAGTAGGTTTTATAAAATTTGGGGACTAAATTGCTTGATTCTGAAAATATAGGAACTAAGTTGTAGATTTTGTCAAACCTTAGGACTAAATTGTTGTTTACCCATAATGTATTTATAATGGCCATTTTGTTAGTCATAAAATAGATTATTTTTTTTTTTTGTGAAAATGTATTTTTTGTTAGTAATTTATTTTTGATAGTAATTTTTTATTAATAGTTAATTTTTAGCAAATTTTTATTGTAACATATTTAGGGCAATTTTTTTTTATTAATTTTTCTTTTAAAAATATTTTATATTAATTTTTTGTTAGTATTTTATTAGCAATTTCTATTATTGTATATTCATGATATTGTTTTGGTGTTTAATTTTTATTAGTAATTTTTTTATAATATTTTATATTAATTGTTAGTACTAATTTTTATTAATAATTTATTATTTTAGCAATTTTCATTACAAATTTAATTATGTGAAGTTTTTATTTGTAATTTCCATTAATATGTTATTTTTTAAATAATATTTTATATTATTTTTAATAGTAACATATTATTTTATTCAATTTTTTAATTTTATTTTTTAAATTAAAAATGAATTAGCAACAAATTGAAATTCAGTTGCTAAATTAGTATGGATATGTTTTGTTTGTAAATTAGCAAGAAAAAGTAAATTGTTGCTAATTTAGCAACATAAAATTCCATTGCTAATATGTTTTTAATTAGCAACAAATTTTAAATTTCATTGCTATTCTAATTAGCAACAAGCAATATAATAAAAGAATTTTTTTTTCGTTGCTACCGTGGATAAAATGAATTAGCAACAGAATTTTTGAGATTAGCAATGAAAATATCCATTAATATATATATATATATATTGTAATATCCTCACTTTAGGTAGTTTGTACATTCTAATGTTTCGATGACTAACGTCTGTTCGGACAGCCAGGATGTCTGGAACTATACTTAAATTAGAGTGAGAAGTCATAAATTAATTGAATAAAGACTAAAAAAAATTAACGAAAAATAAAAAAAATGAAATTCCACTAGGTTAAACAAGCCGGGATTTCGGCGATGGATGACCGTACAGGGAAGCAATTGTGAAGACAGTTGCCGATCTCAAACCCGCGACGAACCCTGTGAAATAAATATTTTGGTTTAAATTGAAGATTTTATGAGGATTAAATGACATTAAAAATTTTAAAGAAAATTCAAGAAAATTTAGCCATTCGGTAAAGGAAATTATAACTCGATAAGCACAACAAAGGGTATTTTAGTCATTTCACTCTTAGAGATGCATTTTGACCTAAATGTCAATTAAAATTGGAGAGATTAAAACAATAAGAATGAGTTAAAATCATGAAGTGTTAAATAGAAATGGGAAAAGAAAAGAAAAGAAATGAAAAATCAAATTTATCACATAAGCATGACCAAGCATGACATCATTAAATTCTAAGAACCTATGAACATAAGACACCCATTTATTTTGCTTTATTTTAAGTGATAATCATCTTCTTCTCTAGCCCTCTCTCCTCCATTTTTCCTCTCAAATTCTTTCATTTTCTTATTATTGAAACACCATTTCAAGCTTCCAAACCATTACTTCCTTTACCAAAATTGTTGGCATCCTTGATAAACCTCCATAGCCAACCATAAAACCCAAGGAAAGTGGGAAGAAAAGTGAAAGGAAAATCTGGTTGGCAACCCTAAAGAGGTGAATCAAGTGTTAGGTTGATTGAAGGTTGCTTGGAGCTAGGAGAACTATTTCCTTCCTTTTCTCTTCTTTTAAACTTGAAGTTAGGCATGAATATGGAAAGAATTGCAAGGAAAATTGAGAAATTATGCATGGTTGATTAAAGAGAAATTTTGGCCAGCATGTTTAGTTGTTGTAATTGATGAATTTAATTGAAATCAAATTTGTTTATTGGAGTTGCTTAGTATGTATATATGATTAGAATGTTCGATTGCATGGTTTGTATGAAATGGAAATTGTGGAAGCCAGGTTTTGGAACTAAATTTGAGGGATTGATGCAATATTGTTCAATTGATGTTTTTAAGGTCAATTGTTGACCATTTGAGGTGGATTGATCATGATTTGAAGTTAGCAGTTGGGTTGAATTATTGAAATTGGAAGTGTGTTTTTGTGCAGGGAATTCTGGACCCTTGAGTCTAGCATGTTTAAATGAGGATATCTTGAACTACATTATTCCAATTGGTGTGAGACCAATTGAAGATTAAACCTTAGACATAAGGCCACAATTTTTATGGAGAGACCTTACCCAGAAACTATCCTTAGAATGCCCTAAAATTTGCTTGAATCCAGGTTACCAAATGCTGAATCTGAAAAAATGACTATATAAATAGTAAATATTCAAATGACCATAACTTACTCTAGGAAGGCCAGAATGACCTGATTCTTAAACCATTGGAAAGTTTAGACATAGGAGCACATTTTTCATGAAGAACATAGAGCTTAATTCTACCTCTAACCTAACCAAATTGCTAGCATAATTTAGGTCACCAATTTTGCAGAACCAAAACTGCCCAGAAATTCTGGACATTGAACCTACTTGACCAGTTTGAGAAAAATTGTCATAACTTGGTCCACAAAATTGCAAATGCAGTGAACTTAGTGCCAGAATTTTTATAAGACACAAAACTACAATTTTGATGTTTTGACCAAAATCTAGAACCAAAGGGAACTAGGTCATATTGCTAGAAAAATTTAGTACACCAAATCTTGGGATTTGACTAAAATACCACTTGACCCTAGAACAATGTTTATACCATATCTCCCACTAGGAATTCTAATTGGGATGTGCCAAACTGTTCTGGAAACCTAAGAAATAGGGCTCCAACTTTGGTTTAGGAGCTTTCATCAAAATGAGAGTGTAAGGACCCTAAAATTGGAGTCAAAGTGACTGACCTGAACCTAGAATCCTAGAGACATAAGGTACATGAGTCCAGGCCAGTCAATTGGCTATAAATTATTCTATAAAACTTGAAAAATTGTAATTCATAAATTTGAGTAATCCTAAGACATAGAGAAACAACTCCTATGAAGAATGTTAGGCCTGAAAATGACTGTAACATGCCCAAATAATTAAACAAATGTTAACTCCAGAATCTGCCTGGTTCAGAACCAAAAAGAGACACTGAACCAGTTGTGGTTATTTGACCATAACTTGAGTTCTAAAATTTCAAATGACATGATTCAAAGGGAAAAACAAAGATAAGACATAGAGGAACAACTTCCATGAAGGAAGTGTGGTCAAATAGTGACTACAACTTGACTAACTTGCTAGGTGAAGTTAAGACACTAATTCTGGATTCATGAAATCCTTTACTTAATGACTTAAGTTGTAAATGTTATTCACCCTACATAGGTTGATGAACATATACGAGATGTTATTATATATTTGGGACTTGTGTTTACCATTACAAGTGACATGAAAATGTTATGAAATACAACTAGTACATAATATGAAATAATGAAACTATAAGCACTTAATAATACCACTTTGCCAAAAGTATACCTAGACTTTTGTATATAGCTTGGATCGATTGGTATATCAATTAAGGACTACAGATTGCAGTACTGCCCATAGGAATGATCATTGATAGACAATATATGTTTAATATGATTGTTCTTCAGGCTTTATGCCTGCCCGTTGGCTATTGTGCCTATTATGATTTCTGGCTTTATGCCTGCCCGTTGGCCTTGTGCCTAACATGACAGATGTATACATGTTAGACATATGGATGTTTAACTAGTATACTCCCGTGTATCCAGTTTTTATAGTTTGTTATAGGTTACTTGGGCACTAATAGGAATTTAATAAGATTAAAAATGAGAAAAATGAACAGAAAAGATCCGATAAATTTAATTACACCTAAAGTTTAATAAATATGTAAATGACCAAAATTTATGAAATTATACATAGATTAATTATCCTTGATTATTTAGTTACTTTTATTTTAAATTATGCACCACTAAGCGATTCGCTTAGTGCATTATTTTTCCATCGCGTAGGTACTGGAGACCAGCAGCCGCAGTAGTAGTGCTCTGGTAGAGAGAATTGACCAGATTTGCTCTAGTGTGAGAGTTATCTCTACAGTCTACATTTTGGTAGGGGCCTATGTATTTAGATTTTGTATTTTATTCATTGTACATAAGAAAAGAATATAATTATATTTTGATATTATAAATAAATTGTAAATTATTATACATGAATTTCAAATGAATGAAATGAAATGCATTTATTTGAAATGGATATAAGCAAATTATATGAGTACATGATGACATGATATGATGCATGAAAATATGAAATGAATATAGACTGTTTTAATTGGTAAATAGCGAAACTCGCCAAACACTCATAAAACAGAGGAGGCTCTGTCTAGTCTCCATAAAAATGAAATGTGACAAAAAAAAAAATTCCTACACATGGAAATACACTAGTAAATGGAATTTAAGTTAATAATGTACATGATAAGACACGATAGAGTGCTCCGGCACTGAATGTGGCACACCTTGATCAGTTACACTGTAGACGGGTAAGGGGTGTATATATATATTAATGCTTAATTAAGTATAAAATGTCATCACAATTCTTTTATATTATAAAATTTTAAGTGGCAAAGCACAATAGTAAAATAGTTAAATTACATGTCATTACAAAATAGAGTTCTTTAAAATATACATCTACTTTAAGTAAAATTAAGGTAGTAATTTGTGGAATTCAGCTAACTAAGAGCTGCTTACTATATCTTCTATACTTGTCCCTCAAAGGGGAAGACATATAAATAGGGGTAAGCTGGGGGCTTATTGAGTAAAAGCCTACTTAGTGAATATATAATAAAACATTTTATTGTCAAGCACATGAAATGTTGTATTCATATGAGGTTTACATAACACAAACAAGATGCATTAAGTATCATGTCACAAATGGTTTCCTAGCCATTTCCATAATCATGAACACATATCCAAGATGCCTGGCCTATTGAAGGATCTCCTTAAGGCTTCCTCTTATCGCATCATATAATATCAAATAATGGGGCCGGAAACACAAAATTGCCATACCCAAACACCCTAGAGCCAGAGACACAGAATTGCCTTACCTAGGCATCCCATAGCATAAATACATACAGTGAGCTCATAATGCATGCTTATTATAACCTTTACTTTCTTTCCTTTCCTAATGGCAACTAGTGGGTTATTCATGAATTACCAACACATAATAAGCAATAAATGCAATGCAACATCTTCGTGGTATGCATTTACTAACATATGAATAACTAACATAAATCGTAGCTAATATGATGCATGAACATGCCAAAATGCTATAAAACATTTATTTAGAGAAATTCAGTAAAAAATAGTAAAGTAAGTTCTACTCACCTTACAAAACATGACTCTTAATGTTACCTACTCTTACCCTAATATATTACTTCTAATGATCACCTCTTGGTATCTCACCTCTAGCTTTAGAAGACATAATGGGGTATATAATACAATGGAAAAGAAAATGTAAAAATATTATATGTTGTTAACGGGGAAGTTCGGTGGTTAAATCTCATACTTTAATGACCGAAGTTTCCATGCACTATTTATGTTGCTATATACATGACTATTCATGCAAATTTCAGTTGTCCAAGTATGCTTTGGCCATTGAAGCTAGATTTTATAGGCTGTGATTCTAACTGAATTCTTGCCCTATTTCACATCTACACCACAAACCAAGTTCCATTGGTTTTCACAATTTAATAAATATTATAAATAACTTAATTAAACTTCATTTAACTTAGTTTTAAGATTTTTTTTTCAATTTTACCCTAAACCATAACTTATTTTCACTTTGACCAAAACCATCCTTTAATCTTTATACACTTCTATAAAGACAAAGAGAAAGTAAAAGAGAATGTAGAGAGTAAGAACACTTGCCTAAAACTTTAGAGTTTGCTAGATCCAAGATTCTCCTCCTAGCTTTTCCATGAATCCTTAATGGAAACAAGAAGAGGGAAGGGATTCTAACACTTGTTAAAGTTAAAGGAGAGTCTAATATTATTAGGATGTTTTAAAGTGAGAGATTTGGGATGAAGGAAAAGAAAAGAAGAGGAAAGAAGCTGTAAAGGTGTTGGTGGTTGGGTAGGTGGGAGGCAAAAAGGAGAAATTAAGGCAAAGTGGGGGCAAAAAGAAGGAATTAAGGCAAAGTGGGGTTCTCTCCACTTATATAGCCAAGAAAAGAACTTTGATGACCAAAGTTCCTTGTTATAACACCCACTCCCGTAGAAAAACACGTGTTCCACTTTGAATGGTGAGTATTACAATCCCTCCCTTTATAGGAACATGTATCCTTGAATGTTAAAACAAAAGTTCATACTTGAGATAGGTGAGGGTATTGTTGCATCATGGAGTCTAGGGTCTCCCAAGTACACTTTTTAAGGTTGTGGTGATTTCAGAGCACCTTAACCATGGGATCTCTTTATCCCTTAGCCATCTCATGTCAATGTCAAAAAAATATAAACAAGTTATTCCTCATAGGTTAGATCTTCTACTAGTACTATTGCCTTGGTTAGGATCCTAGAATGGTTTAATAGAGACTTCCTTAACCTAGATACATGGGATACCAGATGGATTTCATCCATTTATAGTGATAGCTCTAGTCGGTAAGATACATTCTCGACCTTTTTCCAGTATCCTATAGAGCCTAATAAACCCCGGTGCTAGTTCCTTTTTCCTTCTGAGTTTGACACCTCTTCACTGGGGACATTTTTAGCAACACCATATCCCTTACTTGGAAGTTCACAACCTTCTTTATAGGTCAGCATAGTTTTATTGGTGAGTTATAGTTGCTTTGATGCAAATATCAATTAGAGTCAGGGCTTTATTATTTGCTTTTACAAATTTTGTTTGAGCTAAAAATCTTTCATCCAACTCTTCCCAACACAGAGGTGACTTGCATTTGCTACCATACATGGGTTTATAAGGAGTCATGCCTAAACTAGCATGATAGCTGTTGTTATAAGCAAACTTCACTAATGTCAGATATCTCTTCCATGGTACACCAAAGTCAAGTACAAACATCCTTAGCATATCTTCTAGAGTCTGTATGGCATGTTCTATCTATCCCTCAATATATGGGTGGAAGGCGGTACTTGAATTTTAGCCTAGTACCTATGGCATTCTTTAAGCTTTGCTAAAATTAAGAAGTGAACTACAGTCTTCTATCAAACATAAATTTCTGTGAAACTTGAGCCTTCCTTCCTTTCTTTCATCAATTTACTCCATAAAATCATGGCTTACTTTGCCTGCCTTATAGTGTGTCCTGGGATATGCCTTCCTAAAGTAACTATTATTACAAGCAGCTTGTTTAATATCATTATTGAAGCCTTAATGAGGATTTATCTCAGCTCATTACATCCTTCTCTTCTCTTTAAGATATTGTTAGTTTCCAACTTACATAATGTCATTATTAAGGTTCTAGCCCATCATCTAATTTTCTCACCATATCCCATTCACTTGTATCTTTTATAGCATTTTAAGTATTCATGGAGCTACTTGTAGAACCATAAAGGTAAGAATGATGAGGACTTGCAATAACATTCCTTTAGGTTAACCTGGTTGCCAGGAAAGCATGTGACATGTTCTAGAATTGTACTTGCCATCTTCTTTGTTCAACACTAAACAAATCGAAGGTAGCATTGACTTCCTTGTATGGCTTGCTTCATTATGCCAAGGTACTTTTAACTACCTTATAGTCACTTACTTGACCCTTGATCTTCCAATCCTGTGATGTATAATCCATACTTAATGTCTTATGCATTCCCTCTCCTTTCTTCTATCCTTTAGACCTTATTTATCCTTACCTTTCTTACTTTTGCTACTATCCATATCCCCTTACTTCATCATACTTTTTTTTCAACCTTGCCTTAAGGACATTTTTCCCATTAGGATCAGTTTTAAGTCATTTGTTTGCTAAGAATTTCTTCCTAATTTATTTTTTATCATGCTTTTTGATCTCTCTCTCTCTCTATCTTAGAATCATAATACTTAGTATTTTTACTACACCACTTACTTGATTCTAACTTGCTTCTTTTTCCTTATCTCTTATATAAAGAAATACTCATCCCACCATTGTCACTTTAAATAATATCTTTACATCCCTTGGTCACTAGCTTGACTGCTAGCTCTACTGCTAGCTCTACATTCCGTGGAATTCCAACTCAACAGTTAGTTCCCTTAGCATGTTTCTCTCAGTTTGCAATGACCTAGCTTGGGGGCCATTATCAGTGCTAGAGAACAGGTCAACTTAAGGCTATCGAAACTTGTAGTAAGCCTAAAACCTGCTAAAATTGTCATTTTATTCATATGGATACGTAACTCAAAGTAACTCACTAACAATTGTACTTTAGCATTCCAGCATCTATAACATTAAACATTTCATTTTCAAAAGTAACTTTAAATTTGAGCTTGAATGCTAAAGCGTAGTGTGATCATTCACAACTTAATACATAAAGGAGTGCTTTAGAGTTCTAAGAGAACATAAAAGTTATATAGTGTTACCTAGACATAGCTTATTGGAAAGCTAAAGGCAAGCATAATAAATAAACCTTTAGTTGTACATGTGCAACAAACTAAACCTCAGCACACATATTTAGTTTGCTAACCACTTTGCTGGTGCCTCTAGTCTTGTTGCTCTTCACTTGGGATTAGGGAAAAAAGGGTAAGCAAGGGAAAGTTTAACAATAAAATTAATAGTTAATATAAATCTTATTTGATTAATTTCATACACATGAAATGTAGAAGGTACATGGATTATTAATACACAAATAATTCACATAAAATAGAATTGTTACTAGTAATTTCCCTAAGCCGAATGCTTGATTTATAAAGATGATCCTCAAAACTTCCTCTTATCACATATCATTTACCAAGATGTCTAGCTCATAAAAAGACTCCTCGAGACTTCCTCTTTACAAATAGTGTGTTAAAAGCTCACTAGGCCTCACTTGAACTTAGCTATATTATATCATGCATGAACATAACATATCTGTATCCATATCATGGGAAATTAGTAGGTCATCCAATATCTATCAAACATCAATAAGACTTTATGCACTTATGCAACATTTTCATGTTTTAGATCTATAGACCCTAAAATAATGTGAAATGATGCATGACAATGATGACAGTGTGCATTTATAGGTAATTAAATTCATTATTGTTCAATAGGGTTAGTTTACTCACCTCTTAAAGCCTATCAACACCAAAACACGTATCTTAGGTTTCCCTGTTAGTTGTGGTTCTCCGAGTTCCTCAAGTCCAATCTTTTAAAAGACGGACCTTAATGAGTTTTCTGGATTTCTGTACGACTATATACACATCATACCCTTAATTCTAGTTCATTTTAGTCCACAAAAGAGAGTTTTACAGTTTTAAAATAAAAAAAAAGTAAACATACAGGCAAAGTAGGGGACTTCGACTACCAAAGTCTAGAGTATAAAATGTCCCTAAGGGACAGTAGCAAAATTGAAAGTCCTTACTTCGGTAGCCAAACCTAGAAAATCCAGAAGGCTCAACTTGAATTTGTAGTAACCCATTTTGCTCCAAAAGGACTTTAGTCCACTTTTACAGCTCCAAAACATAATCCAACATGAAAAACACAACTACACATGATGTAATCACTTGAAGAAACCTAAAGGTATCACATGCATTCACATTTTATCATAATCCAAAGGAAATTCCCAAAATCAACAAAATTACCCTTTACATGCATTAAATCATTCTTAAAATCTAAACTTAAGTTCTAATGCCTAACTACAACATGTAAAACTTAGAAGGAACATTCATCTTGATCCTATACAACACATAGCTAAAAAGAATGAAAATAGTTAAATTGCATTTCACATTCCTTCTTTGCATCCTTAACTCAAAAACTTGAAGCAATTAATTGAAAACCTCCATACAACACTTCCAAAACATAACATTGGACATGAAAACATAGAACCTTCAAATTCATTTCAAACAAGTTAAATACATTTCCAAGTCATTTTGTTGTTTTTTTTTTTTTCATAAGAGAAAAGTAGGATCCAAATAACCATTGTAAAATTCAAGTTTAAAAAGAAAGAAATTCAAGTTTAAAAAGAAAGAACCTTTTAAGAATCCCTCCTTCAATTGAAGACTTTGATTTGAAAATCAAAGGCCTCTCTTAGGGCCTGTTTGGTATTGCTGTTATATTATGCTATTGCTGTTTATGAAACTACTATTCTAAAAAAGTAATTTACATGTTTGGTAATAAAATAGAAAACTACTGTTAATCAAAAAAGCTATTTATTATGTGTTTGGTTAAAATTACTGTTTAAATTATTGTTAGAAGCTAAATGACCAAAAAGGGCTAACTACAAATATACTATTTTAGTTTTATTAAAAATTAACCATTTATTTTATTCTTATTATTTTTTATAATTATATTCAATTTATATAATAAAATGTATTTTATTTTAAAAAAAATTATTATTAGTTAAATTTTAATAAACATCAATAAAATCTTTCACTAATATTTTGCAAAATAATTATCAAAACTAATATTTCATTTACTTAATTAAAAAGTATAAACATTTATTACAGTTGGTCTCTACATGTCATTAAACTACTTACAATTTGATCGCGAATAATATTCATATATGATGATTCATTGTTTCTATGACTATCAATTGGGATACCTTCAACATCAGGCAAGGTGTTAAAAGGCACATATTCAGGATTCTTATCAAATATTTGAAAAACTCTATCGCCTCTTGCCCTCTTTCTGATATAATTGTGCAAAGCCATTGAAGCAATAACAATTTTCATTTGTACTTTAAAAGGATAGGCAGCATATTATCCAAAATGTGCCATCTATTCTTCCACACCCCAAATGTGCTTTCAATTACACTTCGCAATGAAGAATGTGCATGATTAAAAATTTCTTCTCATCCTGATGGTGGTTGACAATGTTTAAATTCTGGTAAATGATATCTCGCATCTTTATAAGGTTTAAGATAACCTTTCGTATTTGGATATCCAGCATCAACCAAATAATATTTTCTTAGAATTCATCAACAATATTTTACAGTTAAAATAATATGTATAATTAAAAAATATTTCCTTAAAAATTGAGCTTTTTTATAAAATACCTTCAGGGGGTTTTGGAAATTTAATAACTTGATCATTAATAGCTGCTAAGAAAATTCTTGCATTGTGTGTTGTTCCCTCTCATCCTACCCACACAAATGTAAACTGCATATCAAAACTCCAAGCAACTATAATATTTTGTGTTGGAATTCCCTTTCTCCCAATGTATGAAATTTTCTCTTTTGGAGCTATACTTGCCCGCACATGTGTACCATCAATTGCACCAATACAGTCATTTTAAAGCCCTCACTGTAGATAGTCCGTACATTCTACTGTTCTTGTGACTAATGGCTATCCGGATAGCCAGAATGTTTGGAACTATATTTAAAATAGAGTGAGGAGTCATAAATAGCCTAAATAATAACAAGAAAAATGAAGGAAAAATTTTAAGAGATAAAATGCAAAGAGGTTAAATGAGCTGAAGCTTCGGTGATAGATAACCTAACAGGAAGTGACTGTAAAGATAGTTGTCGACCCTAGACCCATGGAGAACCCTGTGAAATAATTATTTGGGACTTAAATGAAGGATTATTGAAGTTTAGATAACAATAGAATGATAAGAAAATTTATGTTAATTGATATAAACAATTATAACTTGGTAGATACAATGAGGGGCATTTTGGTCATTTCACCTTTAGAGATGGTTTATAACCAACTTGTCCATTTAAGTAAGTGAGGTTTATGATATAAAATATGAATAAATATTGATGAAAATTTATTTAAAAATGAGTGAAAGAAAGAAAAAATAAAAATCAAACAAAATAAATTTAAATTAGAATTATTACCTAAGCATGATGAAAGAATGATGCAATTAAAATTTTCTAGCCAATCAAATTTAGACAAGCCTAAGTATAAAAGGTGAGAGGAAATAATTAAACTGAAAAATAAGCTCATCTTCTTCCTTGGGAAAGCTTGGTCGATCTTGAGAGAGACTCCACCATTGTTGTTCCTAACAAGCTCAATTTCCTAGCCAATTTCACCATAAAACCTCTTGATCCCTTCACTAAAATTTAACCTTGCACCTTGAGGAAGTATTAGGCAGCAAAAATTTGAAGAGAAATTGAAGTTTTAACAAGTCAAGGATTAGCCAATTCAATGTTAGTGCCAATTCCCACTCCTCTCTCTCTTTATTATTTGTTAGGATCTTTAATTGAGTTAGAAATGGTTGAAAATGAAACAAAATATACATGTATGAGCACCCATGATTTTTGGCAGCCATGAGTAGGGAAGTGTTTGGTGAGTTTTAATTGAATTAAAGTTGTGTAGTGATGGCCTTTGATAAGAATATATGGATTAGAACCTTGATTTCCATGTGTGGTGTAAGATTGAGACATTGGGAATTAAGGTTTTGAGCCAAAATTAGGGTTGTGCCAAATTGTTGATGAATTGGTGTTCTTAAGGTCAATTAGTGACTATTTGATATCGTTTGACCTTAAAATGGAATTGATTAAGGCATTGAATTGTGAATTGGGTGTGCTGTCCTTTGTGCTGGAAATTCTGGACTTTAAGTCTAGTGGGTTTGGGCAGCCATAAGTTGAATTGTGTAGCTTCAATTGGTATAAGACCAATTAGAAGTGAAACTAGGGACATAATACCACATTTTTCATGAAGAGATCTTGCCCAGAAAACTAACACAAAGTGACCTAAATTCAGCTTAAATCCGGGTAACCAAAATCTGGACCTGGAAAAATGACCATATGAACAGTGATTGTTCAAATGGCTATAACTTTATGTAGAGAGGTCCAAAATTGGTTTGGATAGGTTGGCAAGCCAATAGGGTTTTGATTGTCGTACTGCTTATGGCTTTGTGCCATTTCATGATTTATGGCTCTTATTGCCATTTTGTAATATTATGGTTTTTGGCCATTTTGCTATTCTTTGACATACATAGCTTCTATGCCTGTAACACCCTCATTGTAGTAATTCCGTACATTCTATTGTTCTGGTGACCGGTGTCTGTTCACACAGCTAGAATGTCTAAAAAAATATTTAGACTAGAGTGAGGAGTCATAAATAATTCAAATACTAATAAGAAAAATTAAGGAAAAATTTTAGAAATAAAATACAACCAAGTTAAATGAGCCGGTGCCCTAGTGATAGGTAACCTAGTGGGAAGTTACGGTTTTCGCGGCTAGAAGCCCTAAACCTGAGAGAAAGTTTATAAAATAATTTTTGGGACTCCAGAGAAGAGTCATTGAGGTTTCGATGGCATTAGAATGCCAAGAAGATGCTTAGAAAAATTTTTAGATCGGTACAGACGATTTTGGCTCAATAAGCCAAACGGAGGGTATTTTGTCATTTCATCTTTAGAGATGATTTTTGGCTAACTTCTCCAGTTAAGTAAATAATTATTATGACATAAAATGTGAATAAATGTTGCTAAAAATTTAATTGAAAATGGGTAGAAAAGAAAAGGAAAGAAATAATGGAAATTTAGAATTTTGACATCACATGATGTCATTTAAATGCCTCCACCCAATCATATTGTGACACCTATCTATAAACTTAATTAAAAGCATAAAATGGGCAAAAAAATTGAAGAAAACAATCTGCTTCTTCTTCCAGCCGAACCAGCTCCCTCTTCCTTCCACCATCAAAGCTCCACCAAGCTTTGGTTAACCCACTAAACCACCTCAAAACCCTAGCTTCCCTTCACAAAAACTCATCCTCACACCTAGAGCAAGCTTTAGACAGCAAAAAGAAAGGAAGAAAGTGAAGTTTTGAAGTCTTGGAAAGTGACTAAGTCAAGGTTAGTGTCAATTCCTTCTAAAAATTTTGCGTATACCTTATGTGGAGTAGGAATTGAGTGAGAAAATTAAGTGGAATTAAAAAAAATTTGCATGATGAATTTCTACCAATTTCAGAAGCCTTATGGTCTCTTAGGGTTTCATCAATTTGATTGCATAATAGTTGTGTATGGCTGCCATTGAACATAATTTTGGTGTTTTAATTCATGGATTGTATGTATATAGAGAATTGAGATTGTTGGATTTAGGGTTTGGGGCACAAAATTTGGATTTTGCTCATGTGTTAGTGAATGGAAGTTCTAATAGTCAATTAGTGATCATTTAGCTGAGTATAATGAGGAATTGAAGTGAATTGTAGCTTTGGATTTGAGGTTGGGTGTGTTGTCTTGAGTGCCCTGCAAGTCTAGATGTGAGTCCAACATGTTTGGACAGCTATAACTTGGGTTGTGTAGGTTCAATTGGTGTAAGGCCAATTGTACATGAAATTAGACACATAATGGCACAACTCTGATGAAGGAACCCTGTCCATAAAACAAACTTAGGATGCCCTAAAAATTGACCAAATTCGGGTAACACACACATTCTGCCTGGGCAAAATGACCAAATAAACAGTATTCATTCATTTGGTCATAACTTAGTGTAGAAAGGTCCAATTGACCTAAAATTTATATAAATGAAAAGCTTAGACAATTTAGAACAACTTTTATGTTAAACACAAACTCGAATTCTGGACTTAACCAAATGAAATTATTGGCGAAAGTTGAACTACCAAATTTGGCAAAATGGTATTCTGCCCGAAATTTCTGGATAAATACCAATCGGCCAGCCTTGTTCAAAGTGGCATATCTTGAACTAGAAAACTCCAAATGGAGTGATTTAAAAAGGCAATTAAGGAAGACACATAAAGGAACAACTTTCATGAAGACAATATTGCCAAATTCTTACTGTAAAATTGACTAATGGAACAGTAAACCAAGTACTTGAAATCTAAAAATTTTAAATAGCCAACCTTAGGCTTTGAAATGGAATTGGCAACCAATGCCAACAATTTTACAATGCAAAATATGGTATGTTGGTGATATTAGAACCAATATACATATTGTCTATGAAAAAGTCAACATTTTAGTTGACTATGAAATGAATAGTAACAATTAAATTTCAATTTCAAAAAAATTGCATAATGAAAAGTGTTAAATGCCCTAGTAAGCCTAGTGTGATTGGTTTGGATAAATTAGCATGCCAATAGGGTTTTGATAGCAGTACTGCATATGGCTTCATGCCATTCTGTGATATGATAGCCTATGGCTATACTGATTATGATGTTATACTTGGCTTTATGCCTTATTGCTTTTATGGCTTATTAGCCATTCTGTCTGCACACTAGGAAACACATTGTGACCGATGGTGTGATGGCCCGAGGTACTTGGTACCCAGTGCTAGTTTACCCATTTATCCAGTTTGGTCAATTTGTATAGGTTACTTAGGCATGGAAAAGTATAAAGGTAATTGAATTTACTATTAAAGTAAGTAAGGAAATTAAATATCAAGATAAAGAACAAGAATGATTTCAATAAAAGAGGCTCAAAATCATCATGAGAACGATTAATAAAATGCTAGAAAGAGTTAATATCATAAGATGTAATTAGCCTTCGACTAAATAATAAGTTAGTAATTATTTATTTCTTATAAGCACAATAACTAGAAAATTTTTACTTTTATTTGCATATTATATTTTCTTGTATTATTAGCACCACTAAGCTTTATGCTTAGCGCGTCGCTTTTGCAATGCATAGGTACTGAAGATTTGGCTAGAGAACCCAGTAGACCACAAACTGGGTGAGACTTGTATACAGATCTACATAGTTTCCATGTCACCTCACAGACTTCAGTGCATTGGTAGGACATTTTGTATTATTTGTATTTTGTAATTAAACTTTTATTTTATCATGTATAGTTGAATCTCATGTAATATATTTTGGTATTAATGCAAATATTTGTAATTTGTGTTTATAAATGAAAATTTAGTATTTATTTATGATTTGTATATGATTATCATTTGAAATGAATGAATGATAAATAGAAGAAATTTTGAGAAATAGTTGAGAAATATTGAGATTATGTTGATATAATGGAGTTTGAGAATGATTGAAAATGTATTGGAAGTGTTTTTTTTTTACAGGTTCCAAAGAACTGTTTTATTCATTTTTAGCCGGTACTCTACCAGATTTTCTATAAAATTTTCGGAACCTCAAATGAATTTATAATTTCAATAAATGACTTAAATGAGTCAAATTTCACAAATTGCACTTCATAACCATAAAGAAATAAATTAAGGAAAGATAAAAATAATTGAGATAAAATATGGTGTGCTGGTACACTGTGTGGCATATCTTGCTCAACTATACTATAGACGGATAAGGGGTGTCACATTTAGTAGTATCAGAGCACGGTTTAGGCGTTTCTGGGTCTAGATAGAGTCCATACCATGCATTGCATTCATATGAGTCGAGGTGACACTAATGCAGATCTGTTTTCTCTGGTAAGGTGAAGAAATAAGGAAGTAGCAGCTCCTTGACTATTTACACCAGGTAAATTTCGAGGACGAAATTTAAATTAGAGGGGAAGAGTTGAAACACCCCCACTGTGGCAATTCCGTACATTCTACTGTTCCGGTGATCGGTGTCGGTCTGGACAGCTAGAACGCCTGCAAAAATATTTAGACTAGAGTGAGGAGTCATAAATAATTTAAATACTAATAAGAAAAATTAAGGAAAAATTTTAGAAATAAAATACAACCAAGTTAAAAGAGCCGGTGCCTTAGCGATGGGTAACCTAGTGGGAAGTTGTGGTTTTTGCAGTTAGAAGCCCTAAACCCGAGAGAAAATTTATGAAATAATTTTTGAGACTCCAGAGAAGAGTCATTGAGGTTTTGATAGCATTAGAATACCAAGAAAATGCTTAGAAAAATTTTTAGATCGGTACAGACGATTTTAGCTCGATAAGCCAAACGGAGGGCATTTTGGTCATTTCGTCTTCAGAGATGATTTTTGGCCGACTTGTCCAGTTAAGTATATAATTATTATGACATAAAATGTGAATAAATATTGCTAAAAATTTAATTGAAAATGAGTGAAAAAGGTAAGAAAATGAAGGAAATTTGGAATTTTGACATCACATGATGCCATTAAAATGCACCCACCCAATCATATTGTGACACCTATCTATAAACTTAATTAAAAGCATAAAATGGGTAGAAAAATTAAAGAAAACAATCTGTTTCTTCTTCCAGCCGAACCAGCTCCCTCTTCCTTCTACCATTAAAGCTCTACCAAGCTTTGGGTAACTCACCAATATACATATTGTCTATGAAAAAGTTAACATTTTAGTTGACTATAAAATGAATAGTAATAATTAAATTTTAATTTCAAAAAAATTGCATAATGAAAAGTGTTAAATATTCTAGTAGGCCTAGTGTGATTGGTTTGGATAGATTGGCATGCCAATAGGGCTCTGATAGCAATACTGCGTATGGCTTCATGCCATTTTGTGATATGATAGCTTATGGCTATACTGATTATGATGTTATACTTGGCTTTATGCCTTATTACTTTTATGGCTTATTAGCCATTTTGTCTGCACACCGGGAGACACATTGTGACCGATGGTGTAACGGCTCGAGGTACCTGGTACCCAGTGCTAGTTTACCTATTTATCCAGTCCGGTCAATTTGTATAGGTTACTTAGGCATGAAAAAGTATAAAGGTAATTGAATTAATTATTAAAGGAAATAAGGAAATTAAATATCAAGATAAAAACAAGAAAGATTTCAATAAAAAGAGGCTCAAAATCATCATGAGAATGATTAATAAAATGGTAGGAAGAGTTAATATCATAAGATGTAATTAGCTTTCGACTAAACAATAAGTTAGTAATTATTTATTTCTTACAAGCTCAATAACTAGGAAATTTTTACTTTTATTTGCATATTATATTTTCTTGTATTATTGGCACTATTAAGCTTTATGCTTAGAGCGTCGCTTTCGCAACGCATAGGTACTGAAGATTTGGCCAGAGAACCCAGTAGACCACAGACTAGGTGAGACTTGTATATAGATCTACATAGTGTCCATGTCAACTCACAGACTTCAGTGCATTGGTAGGACACTAGGTCCAATTTTGGTATTTTATACTATTTGTATTTTGTAATTAAACTTTTATTTTATCATGTATAGTTGAAACTCATGTAATATATTTTGGTATTAATGCAAATATTTGTAATTTTTGTTTATAAATGAAAATTTAGTATTTATTTATGATTTGTACATGATTATCATGTGAAATGAATGAATGATAACTAGAAGAATTTTTGAGAAATGGTTGAGAAATATTGAGATTGTGTTGATATAATGGAGTTTGAGAATGATTGAAAATGTATTAGAAGTGTTTTTTTTTTTTTTTTTACAGGTTCCAAAGAACTGTTTTATTCATTTTTAGCCGGTACTTTGCTGGATTTTCTATAAAATTTTTGGAACCTCAAATGAATTTATAATTTCAATAAATGACTTAAATGAGTCAAATTTCACAAATTGGACTTCATAACCATAAAGAAAGAAGTTAAGAAAGGATAAAAATAATTGAGATAAAATATGGTATTCCGGTACACTGTGTGGCATATCTTACTCAGCTATACTGTACATGGGTAAGGGGTGTCACAATGCCCGATTGATATTATGACTTTTTAGCCATTACGTTGCACACCTGATAGACACTATGTGATCGATGGTGTGACAGCTCGAGCTATTAGATGCCCAGTGCTAGTTTACCCATTTATTCAGTCCAGTCAATTTGCATAGGTTGCTTGGGCAATTAAAATAAGTCTTAAAAATTTACAACTAAATAATGAACATAAGAACCACTAAATTAAGGATATTACAAATAGTTACCAAAAATTCAGTTTGTGTGAATTATTAGCATAATTTCTTTGTATTTAATTATTTAGTTTATTTTTATATTATATTGGCACCACTAAGCTTTATACTTAGCGAGTCACTTTTTGCTACGTTTAGGTACTGGAGATCAGGACAGAGAGCCCAGTAGACCTTAGACTGGGAGTTAGAGATTTTGATCTGCATTGGGTCCCGAGTGTCACCTCATCTAGCAGTGTATTTGGTAGGATAAATTTAACCGATGTATTTTGTTTCTTTTGGATCATTGTAATTAAATATTGAACATGTTATGTATATTACTAAATTTGTACTTGGTTGTACAATTGTAAATTAATACAGTTTGTAATTTCATATATGAATTGTGTATAAATAGAAATGCCATGGAATTTTGTACGGATTCTTATGAGTGAAATTGATTGATGTTTGGAATGTGATAAATGAGTTTGAAAATATACATATATAATTGTTTCACACAGGTGAGAATTCGTCAAAATATTAATGATTTAGGGAAAACTCCGTCGGTTTCTTGGATTAAATGTGTGAACATATATTGATAAAAATTTGATGCAATTAATAGGAATGTAATAATATAAGATAGGACACTCCAGCACCCAGTGTAATATGCTTTGCTCGGCTACACTGTTGACGGATAAGGGGTGTCACAGTCCTATAGAGAGTGTATAAACCAATCAGATACAAATTTTTTTTAAGTTAAGATATTTTAAAAAAATATGATTGAGATAAAAACACATTACCTTAAAATGAGGCATATATCTTCTATCATTTAAAATCTCTGGTGGTATGTCACTGAACTCAGGGTCTATAGGCTTTATTATATTCATTGACATCAAACAGACTGCATGTAATACTTGCCTAAAAACTTGACTAATTGTTTCACTAGAATGTTGAAATCTTTCTTGTGCATGCCTATTTGAAGCATTAAGGGCAAGAGTGTATGGAAATATTGCAACTTTTCAATCATAGACATCCTTTTTGATGATTTCAACCCATATTTACTTTCCAAGTCGAAACATAATTGGATCATTATATCTTTGTCCATCCAAAACATATTAACGCAACGATCTCAATGGCTTTGTAATACTTCCAATAATAATTTCAAACCTGTTTGGTAAGAAACCATACAAGGCTCTTTATATATATATATATTTATAAAAATATTCAGTAATAGCACCAGCAGTTGCTATTACTAGTTGCCAAGTTTCATCATCATCAAGAGCATTCAATGCTTCCTCCTCTTCATCATTATTATTAGTTTGCACATCAGTATCCAAATCTAGAAAGAACAACATAAATATATTATTATTAATTTGCAAACCAAATTAATATAATTAAAACAACATATATATTAAAAAATTCAACATATCCAGCATAACACAAAGTACACAGCGTAAAGTTATTCTACATAATACAAAGTAGTTCTACATAGTGAACAATAAAAATTTTACATTTTAGCCTTAGCTTGATGATGTCTCAACCAAGTTAATCTGGCTTCAGGTTATTTAATGGAAGCAAACATCTCTCTTTTTGACTTCATTTCTAAAAATTCAGTGGCAAACAACCAGAGCTCATTTACTTCCTCAATTTCCGACAAGGCATTTAGTTGCTCATATACTTCAAGTATGGTACATCCAGCTAAATCATTCCTCTTCTAAGTAATAGTACCTCTACTCTCAACCGTTGCAACTAGTGTATCACTTTGTTGTGATAACTTAGTTGAACCACTAGATTGCGCCTTCTTTTTTTTTTTTTTTTTTTTTTGCCTTGTTATCCATTTTACTTACTTGCTTGACATGTCTACCCTTTTACCTTTTTAACCTTGAATTCGTTTTGTTGTTTGGGCTATCACTGCGCATCCTTTATGTGCCTTGAATTTCATTATTAACTATTTGATCCAAGTCCTTAAGAAAATTATATTCCTCCTTAGAGTCACCAGTTCCTTCCAATCGAATAGCATCCTCGCTATGTGCTTTGTAACACCCCCGTTGTATAGCCTGGTATATTTCACTGTTCCGGTGACCGGTGTCGGTCCGGACAATTAATGGGATTAGGGCCACACTTAAGACAATTTGAGAAGCCATAAACACAAATAATTAGTAATGTTTAATTAGTTAACTATAAATAAGAAAAACAGAACATAAGAGGTTAAACGAGCCGAGAGTCACAGCGATGAGTGACCTCCTCGGGAATGACTGCGAAGTCATTCTAAACTCAAATTTCGAACCGTAAAAAGTGACGCTGCGGTCCTTAGGACCCTTATGAACACAGTGGAAAAGAGAAAACCATGAAAAGAACTTAAGCTACCAAATAATTAGGTCGGGAGCCGGAAGAAATATTGGATTATTTGCAAACCGGGATGAGCGAGGGGCAATTTGGTCAATTGACCGAGAGTGACTCGACCTAATCACAAATAAAATTGGAGAAAAGAAAATTTCAGAATCGAGAATAAAATTAAAGAACTAATAGAGAAATAAATAGAAAAAAAAAAAGAAAAGGAAAGAGGTTGGAAAAGTCAAAGTTGATGACATCATTAATGATGTCATAAACAAATTTATTAAATATTTATTAAATTTGATATTTATGGTCTTCCATAGCAAAATAAATAAAAGAAACAAAAGAAAAAAAAATTAAATTCATCATCTTCAAAAGGAAAAACGTGACTCACTCTTCCCTCTCACTTATTTCATCTTCCACCATGGATAAGTCTAACCAAGCTTTTGAAACCCTAAATTAAACATGCTTTCCCTAAAATTCTCCACATGAATTTCATTATTGCATCTTGAAGAGTATAGAAGAAGCATAAGAAAGTAAGAAGAAGAAGGAAGAAGAAGAACAAAAAGTAAAGATTTAAGGTTCACCTAAGGTTAGTATGCTAAACTCTTCATTTATCCATTCAAATGCACATGTGATGGTTGAAAGTGAGCTTAGAACTTGATTTAAATGAAACAAATATGGGGGAAGAATTAAACTGAAATTTTGGGCAGCTTGAGAGGAATATGATTTGCATGGATATGATACATTTGAATGAGTTTAGAAACCTTTCTTGGTTGAATGATTAGTATTAAAACCATTAAGTGTGATTAATTGCAACAAAGTAGTGAAATTGATGAGTTAGGGTTTTAAATGCTAGGGTTGTGAACCAAATTTTGGGAAAAATGCATAAATGGCATGTTGGACTTATTGTGAAGTGAAATAATGGTCAATTATGACCAAATAAGTTGTGTGGGAATTGTTAGAATAAAAATCAAATTCGTAGGTCAATGGTCATGCTGCTGGCAGCATGACCAAACCCACTTTGAAGGACCAAAACTCAAATTTTACAAGTCGAATTGATATGCCACCAATTGGAGATGAAAATAGACATAAAAGAGCACAATTTTCATTAGAGGAACCATAGCCAAAAACTGACCAAAACTTGGAGAAACAATTGACCAAAGTGAGTTGATAGCAGGCTGCCACTGCACAAAACTGACCAAATGAACAGTAACTGTTCATTTGGTCATAACTCGAGCTAGGTAGGTCAAATTGACCTGAAATTTTACCAGCAATTAGATATGATATAGACCTAAAACTTTCATGAAGAACACCAACTCAAATTAGGCCATTAACCCTTTCAAAATCATTGAGCAAAATTAAATTACTGTACTGAGATTCTGCAGAATTTTCATTGAGCAGCAATGTTTGGATGGCTATAACTCTCTCTAGAAAACTCGGATTTAGGCGATTCTTGAACCGATGGAAACCTAAGACATAGTACAACATTTCATATGAAGAAAGTGAGACCAAATTATGAACTTAACTTGATCAAATTATTAACCAAAGTTGGACCAAAAATCTGCTAGCACCAAAATCTCAGTATGAACAGTACACGTGAACAGTAAACTTATTTTTGCCATAACTTGAGCTACAAAACTCCGATTGAGGTGATCCAAAAATGAGAATACACTTAAGACAATAAGGAACATTTTCTATGAAGGAAGTTTTGTCAAATTCCAACAGTAGACCGACCAATGAAACAGTGCAACTTCGGAGAACAAAAACCGAAAATTGGCAATTTTGCCAAAATGACCTAAGCTTTAAACAAATGACCAAAACCAACAAGTTTGGTGACCAAAATGTGGTATGTGGGTGAAGTTGGAGTTCCCATACCCATTAAGCCTTAGAAAGTCAATAATTTGACTTGAATAGTGCAGTGAATAGTAACCCGAAACACAAAATTTCGAGAACGTCGAATTTAACACGTTAGAGCTAGGTAAATGTGAAGTTAAGTTTATTTTGGATTTATTTTAAGTTTTAGTACTGAAACATTGGAAAATTTCGTGTTTCAGTGGAAAAGAATACCGGGACAGAACCCGAGGAGTCGAGTCAAGGCCAACAGGCGACTCGTTTGAGGTTTGTGCACAACATATACTTTTATAATCATCTTTTGCATAATGTTTTGAATAATGTGAAATATTGGATTATAGCATTTTTATGATGTTTGATTTAAATTGTGAAAGTTATTGTGTATATTTGAAATGACAATGTTTAGCAAATTGTTAAGATAAGTTTTGAAACCACACTGTCATGACCATATATTTGAACACCTCACTAGCACGACTAGTGGGGGTAATTAGTTTCGAATTTTGATTCCTTCTCTGGAGAAGTGTTGAGGTGTGCCAGTAGAAGAGGATGTGAATGGATATCCATATATTTGAGCTAGCTAGCCTTGTGATATGATTTCTCTTTAGCCTCTGGCTATTGAGATTCATGTGATTTCTCTTTAGCCTCTGGCTATTGAGATTCTATTTGTTTCGAATGGCGTGATCTAACTGTGGGTTTTATGAAATGTGTTTTGATACTTTGAAATGAACTTGGTTTACATGTAAAATCTCACAATGCATGATTGTATTTAATTTTCATGTTTAGCCAAATTTTTGAATGAATGTGCTTTAAGTTTTGCATAAAGATTATTTTAGTATATTGTGCACCACTGAGTCCTAGTACTCAGCGATAGCTTTTATTGCTGTCGCAGATACAGAGACTAGAGGAGCAGCAGACTGAGCTGCTGAGGTGTGTGAAGTCATCAGCTTGAAGCCTTCGGGTATAATTTATACCCTAACTGTAAATACTTCTTTTGATGTATATATTGCACATAAATGTATGGACATGTAAAAATGGGTCTTGAGCAGCTTGTACACAAATTTGTATGAAGTTTGTAATAAAGTTTAGTTTGTGTTTCTTTTGATATAAATTTGTAAGGTTGTGTACAAATTGTTTTGTTTTTAATGAAATATGAATGATATTGATTGACAGTATTTTGAGAATTATTGAACTTGTGAATCTTGAGAAATTGATTGAGTTTGATTGTGAAACTGAAGTAGTGGTTGAGAAAAACTTTTAGAAGTGCTTTTTACAGGTATTCGAAGAACGGTTTTCTCAAAATACAGAGGAAACTCTGTCAAAATTTTTATAAAATTTGCGGAAAACTAAAATGGCCAAAAATATTAATTAGTTTTAATTTCAACTAAATGTTTTAAACACTTATTAGAAATGCTCACCACTTATCAAAAATAGGAAAATAGTTTTAAAATCCCTTGTAGGGTACTTAATGAGTTATCGGTAGGTGAAGTGCGGTAGTTCATTAGGTATTCTACGGGATCATGTGATGCCTTACAGAGGGGTAAGGTGTGACATGCTTTCTCAACATTATCACCTAGACCATTATCATCATCATCATCTAACAACACACCAATGGATGGAGCCCAAGCGTGCTTTCCAATGGCTACAGTATCGATAAATAAGATGTCATATTTTTCAAGTAATCTTATTGGTATCCCTTGATTTCAAAACTTTTCAAACAATGGTTTAGCCTACATTAAAAAAAAAAAAAAAGAAGAAATTCAATGCATAAACAAAGATAACTGAATGTATGAAAAGATGGACCAACATTAGACCTAGATAGCTAGAAATACAAACTAACCTTAATTTTTTCCTCCCACCAATCATCTAATGCAACAATAGTATTTTTCTTAACATCCCATCCTAGGCCAGTCTCTTTGCCTATCAATTATCGAAAAAGTCTCCATTCTTTTTTCATTCAATCCCACTTATTTTTTAATTGAAGCTTATCATAATCCAATACAGTTTCATTACGGAAAGCAGTAAGTACAAATTTGCATCCTTCCTTGGATAAATGAGACCCAGGTTGAAATCCTTTTTGAACAGCTCTTACACAAATATTAACAAAAGTTTCCAATGTCTCTGGTTGCCATTTTGCCTTAGCAGATTTATTTTCATTTGATTGACTAGATGGATTTTGTTTTTGCTTTCCCATTTTTTTTATAACAAAAAAAAATATCAAATTAATAATACAAATTATCATGCTAAAGCATATCAAAATAATTAAATATATCCCAAAAAATTAATATTATGTATGAAAAAAATAGTATTTTTTAATAATTTTTGAATAAAAAAAAAACCTTTTTCGAGTTGACTTGATTGTGTAGCCCATTATGAAGACATGGAACTGCAAAGGCATAATCCACAATTTTTACTTAACAAACTAGGAGAACTTAATTTTAAAATTAAAAGATCAAAATTGCATAAAATAGACATGTAATTATTAAATTGTTAATTAAATAATTAAAATCAAGGTTATAGGATTATAAGCAATGTTTGTTCCTACATACAATGGAGATATTATAGATAATGTCCAATAGCAAGCAAGAATAATGATTGGTCACATACCCAATCTTTAAGAATTTCCTTAATTTGATGTCTTTTGGTTTGCCTTTTGTGACTTACATGAATGGATCCCAATGCTCCAATCCAAAGCTTTTAAGTTTACAAATGAAAATGAGAAATTAATAATAAGAAATTTTAATGCAGAGGGAGATAAAAAATGCCAAACATTGTTTTGACATTCCTAAAAGTTTTAGCTAAATTCCTAAGATTAGTTTCTTCTATTGTTTAGTTTCTCGTATTGATATTCCTAATAATAAGAAATTTTGAAGGGCTTCATGTATGAGCTTCAAAGTTCTCTTCTACTATTTAGTTTATCGACCCGAATTTGTATCTTTGCCTTATTGGCCATGAAAATACAATAGCTTCTATTTGCCGATTAAAAATATATATATATATCTAAAATTATAAAATATTGATAACTATTATCAAAATATGGATTATAAAAAATGATAAATTATAGTTTATATTGTTTATTCTATTTTATTTATAATTATAGATTGGTCATTTTTTTACTCGTACAATGTATGAATATTTATTAATTTTTAAAAACATGTAGTGTATAATTTATGATAAAATTTTAAAATAAATAACATAATTTAAAATAGTAAAAATGAATGTTTTAATAAACTTAAAATAAAAAAATGGATGAAGATAACATTGAACCAACTTGACTATTGGAGTGTATGCGACAGACCTTGTCCACCAACAGTGAATTTGAATTTTTTTAATTAAAATTTTATTTTATAATTTTGAAAATTATATTATTTTAAAATATTATAATCATGTTTTTTTTTATATTTATTTTTATATCTTGAATTGATTAATAATCAAGAGATTTGCCTACAAAAGAGAGCATAGAGACTTGAATTTTCTACTATTCTAATTATTAGAAAGCTAAGAATCTCAACTACTTGCCCCTTGATTAATAATTATTTATTAGCGGCACTAATTAATTAGGCATAGGAAGGCTACCAGACTGTGTTTCTCAAGAAGGAGAAGGAATGTTTTCTGAGCTTTACTTGATTGTTCTTTGCTTTTGTTTAATTGTTTAGATTAATGAAAAGGAAAACAAAATTCTTTAAGGGCAAGAAGAGTACAGCATTAATAAATTTATAATTGGAATGCATTTCCAATTCTAGAAATTGGATTAGTTCAATTGTATGAACTAGGATAACTCATAAAGGCACACCTAGTCTTTAGACATTTTTTTCTTCATTTAACAAAACGGAACTGGAATTTCCTAGTGATGCTCTCATTTTCTTAAAATCCTTATGCACAAAATGAAATCCCATAAGTTCTCTTACCTGCCCAGGAAGCTAGGTTCTCTAAGATTTCGCTGCTTGCATTCTGAGAAAATGGCTTGCATGAAATTGGGATCTAAAAGTGATGCATTTCAAAGGCAAGGGCAGGCCTGGTATGCAACCCTTCTCTCATCTCGTTATATGATTTTTTTGCTTCTTTTGTTTTCATTTTTTTGGAATTTGGATCTCCCTCTTTAGACCTCCTATCTTGTCACCACAAATTAGTTTGATTATTTAGTTGAAGTTATTAGACATTATTCTTGTCTATACATTTGTTTACTTTATCCACCAGAGTTAATATCTCTACATGCTGCAATGGCGATCCAAACATAGAAGTAATTTTAACTTGACAGTAAAAGCTCACCTACACTATCAGTAATGTAAAAAATTTATTTTGCTTTGTATCCGAGCTTTTCTTTTCCCCTTCAAATAGAATATATGTAGTATAGGAAACTTTTATTCAAATATTGAGTTGAGATTTAATTTTTTGAGTTGCTTAGAGATATCAAGTCAATCTCTATGTTGTTGAAAATAGTTACATAAAATGGTTTAAAATAAAATGTGCACAGTAAGGGGAATTGCATGCTAGATTTTTAATTAAGTTTTAGTTTCTTAAGTTCCTTAGATATTCCAACTGTGAAAGTAAAGTTGTTGAAAATCATTTCCATTGAACTTATTGAGTGGTGCAAGGTGAGTGGTCTTTGAACTTAGCCATTGGTTGTTGAAGTGGCACAGCTTAGGAATGCTTGATTTAGATTGAGATTGATGTATGTGCTAATAGAGTACGAATCACTTATGCTACTTTCCTTCCTCTCTAAATTGTTGATTATCAGTTCTGATTTTGCTGTGGCAGTTGTGCTTGTTCAGTGTCAAGTGTTAACAACCTTGCTAACAATTTAACTTGATTGATTGAAGAAAAATAACTTATTTTATTCTTGATGTTACTGATTAATCTACAATTTGGCCACTATATTGCTTGTGATAGGATTATCTTGCTTCTGGGGTGGAGGCTTTTCTATATGCATGCACATATATGTATATATTAATGTGTAGATGCATATGTAATTGTATACATTCACTCATGGAAAAATTTCTCATCCAGTAAATACTTAAATGGATGGATATGAGGATTGAGCCTTATGACTTAAACATACTTCACCTTAATCATATGTTCTACATTATTAGGTAAAGATTTTTTGTGGGGTGTAACTTCAACAGTAACCAAGTTGCAAAATATTTTCTTCCCCTCATTTTCAATTTTTCTTTGTGGTGCATGAACTTTCAAAGGATGCACTTAGCATTTCACTAAGTGTGCTGTTATGGGATGTCTATATGCTGTTTGTGGAATATCCTAGGGGTTATGTATCAACATGAGCTATGCTAACATCAGACTATGAACACGAAAAGGAAACATTCTTCATGGTGCTTATTAGAAAAGGAACATCACTCTCTCTCATCCTACATTCTGTTATTTACTTTGACTCATCTTTGTTGATCTTAACCACTTGATATTACATTGTGGCTGATTTTGCTTGTTTGCTTCCTATTTCTTTTTTGTTCTTTTAATTCTTTTCTTATACACTAACTAAGTACTTTCTTGTACACTACCTAGGTTATTCAAGTGGCTAAATGTGCAAGGAAAACCAATACTTTTAATTGTTATTGTGTCTTATTTTGACAATTGTTTGTTGATTATCTTATTCCAAACTTGATGCTGGTCACACAAACAAGCCATTGGTACAGATATGAAAATAAATAAAATAAAATCCAGCTAAACCCTAAATCTAGATCAAACTCTAATTATCTGTAATTTTAAAGAGAAAATCGTAGCCTCAATTAGATCAATGAAACATTACATTCTTCCCATCAGCTCTACTTAAAAGGAATTAAAAAGTACAATTAAATCAAATCTACAATATGCATACAAGCACATGCAATCAACAAAGGCAAGTAATAATTAGGTCTGAAGGATTTTTTAGACTACTTACTTGAAGCGATGGGCACCAAAACAAATTGAAAAGAGCTGGAGCTTAGTGTCAGGGTTAAAACCAATAGCTGATGCAAGAGCAAGGGAAGTGGTTAGATTCTACTTAATTGTAGTACGTCATACATTAATAGCCCGCAGAAGCTCTTTCCTACAGGGCAAAACAAAATAAAATCGGAATGCTCATTTGACAGAGATGAAATATAACACAAATATGTTCAAGCTTGTTGATTGGCTGTATCATGGTGCAAATATTGGAGCGTGATTGGAGAAATAACATATTGGAGTGTGAAACTAACCTTTGGAGCCAAAATTACCACATTTAACTATGAAAAATATGGAGTGAAGAGAGTTGAATGAGAGAGTGAAGGTGAGAAAGAAGAGACAGCAAAGAGAAGTGAAAGAAGCGAGAGAGGTCTGTTACTGTTTGTTCATAATAATAAAAGCCTTATATAGTGGCATAATAGTAAATAAGATGACTTATGAGGGATATTTTTGTCTTCAAAACATTAAAAAACTGCTGCCTGCTTTTTTATCAAAATTGATTTTCTCCACAAGCACCTATTTAGGTGCTTTTTTCAAATATGAGTTTTTAGGGCCAAAAAGTAATTTTTAGTAATTAACCAACCACATATGAAAACTGATTTTGACTTCAAACTAGCTTTTTAAACCTTAAACAGTAATCCCAATTAGGGCCTTAGAATTTAGCTCTCCCAAAGCTTCAATCTTCCGGGTAGCTGTAAAAGTTTTTCTCCATAATTGAAGCAAAATCTAAAAAAAGATTTGGAATCACTACAAAAGGCATGAATACTACAAAAAAAATGCTTATCTCCAATGGCTTATTTTCATCACTAATGGTCAAATGTTGTCGCTAATTGTTTTGGCAATGGATATTATGTTATCACTACTTGTCGCAAATATCTCCTTCACTAATAGTTTTTTTATGATGAAGTCATTCCAAATAATGTGTTTGCAAGGGGCTTGTCATTGGTCATAATTGATTATCATTGTCATTGGTAATAAACTAAAAGCATTGGGAGAGACAAGGAAGCAATTATTAACGATGAAAAATTGGCCATTGCTGATAATATTTAATGGCATAACTTTTCATTTGCAATGGGTAATGTGTTGTTATTGAAAATATAAAATTTATTTCTAGTAAGTAGAAAAATTATAATAGTTTTATAACAATGAAATAAATCTCATTGTTAAAGACAATTAATGACAAAAGGTGTCCATTAGTGATAGATTTATATTTGTCACTAGTAAAAAGTAAGTGATAAATATTTATTTAGCAACAATAGATGGTTATCGCAAGTATCAATTAGTGATAAAAGATTATGTTTGCAACAGGAATATACTTAAAATTATTAACTTAAAGTTTATTACTAATAAATGGATAAGCAAAGAAGTTTTATAGCAATGTAATGACAATTGTCACTAATGATAATTAACAAGAGAATAATACTTTTAGAATAGATTTGCTTGTTATTTATAACATAAAATTTGTTGCTAGTAAAAAAGAATGAGAAAATTTTCTTCAAACTACTGTAATAATTTGATAACTAGCATTTGAACATCACTATTTCCCTACATTTTTTATTAGTCACAAATAAGTGAAATGGTGAAATACTAATAATCGAATTTTCACCATGCATCAATGAACAAATCATTAATATATTTCTATCAACATAGAATTTTTAGCAAACTTATTGAAAAGTAAAAGAATACCCATATTCTCTACATGTTTTTCCAAAATTGCTTGAAAATAACTTCTAAATTTAGATCTAAGCAATAGTGTAATTTTACTAAAACATTCTCCTGTGATCGTATCTAAACCATTAAGAACCTAGGAGCTCCACGATTTAATTTGGTTCTCTATCTTAGGCCATAACACATTCAACATTTTTTTTTGTAATTTAGAAGAGCCCCCAACTAAGGCATAATTATATAATTTTTTTTAATGGTTAAAATAACAACAATATTGTAATGGCCCGGCCCACTAGTGATATTGTCCGCTCTGGACCGAAGCCCTCACGGTTTTAAAATGCGTCACTAGGGGTTACGAACCACCAACTTATAAACCCAGCATCTCTCCCGTGTTTTATCGATGTGGGATTTTCCTAGGGTGTTACAATCCACCCCCCTTATGGGACTCAGCGTCCTCGCAGAGGTTTGCCCCACCATCGTTCAAGGTTGCACGCGGAGCGGCTCTGATACCAATAAATGTAACACTCCTCACCCGACTACAGTGTAGCCGAGCAAAGTGTGCTACATTCGGTGCTGGAGCATCCTATCTTATCTTACTTTATTCCTTTCATAGAAAATGTTCCTTATTTTGTCTAGTTGAATTTCTTTTTTTGAATCACTCCATTTGGAGTTTTGTAGCTCAAGTTATGGCCAAAATAAGTTTCTTGCTCACGCAATCGCTCATGCCTTGCACTTTTGGGTTTTGGCGATTTTGGTCCAACTTTGGTCAGTAATTTGACCAAG
Source organism: Hevea brasiliensis (assembly GCF_030052815.1). Classification (NCBI taxonomy): domain Eukaryota; kingdom Viridiplantae; phylum Streptophyta; class Magnoliopsida; order Malpighiales; family Euphorbiaceae; genus Hevea; species Hevea brasiliensis. The sequence continues at coordinate 17,203,458 of NC_079502.1, read as the reverse complement.
TTAAGTTCATAATTTGGTCTAACTTTCTTCATATGAAATGTTCTACTATGCCTTAGGTTTCCATCGGTTCAAGAATCGCCTAAATCCGAGTTTTCTAGAGAGAGTTATAGGCATCCAAACATTACTGCTCAAATCAAAATCTGCAGAGTTACAGGTTTGAGCAAAGGATCGTGGATCGCCATTTGGGTTAGGTTCTGGTCATAATTTGGGGTAGGTTTCTTCATGAAAGTTGTTTGTCTATGTCTTACTTGTATCTGTAAAAATTTCAGGTCAATTGACCATATCTACTGTGAGTTATGGCCAAATGAGCGATCGCTTCATTTGGTCATTTCTGCAGGTGCTGTTGCAGGGTATCCGGATTGGGGCCAACTTTTGGTCCACTTGCTTTGGTCTTTTGGGCATGGTTTCTTCAGCAAAAATGTGCCATTATAAGTCTAGTTTTATGTCCAATTGGCCAAACACCAATTGGACCTACACAGCCAAAGATATGGCAGTCCAAGTGGGCTAGAATCACAGCCTCCCTACTGGTTACCCTAGGCAGCCTACCAATTAAGTTTGCATCACTCTAAATCTCTTCAAATTATGGTGAACTTACCTCAAATGGTCACTAATTGACCCTTAAAATGTTCTTTCACCATTACCTAAGCAAGGTCCAAGTTTCTCTCTAAAATTTCCAGCTCATGCAATATACATGTTACTAGAACGAATAGTGCACTCAGTGCACAATCAGCATGCAGAAACAGGGTGCAAAAATAATCACTATAATTTATAGAAACAAGATTTGAAGACCATATTTTCAAGAACTCAACCTTCATATGTCTAACTCAATCTCTAATTGGAATCACATCAAAATCAGGTCGGAAATTGCAGAACTAATTAAAAAGGTGCAACCTGTCCAGAATCCAGTACATGCAGGATAGTAGTAAGGAAATGTAAAAATATCACCCAGCAGCTACCACAATTAGCTCTTGGCCATAACTACAAGGTTTTAGAGCATTCAATAAGCGTTTCAAGGACTCAAGAATCACATTATTTCGAGTTTTATAGCTCCAGTTATGATTTATTGAAGGTGGCTGTCATGTTGCAGGAAATCAGCAGAACAGAGTCCACATCTGAGCAATAAAATGTTTTGTCCTCAAACCCTAACCTAACATTAGAATCAAGTCTGACATAAAACTACAAAGTTTTAGAACATTCCTTAAGGTTTCTTTTGACATAAAAATCACCCTGATCTGAGATTCCTAACTCTAGTTATGAATTTTTAAAATTTACTGTTCACGCATACACTGTACAGATTCTAGATTTTCACTCATCTACAAGTTTCTATGGCATCTAGTTGTAGGATTTACTAATTTCTTCTATAAAACACAGAAATAAACATAAGTTAAAGCACTAACCTTGGTTGAAAATCCAGCTAGTCACTACCTTTTGCTTCCAATCTCTCAAGCTAGGTCAAAAATCAAGTTTTTGTGTTTGGAGGTTGGGAAAATATGGAAGATCTTAATGGGAAATTAGAGCTTCAAAAAGCATCCATGGAGGAAGGCTCAAGAAGTGGTTCACGTCCAAAAGAAGAAGAAGAACCAGAAATTTTGTGTCTTCATTTGTCATTTTTCTCTTTTTAATTTGGCTTATTAGGTTGTGATTGGTGGAAGCCCTCCAAATGACATCATGTGATGTCATATTTAGGTTTTTCTTTCATTTTCTTTTCTTCTTTTCTCTACTCATTTTCACATTAATTTTTAGTAATATTTATTCATATTTTATGTCATATTAATAATTTACTCAACTGGACAAGTCAGCCAAAAATCACCTCTCAAGACGAAAATGACCAAAATGCCCTCCGTTTGGCTTAACGGGTCAAAATTGTCTGTACCGATTGAAAAATTTTTCTAGGTATTTTCTTGGCATTCTAATGCCATAGGAACCTCAATGACCCTTCTCTGGAGTCCCAAAAATTATTTTATGAATTTTTCCCCGGGTCTAGGGCTCCTCGTTGCAGAACCGCAACTTCCTCCGTTACCCATCGCTTGGGCACCTGGCTCATTTGACTTAATTGTATTTTATTTCTAAAATTTTTCTAAATTTTTCTTATTAATATTTGAGTTAATTATGGTTCCTAACTTTAGTTTAAATATTTTTCGGACGTTCTAGCTGTCCGGACCGACACCGTCACCGAATAAAGAGAATGTACTGATTTGTTACCGGGAGGGTGTTACAACTCTTCCCCTCTTATTTAAATTTAGTCCTCGAAATTTATTGGGTGTAGGTATCTAAGATAACTACAAGGTTTTAGAGCATTCAATAAGCGTTTCAAGGACTTAAGAATCACATCATTTCGAGTTTTATAGCTCCAGTTATGATTTATTGAAGGTGGCTGTCATGTTGAAGGAATCAGTGACAGAGTCCACATCTGAGCAATAAAATGTTTTGTCCTCAAACCCTAACATAACATTAGAATCAAGTCTGACATAAAACTACAAAGTTTTAGAACATTCCTTAAGGTTTCTTTTGACATAAAAATCACCCTGATCTGAGATTCCTAACTCCAGTTATGAATTTTTAAAATTTACTGTTCACGCATACACCGCATGATTCCAGATTTTCACTCATCTACAAGTTTCTATGGCATCTAGTTGTAGGATTTACTAATTTCTTCTATAAAACACAGAAATAAACATAAGTTAAAGCACTAACCTTGGTTGAAAATCCAGCTAGTCACTCCCTTTTGCTTCCAATCTCTCAAGCTAGGTCAAAAATCAAGTTTTTGTGTTTGGAGGTTGGGAAAATATGGAAGATCTTAATGGGAAATTAGAGCTTCAAAAAGCATCCATGGAGGAAGGCTCAAGAAGTGGTTCACGTCCAAAAGAAGAAGAAGAACCAGAAATTTTGTGTCTTCATTTGTCATTTTTCTCTTTTTAATTTGGCTTATTAGGTTGTGATTGGTGGAAGCCCTCCAAATGACATCATGTGATGTCATATTTAGGTTTTTCTTTCATTTTCTTTTCTTCTTTTCTCTACTCATTTTCACATTAATTTTTAGTAATATTTATTCATATTTTATGTCATATTAATTATTTACTCAACTGGACAAGTCGGCCAAAAATCACCTCTGAAGACAAAATGACCAAAATGCCCTCCGTTTGGCTTAACGGGTCAAAATTGTCTGTACCGATTGAAAAATTTTTCTAGGTATTTTCTTGGCATTCTAATGCCATAGGAACCTCAATGACCCTTCTCTGGAGTCCCAAAAATTATTTTATGAATTTTTCTCCGGGTCTAGGGCTCCTCGTTGCGAGAACTGCAACTTCCCTCTAGTTACCCATCGCTTGGGCACCGGCTCATTTGACTTAATTGTATTTTATTTCTAAAATTTTTTCTAAATTTTTCTTATTAATATTTGAGTTAATTATGGTTCCTAAATTTAGTTTAAATATTTTTCCGGACGTTCAAGCTGTCCGGACCGACACCGGTCACCGGAACAGTAGAATGTACGGAGTTGTTACCGGGAGGGTGTTACAACTCTTAACCTCTTATTTAAATTTCGTCCTCGAAATTTATAGGGTGTAGGTATCTAAGATAACTACAAGGTTTTAGAGCATTCAATAAGCGTTTCAAGGACTCAAGAATCACATCATTTCGAGTTTTATAGCTCCAGTTATGATTTATTGAAGGTGGCTGTCATGTTGCAGGAAATCAGCAGAACAAAGTCCACATCTGAGCAATAAAATGTTTTGTCCTCAAACCCTAACCTAACATTAGAATCAAGTCTGACATAAAACTACAAAGTTTTAGAACATTCCTTAAGGTTTCTTTTGACATAAAAATCACCCTGATATGAGATTCCTAACTCCAGTTATGAATTTTTAAAATTTACTGTTCACGCATACATCGCATGATTCAGATTTTCACTCATCTACAAGTTTCTATGGCATCTAGTTGTAGGATTTACTAATTTCTTCTATAAAACATAGAAATAAACATAAGTTAAAGCACTAACCTTGGTTGAAAATCCAGCTAGTCACTCCCTTTTGCTTCCAATCTCTCAAGCTAGGTCAAAAATCAAGTTTTTGTGTTTGGAGGTTGGGAAAATATGGAAGATCTTAATGGGAAATTAGAGCTTCAAAAAGCATCCATGGAGGAAGGCTCAAGAAGTGGTTCACGTCCAAAAGAAGAAGAAGAACCAGAAATTTTGTGTCTTCATTTGTCATTTTTCTCTTTTTAATTGGCTTATTAGGTTGTGATTGGTGGAAGCCCTCCAAATGACATCATGTGATGTCATATTTAGGTTTTTCTTTTATTTTCTTTTCTTCTTTTCTCTACTCATTTTCACATTAATTTTTAGTAATATTTATTCATATTTTATGTCATATTAATTATTTACTCAACTGGACAAGTCGGCCAAAAATCACCTCTGAAGACGAAATGACCAAAATGCCCTCCGTTTGGCTTAACGGGTCAAAATTGTCTGTACCGATTGAAAAATTTTTCTAGGTATTTTCTTGGCATTCTAATGCCATAGGAACCTCAATGACCCTTTTCTGGTGTCCCAAAAATTATTTTATGAATTTTTCCCCGGGTCTAGGGCTCCTCGTTGCGAGAACCGCAACTTCCCTCTGGTTACCCATCGGCAGGCATAGGCTCAATTGACTTAATTGTATTTTATTTCTAAAATTTTTTCTAAATTTTTCTTATTAATATTTGAGTTAATTATGGTTCCTAACTTTAGTTTAAATATTTTTCCGGACGTTCTAGCTGTCCGGACCGACACCGGTCACCGGAACAGTAGAATGTACGGAGTTGTTACCGGGAGGGTGTTACAACTCTTCCCCTCTTATTTAAATTTCGTCCTCGAAATTTATTGGGTGTAGGTATCTAAGGTAACTACAAGGTTTTAGAGCATTCAATAAGCGTTTCAAGGACTTAAGAATCACATCATTTCGAGTTTTATAGCTCGGTTATGATTTATTGAAGGTGGTGTCATGTTGCAGAAATCGTGAGCAGTCCACATCTGAGCAATAAAATGTTTTGTCCTCAAACCCTAACATAACATTAGAATCAAGTCTGACATAAAACTACAAAGTTTTAGAACATTCCTTAAGGTTTCTTTTGACATAAAAATCACCCTAATCTGAGATTCCTAACTCCAGTTATGAATTTTTAAAATTTACTGTTCACGCATACCTGTCTGATTCAGTTTTCACTCATCTACAAGTTTCTATGGCATCTAGTTGTAGGATTTACTAATTTCTTCTATAAAACACAGAAATAAACATAAGTTAAAGCACTAACCTTGGTTGAAAATCCAGCTAGTCACTCCCTTTTGCTTCCAATCTCTCAGGCTAGGTCAAAAATCAAGTTTTTGTGTTTGGAGGTTGGGAAAATATGGAAGATCTTAATGGGAAATTAGAGCTTCAAAAAGCATCCATGGAGGAAGGCTCAAGAAGTGGTTCACGTCCAAAAGAAGAAGAAGAACCAGAAATTTTGTGTCTTCATTTTTCATTTTTCTCTTTTTAATTGGCTTATTAGGTTGTGATTGGTGGAAGCCCTCCAAATGACATCATGTGATGTCATATTTAGGTTTTTCTTTCATTTTCTTTTCTTCTTTTCTCTACTCATTTTCACATTAATTTTTAGTAATATTTATTCATATTTTATGTCATATTAATTATTTACTCAACTGGACAAGTCGGCCAAAAATCACCTCTGAAGACGAAATGACCAAAATGCCCTCCGTTTGGCTTAACGGGTCAAAATTATCTGTACCGATTGAAAACTTTTTCTAGGTATTTTCTTGGCATTCTAATGCCATAGGAACCTCAATGACCCTTCTCTGGAGTCCCAAAAATTATTTTATGAATTTTTCCCCGGGTCTAGGGCTCCTCGTTGCGAGAACCGCAACTTCCCTCGGGGTTACCCATCGCTTGGGCACCGGCTCATTTGACTTAATTGTATTTTATTTCTAAAATTTTTTCTAAATTTTTCTTATTAATATTTGAGTTAATTATGGTTCCTAAATTTAGTTTAAATATTTTTCCGGACGTTCAAGCTGTCCGGACCGACACCGGTCACCGGAACAGTAGAATGTCTGCGGAGTTATTCTGGGAGGGTGTTACAACTCTTCCCCTCTTATTTAAATTTCGTCCTCGAAATTTATTGGGTGTAGGTATCTAAGATAACTACAAGGTTTTAGAGCATTCAATAAGCGTTTCAAGGACTCAAGAATCACATCACTTCGAGTTTTATAGCTCCAGTTATGATTTATTGAAGGTGGCTGTCATGTTGCAGGAAATCAGCAGAACAGAGTCCACATCTGAGCAATAAAATGTTTTGTCCTCAAACCCTAACATAACATTAGAATCAAGTCTGACATAAAACTACAAAGTTTTAGAACATTCCTTAAGGTTTCTTTTGACATAAAAATCACCCTGATCTGAGATTCCTAACTCCAGTTATGAATTTTTAAAATTTACTGTTCACGCATACATCTGATTCCAGATTTTCACACATCTACAAGTTTCTATGGCATCTAGTTGTAGGATTTACTAATTTCTTCTATAAAACACAGAAATAAACATAAGTTAAAGCACTAACCTTGGTTGAAAATCCAGCTAGTCACTACCTTTTGCTTCCAATCTCTCAAGCTAGGTCAAAAATCAAGTTTTTGTGTTTGGAGGTTGGGAAAATATGGAAGATCTTAATGGGAAATTAGAGCTTCAAAAAGCATCCATGGAGGAAGGCTCAAGAAGTGGTTCACGTCCAAAAGAAGAAGAAGAACCAGAAATTTTGTGTCTTCATTTGTCATTTTTCTCTTTTTAATTTGGCTTATTAGGTTGTGATTGGTGGAAGCCCTCCAAATGACATCATGTGATGTCATATTTAGGTTTTTCTTTCATTTTCTTTTCTTCTTTTCTCTACTCATTTTCACATTAATTTTTAGTAATATTTATTCATATTTTATGTCATATTAATAATTTACTCAACTGGACAAGTCAGCCAAAAATCACCTCTGAAGACGAAATGACCAAAATGCCCTCCGTTTGGCTTAACGGGTCAAAATTGTCTGTACCGATTGAAAAATTTTTCTAGGTATTTTCTTGGCATTCTAATGCCATAGGAACCTCAATGACCCTTCTCTGGAGTCCCAAAAATTATTTTATGAATTTTTCCCCGGGTCTAGGGCTCCTCGTTGCGAGAACCGCAACTTCCCTCTGGTTACCCATCGCTTGGGCACCGGCTCATTTGACTTAATTGTATTTTATTTCTAAAATTTTTTCTAAATTTTTCTTATTAATATTTGAGTTAATTATGGTTCCTAACTTTAGTTTAAATATTTTTCCGGACGTTCTAGCTGTCCGGACCGACACCGGTCACCGGAACAGTAGAATGTACGGAGTTGTTACCGGGAGGGTGTTACAACTCTTCCCCTCTTATTTAAATTTCGTCCTCGAAATTTATTGGGTGTAGGTATCTAAGATAACTACAAGGTTTTAGAGCATTCAATAAGCGTTTCAAGGACTTAAGAATCACATCATTTCGAGTTTTATAGCTCTAGTTATGATTTATTGAAGGTGGTGTCATGTTGCAGAAATCGTGACGAGTCCACATCTGAGCAATAAAATGTTTTGTCCTCAAACCCTAACATAACATTAGAATCAAGTCTGACATAAAACTACAAAGTTTTAGAACATTCCTTAAGGTTTCTTTTGACATAAAAATCACCCTGATCTGAGATTCCTAACTCCAGTTATGAATTTTTAAAATTTACTGTTCACGAATACACCATGCTGATTCAGATTTTCACTCATCTACAAGTTTCTATGGCATCTAGTTGTAGGATTTACTAATTTCTTCTATAAAACACAGAAATAAACATAAGTTAAAGCACTAACCTTGGTTGAAAATCCAGCTAGTCACTCCCTTTGGCTTCCAATCTCTCAAGCTAGGTCAAAAATCAAGTTTTTGTGTTTGGAGGTTGGGCAAATATGGAAGATCTTAATGGGAAATTAGAGCTTCAAAAAGCATCCATGGAGGAAGGCTCAAGAAGTGGTTCACGTCCAAAAGAAGAAGAAGAACCAGAAATTTTGTGTCTTCATTTGTCATTTTTCTCTTTTTAATTTGGCTTATTAGGTTGTGATTGGTGGAAGCCCTCCAAATGACATCATGTGATGTCATATTTAGGTTTTTCTTTCATTTTCTTTTCTTCTTTTCTCTACTCATTTTCACATTAATTTTTAGTAATATTTATTCATATTTTATGTCATATTAATTATTTACTCAACTGGACAAGTCGGCCAAAAATCACCTCTGAAGACGAAATGACCAAAATGCCCTCCGTTTGGCTTAACGGGTCAAAATTGTCTGTACCGATTGAAAAATTTTTCTAGGTATTTTCTTGGCATTCTAATGCCATAGGAACCTCAATGACCCTTTTCTGGTGTCCCAAAAATTATTTTATGAATTTTTCCCCGGGTCTAGGGCTCCTCGTTGCGAGAACCGCAACTTCCCTCTGGTTACCCATCGCTTGGGCACCGGCTCATTTGACTTAATTGTATTTTATTTCTAAAATTTTTTCTAAATTTTTCTTATTAATATTTGAGTTAATTATGGTTCCTAACTTTAGTTTAAATATTTTTCCGGACGTTCTAGCTGTCCGGACCGACACCGGTCACCGGAACAGTAGAATGTACGGAGTTGTTACCGGGAGGGTGTTACAACTCTTCCCCTCTTATTTAAATTTCGTCCTCGAAATTTATTGGGTGTAGGTATCTAAGGTAACTACAAGGTTTTAGAGCATTCAATAAGCGTTTCAAGGACTTAAGAATCACATCATTTCGAGTTTTATAGCTCCAGTTATGATTTATTGAAGGTGGCTGTCATGTTGCAGGAAATCAGCAGAACAGAGTCCACATCTGAGCAATAAAATGTTTTGTCCTCAAACCCTAACATAACATTAGAATCAAGTCTGACATAAAACTACAAAGTTTTAGAACATTCCTTAAGGTTTCTTTTGACATAAAAATCACCCTAATCTGAGATTCCTAACTCCAGTTATGAATTTTTAAAATTTACGGTTCACGCATACACTGTACAGATTCCAGATTTTCACTCATCTACAAGTTTCTATGGCATCTAGTTGTAGGATTTACTAATTTCTTCTATAAAACACAGAAATAAACATAAGTTAAAGCACTAACCTTGGTTGAAAATCCAGCTAGTCACTCCCTTTTGCTTCCAATCTCTCAGGCTAGGTCAAAAATCAAGTTTTTGTGTTTGGAGGTTGGGAAAATATGGAAGATCTTAATGGGAAATTAGAGCTTCAAAAAGCATCCATGGAGGAAGGCTCAAGAAGTGGTTCACGTCCAAAAGAAGAAGAAGAACCAGAAATTTTGTGTCTTCATTTGTCATTTTTCTCTTTTTAATTTGGCTTATTAGGTTGTGATTGGTGGAAGCCCTCCAAATGACATCATGTGATGTCATATTTAGGTTTTTCTTTCATTTTCTTTTCTTCTTTTCTCTACTCATTTTCACATTAATTTTTAGTAATATTTATTCATATTTTATGTCATATTAATTATTTACTCAACTGGACAAGTCGGCCAAAAATCACCTCTGAAGACAAAATGACCAAAATGCCCTCCGTTTGGCTTAACGGGTCAAAATTGTCTGTACCGATTGAAAAATTTTTCTAGGTATTTTCTTGGCATTCTAATGCCATAGGAACCTCAATGACCCTTCTCTGGAGTCCCAAAAATTATTTTATGAATTTTTCTCCGGTCTAGGGCTCCTCGTTGCGAGAACTGCAACTTCCCTCTAGTTACCCATCGCTTGGGCACCGGCTCATTTGACTTAATTGTATTTTATTTCTAAAATTTTTTCTAAATTTTTCTTATTAATATTTGAGTTAATTATGGTTCCTAAATTTAGTTTAAATATTTTTCCGGACGTTCAAGCTGTCCGGACCGACACAGGTCACCCGAACAGTATAATGTACGGAGTTATTCTGGGAGGGTGTTACAACTCTTCCCCTCTTATTTAAATTTCGTCCTCGAAATTTATAGGTGTAGTATCTAAGATAACTACAAGGTTTTAGAGCATTCAATAAGCGTTTCAAGGACTCAAGAATCACATCATTTGAGTTTTATAGCTCGATTATGATTTATTGAAGGTGTTTGTCATGTTGCAGAAATCCAGTGAACAAAGTCCACATCTGACCAATAAAATGTTTTGTCCTCAAACCCTAACCAAACATTAGAATCAAGTATGACATAAAACTAAAAAGTTATAGAACATTCCTTAAGGTTACTTTTCACATAAAAATCAACCTGATAAGAGATTCCAAACTACAGTTATGAATTTTTAAAATTTCTTGTTCACGCATACACATCTGATTCCAGATTTTCACTCATCTACAAGTTTCTATGGCATCTAGTTGTAGGATTTACTAATTTCTTCTATAAAACATAGAAATAAACATAAGTTAAAGCACTAACCTTGGTTGAAAATCCAGCTAGTCACTCCCTTTTGCTTCCAATCTCTCAAGCTAGGTCAAAAATCAAGTTTTTGTGTTTGGAGGTTGGGAAAATATGGAAGATCTTAATGGGAAATTAGAGCTTCAAAAAGCATCCATGGAGGAAGGCTCAAGAAGTGGTTCACGTCCAAAAGAAGAAGAAGAACCAGAAATTTTGTGTCTTCATTTGTCATTTTTCTCTTTTTAATTGGCTTATTAGGTTGTGATTGGTGGAAGCCCTCCAAATGACATCATGTGATGTCATATTTAGGTTTTTCTTTTATTTTCTTTTCTTCTTTTCTCTACTCATTTTCACATTAATTTTTAGTAATATTTATTCATATTTTATGTCATATTAATTATTTACTCAACTGGACAAGTCGGCCAAAAATCACCTCTGAAGACGAAATGACCAAAATGCCCTCCGTTTGGCTTAACGGGTCAAAATTGTCTGTACCGATTGAAAAATTTTTCTAGGTATTTTCTTGGCATTCTAATGCCATAGGAACCTCAATGACCCTTTTCTGGTGTCCCAAAAATTATTTTATGAATTTTTCCCCGGGTCTAGGGCTCCTCGTTGCGAGAACCGCAACTTCCCTCTGGTTACCCATCGCTTGGGCACCGGCTCATTTGACTTAATTGTATTTTATTTCTAAAATTTTTACCAAAATTTTTCTTATTAATATTTGAGTTAATTATGGTCCCTCACTTTAGTTTAAATATTTTTCCGGACGTTCTAGCTGTTCAGACCCACACTGGTCACCGGAACAGTAGAATGTACGGAGTTGCTACTGGGAGGGTGTTACAACTCTTCCCCTCTAATTTAAATTTCGTCCTCGAAATTTACTGGGTGTAGGTATCTAAGGTAACTACAAGGTTTTAGAGCATTCAATAAGCGTTTCAAGGACTTAAGAATCACATCATTTCGAGTTTTATAGCTCCAGTTATGATTTATTGAAGGTGGCTGTCATGTTGCAGGAAATCAGTGAGTCCACATCCGAGCAATAAAATGTTTTGTCCTCAAACCCTAACATAACATTAGAATCAAGTCTGACATAAAACTACAAAGTTTTAGAACATTCCTTAAGGTTTCTTTTGACATAAAAATCACCCTAATCTGAGATTCCTAACTCCAGTTATGAATTTTTAAAATTTACGGTTCACGCATACACTGTCTGATTCGATTTTCACTCATCTACAAGTTTCTATGGCATCTAGTTGTAGGATTTACTAATTTCTTCTATAAAACACAGAAATAAACATAAGTTAAAGCACTAACCTTGGTTGAAAATCCAGCTAGTCACTCCCTTTTGCTTCCAATCTCTCAGGCTAGGTCAAAAATCAAGTTTTTGTGTTTGGAGGTTGGGAAAATATGGAAGATCTTAATGGGAAATTAGAGCTTCAAAAAGCATCCATGGAGGAAGGCTCAAGAAGTGGTTCACGTCCAAAAGAAGAAGAAGAACCAGAAATTTTGTGTCTTCATTTTTCATTTTTCTCTTTTTAATTGGCTTATTAGGTTGTGATTGGTGGAAGCCCTCCAAATGACATCATGTGATGTCATATTTAGGTTTTTCTTTCATTTTCTTTTCTTCTTTTCTCTACTCATTTTCACATTAATTTTTAGTAATATTTATTCATATTTTATGTCATATTAATTATTTACTCAACTGGACAAGTCGGCCAAAAATCACCTCTGAAGACGAAATGACCAAAATGCCCTCCGTTTGGCTTAACGGGTCAAAATTATCTGTACCGATTGAAAAATTTTTCTAGGTATTTTCTTGGCATTCTAATGCCATAGGAACCTCAATGACCCTTCTCTGGAGTCCCAAAAATTATTTTATGAATTTTTCCCCGGGTCTAGGGCTCCTCGTTGCGAGAACCGCAACTTCCCTCTGGTTACCCATCGCTTGGGCAGGCTCATTTGACTTAATTGTATTTTATTTCTAAAATTTTTTCTAAATTTTTCTTATTAATATTTGAGTTAATTATGGTTCCTAAATTTAGTTTAAATATTTTTCCGGACGTTCAAGCTGTCCGGACCGACACCGGTCACCGGAACAGTAGAATGTACGGAGTTGCTACTGGGAGGGTGTTACAACTCTTCCCCTCTTATTTAAATTTCGTCCTCGAAATTTACTGGGTGTAGGTATCTAAGATAACTACAAGGTTTTAGAGCATTCAATAAGCGTTTCAAGGACTCAAGAATCACATCACTTCGAGTTTTATAGCTCCGATTATGATTTATTGAAGGTGTTTGTCATGTTGCAGAAATCACAGCAGAGTCCACATCCGAGCAATAAAATGTTTTGTCCTCAAACCCTAACATAACATTAGAATCAAGTCTGACATAAAACTACAAAGTTTTAGAACATTCCTTAAGGTTTCTTTTGACATAAAAATCACCTGATCTGAGATTCCTAACTCCAGTTATGAATTTTTAAAATTTCTGTTCACGCATACACTGTCTGATTCTAGATTTTCACTCATCTACAAGTTTCTATGGCATCTAGTTGTAGGATTTACTAATTTCTTCTATAAAACACAGAAATAAACATAAGTTAAAGCACTAACCTTGGTTGAAAATCCAGCTAGTCACTACCTTTTGCTTCCAATCTCTCAAGCTAGGTCAAAAATCAAGTTTTTGTGTTTGGAGGTTGGGAAAATATGGAAGATCTTAATGGGAAATTAGAGCTTCAAAAAGCATCCATGGAGGAAGGCTCAAGAAGTGGTTCACGTCCAAAAGAAGAAGAAGAACCAGAAATTTTGTGTCTTCATTTGTCATTTTTCTCTTTTTAATTTGGCTTATTAGGTTGTGATTGGTGGAAGCCCTCCAAATGACATCATGTGATGTCATATTTAGGTTTTTCTTTCATTTTCTTTTCTTCTTTTCTCTACTCATTTTCACATTAATTTTTAGTAATATTTATTCATATTTTATGTCATATTAATAATTTACTCAACTGGACAAGTCAGCCAAAAATCACCTCTGAAGACGAAATGACCAAAATGCCCTCCGTTTGGCTTAACGGGTCAAAATTGTCTGTACCGATTGAAAAATTTTTCTAGGTATTTTCTTGGCATTCTAATGCCATAGGAACCTCAATGACCCTTCTCTGGAGTCCCAAAAATTATTTTATGAATTTTTCCCCGGGTCTAGGGCTCCTCGTTGCGAGAACCGCAACTTCCCTCTGGTTACCCATCGCTTGGGCACCGGCTCATTTGACTTAATTGTATTTTATTTCTAAAATTTTTTCTAAATTTTTCTTATTAATATTTGAGTTAATTATGGTTCCTAACTTTAGTTTAAATATTTTTCCGGACGTTCTAGCTGTCCGGACCGACACCGGTCACCGGAACAGTAGAATGTACGGAGTTGTTACCGGGAGGGTGTTACAACTCTTCCCCTCTTATTTAAATTTCGTCCTCGAAATTTATTGGGTGTAGGTATCTAAGATAACTACAAGGTTTTAGAGCATTCAATAAGCGTTTCAAGGACTTAAGAATCACATCATTTCGAGTTTTATAGCTCTAGTTATGATTTATTGAAGGTGGCTGTCATGTTGCAGGAAATCGTGACAGAGTCCACATCTGAGCAATAAAATGTTTTGTCCTCAAACCCTAACATAACATTAGAATCAAGTCTGACATAAAACTACAAAGTTTTAGAACATTCCTTAAGGTTTCTTTTGACATAAAAATCACCCTGATCTGAGATTCCTAACTCCAGTTATGAATTTTTAAAATTTACTGTTCACGCATACACTGTACAGATTCCAGATTTTCACTCATCTACAAGTTTCTATGGCATCTAGTTGTAGGATTTACTAATTTCTTCTATAAAACACAGAAATAAACATAAGTTAAAGCACTAACCTTGGTTGAAAATCCAGCTAGTCACTCCCTTTTGCTTCCAATCTCTCAAGCTAGGTCAAAAATCAAGTTTTTGTGTTTGGAGGTTGGGAAAATATGGAAGATCTTAATGGGAAATTAGAGCTTCAAAAAGCATCCATGGAGGAAGGCTCAAGAAGTGGTTCACGTCCAAAAGAAGAAGAAGAACCAGAAATTTTGTGTCTTCATTTGTCATTTTTCTCTTTTTAATTTGGCTTATTAGGTTGTGATTGGTGGAAGCCCTCCAAATGACATCATGTGATGTCATATTTAGGTTTTTCTTTCATTTTCTTTTCTTCTTTTCTCTACTCATTTTCACATTAATTTTTAGTAATATTTATTCATATTTTATGTCATATTAATTATTTACTCAACTGGACAAGTCGGCCAAAAATCACCTCTGAAGACAAAATGACCAAAATGCCCTCCGTTTGGCTTAACGGGTCAAAATTGTCTGTACCGATTGAAAAATTTTTCTAGGTATTTTCTTGGCATTCTAATGCCATAGGAACCTCAATGACCCTTCTCTGGAGTCCCAAAAATTATTTTATGAATTTTTCTCCGGGTCTAGGGCTCCTCGTTGCGAGAACTGCAACTTCCCTCTAGTTACCCATCGCTTGGGCACCGGCTCATTTGACTTAATTGTATTTTATTTCTAAAATTTTTTCTAAATTTTTCTTATTAATATTTGAGTTAATTATGGTTCCTAAATTTAGTTTAAATATTTTTCCGGACGTTCAAGCTGTCCGGACCGACACCGGTCACCGGAACAGTAGAATGTACGGAGTTGTTACCGGGAGGGTGTTACAACTCTTCCCCTCTTATTTAAATTTCGTCCTCGAAATTTATAGGGTGTAGGTATCTAAGATAACTACAAGGTTTTAGAGCATTCAATAAGCGTTTCAAGGACTCAAGAATCACATCATTTCGAGTTTTATAGCTCCAGTTATGATTTATTGAAGGTGGCTGTCATGTTGCAGGAAATCAGCAGAACAAAGTCCACATCTGAGCAATAAAATGTTTTGTCCTCAAACCCTAACCTAACATTAGAATCAAGTCTGACATAAAACTACAAAGTTTTAGAACATTCCTTAAGGTTTCTTTTGACATAAAAATCACCCTGATATGAGATTCCTAACTCCAGTTATGAATTTTTAAAATTTACTGTTCACGAATACACTGTCTGATTCAGTTTTCACTAATCTACAAGTTTCTATGGCATCTAGTTGTAGGATTTACTAATTTCTTCTATAAAACATAGAAATAAACATAAGTTAAAGCACTAACCTTGGTTGAAAATCCAGCTAGTCACTCCCTTTTGCTTCCAATCTCTCAAGCTAGGTCAAAAATCAAGTTTTTGTGTTTGGAGGTTGGGAAAATATGGAAGATCTTAATGGGAAATTAGAGCTTCAAAAAGCATCCATGGAGGAAGGCTCAAGAAGTGGTTCACGTCCAAAAGAAGAAGAAGAACCAGAAATTTTGTGTCTTCATTTGTCATTTTTCTCTTTTTAATTGGCTTATTAGGTTGTGATTGGTGGAAGCCCTCCAAATGACATCATGTGATGTCATATTTAGGTTTTTCTTTTATTTTCTTTTCTTCTTTTCTCTACTCATTTTCACATTAATTTTTAGTAATATTTATTCATATTTTATGTCATATTAATTATTTACTCAACTGGACAAGTCGGCCAAAAATCACCTCTGAAGACGAAATGACCAAAATGCCCTCCGTTTGGCTTAACGGGTCAAAATTGTCTGTACCGATTGAAAAATTTTTCTAGGTATTTTCTTGGCATTCTAATGCCATAGGAACCTCAATGACCCTTTTCTGGTGTCCCAAAAATTATTTTATGAATTTTTCCCCGGGTCTAGGGCTCCTCGTTGCGAGAACCGCAACTTCCCTCTGGTTACCCATCGCTTGGGCACCGGCTCATTTGACTTAATTGTATTTTATTTCTAAAATTTTTTCTAAATTTTTCTTATTAATATTTGAGTTAATTATGGTTCCTAACTTTAGTTTAAATATTTTTCCGGACGTTCTAGCTGTCCGGACCGACACCGGTCACCTAAGAGAATGTAGAATTCTGAGTTACCGGAGGGTGTTACAACTCTTCCCCTCTTATTTAAATTTCGTCCTCGAAATTTATTGGGTGTAGGTATCTAAGATAACTACAAGGTTTTAGAGCATTCAATAAGCGTTTCAAGGACTTAAGAATCACATCATTTCGAGTTTTATAGCTCCGATTATGATTTATTGAAGGTGTTGTCATGTTGCAGAAATCGTGACAGAGTCCACATCGAGCAATAAAATGTTTTGTCCTCAAACCCTAACATAACATTAGAATCAAGTCTGACATAAAACTACAAAGTTTTAGAACATTCCTTAAGGTTTCTTTTGACATAAAAATCACCCTAATCTGAGATTCCTAACTCCAGTTATGAATTTTTAAAATTTACTGTTCACGCATACACTGTACAGATTCCAGATTTTCACTCATCTACAAGTTTCTATGGCATCTAGTTGTAGGATTTACTAATTTCTTCTATAAAACACAGAAATAAACATAAGTTAAAGCACTAACCTTGGTTGAAAATCCAGCTAGTCACTCCCTTTTGCTTCCAATCTCTCAGGCTAGGTCAAAAATCAAGTTTTTGTGTTTGGAGGTTGGGAAAATATGGAAGATCTTAATGGGAAATTAGAGCTTCAAAAAGCATCCATGGAGGAAGGCTCAAGAAGTGGTTCACGTCCAAAAGAAGAAGAAGAACCAGAAATTTTGTGTCTTCATTTGTCATTTTTCTCTTTTTAATTTGGCTTATTAGGTTGTGATTGGTGGAAGCCCTCCAAATGACATCATGTGATGTCATATTTAGGTTTTTCTTTCATTTTCTTTTCTTCTTTTCTCTACTCATTTTCACATTAATTTTTAGTAATATTTATTCATATTTTATGTCATATTAATTATTTACTCAACTGGACAAGTCGGCCAAAAATCACCTCTGAAGACGAAATGACCAAAATGCCCTCCGTTTACCTTAACGGGTCAAAATTGTCTGTACCGATTGAAAAATTTTTCTAGGTATTTTCTTGGCATTCTAATGCCATAGGAACCTCAATGACCCTTCTCTGGAGTCCCAAAAATTATTTTATGAATTTTTCCCCGGGTCTAGGGCTCCTCGTTGCGAGAACCGCAACTTCCCTCTGGTTACCCATCGCTTGGGCACCGGCTCATTTGACTTAATTGTATTTTATTTATAAAATTTTTTCTAAATTTTTCTTATTAATATTTGAGTTAATTATGGTTCCTAAATTTAGTTTAAATATTTTTCCGGACGTTCAAGCTGTCCGGACTGACACCGGTCACCGGAACAGTAGAATGTACGGAGTTGTTACCGGGAGGGTGTTACAACTCTTCCCCTCTTATTTAAATTTCGTCCTCGAAATTTATTGGGTGTAGGTATCTAAGATAACTACAAGGTTTTAGAGCATTCAATAAGCGTTTCAAGGACTTAAGAATCACATCATTTCGAGTTTTATAGCTCCAGTTATGATTTATTGAAGGTGGCTGTCATGTTGCAGGAAATCAGTGAGCAGAGTCCACATCTGAGCAATAAAATGTTTTGTCCTCAAACCCTAACCTAACATTAGAATCAAGTCTGACATAAAACTACAAAGTTTTAGAACATTCCTTAAGGTTTCTTTTGACATAAAAATCACCCTGATCTGAGATTCCTAACTCCAGTTATGAATTTTTAAAATTTACTGTTCACACATACACTGCATGATTCAGTTTTCACTCATCTACAAGTTTCTATGGCATCTAGTTGTAGGATTTACTAATTTCTTCTATAAAACACAGAAATAAACATAAGTTAAAGCACTAACCTTGGTTGAAAATCCAGCTAGTCACTCCCTTTTGCTTCCAATCTCTCAAGCTAGGTCAAAAATCAAGTTTTTGTGTTTGGAGGTTGGGAAAATATGGAAGATCTTAATGGGAAATTAGAGCTTCAAAAAGCATCCATGGAGGAAGGCTCAAGAAGTGGTTCACGTCCAAAAGAAGAAGAAGAACCAGAAATTTTGTGTCTTCATTTGTCATTTTTCTCTTTTTAATTGGCTTATTAGGTTGTGATTGGTGGAAGCCCTCCAAATGACATCATGTGATGTCATATTTAGGTTTTTCTTTCATTTTCTTTTCTTCTTTTCTCTACTCATTTTCACATTAATTTTTAGTAATATTTATTCATATTTTATGTCATATTAATTATTTACTCAACTGGACAAGTCGGCCAAAAATCACCTCTGAAGACGAAATGACCAAAATGCCCTCCGTTTGGCTTAACGGGTCAAAATTGTCTGTACCGATTGAAAAATTTTTCTAGGTATTTTCTTGGCATTCTAATGCCATAGGAACCTCAATAACCCTTCTCTGGAGTCCCAAAAATTATTTTATGAATTTTTCCCCGGGTCTAGGGCTCCTCGTTGTGAGAACCGCAACTTCCCTCTGGTTTCCCATCGCTTGGGCACCGGCTCATTTGACTTAATTGTATTTTATTTCTAAAATTTTTTCTAAAATTTTCTTATTAATATTTGAGTTAATTATGGTTCCTAAATTTAGTTTAAATATTTTTCCGGACGTTCAAGCTGTCCGGACCGACACCGGTCACCGGAACAGTAGAATGTACGGAGTTGTTACCGGGAGGGTGTTACAACTCTTCCCCTCTTATTTAAATTTCGTCCTCGAAATTTATTGGGTGTAGGTATCTAAGATAACTACAAGGTTTTAGAGCATTCAATAAGCGTTTCAAGGACTCAAGAATCACATCATTTCGAGTTTTATAGCTCCAGTTATGATTTATTGAAGGTGGCTGTCATGTTGCAGGAAATCAGTAATGAGAGTCCACATCTGAGCAATAAAATGTTTTGTCCTCAAACCCTAACCTAACATTAGAATCAAGTCTGACATAAAACTACAAAGTTTTAGAACATTCCTTAAGGTTTCTTTTGACATAAAAATCACCCTAATCTGAGATTCCTAACTCCAGTTATGAATTTTTAAAATTTACTGTTCACGCATACACTGTACAGATTCCAGATTTTCACTCATATACAAGTTTCTATGGCATCTAGTTGTAGGATTTACTAATTTCTTCTATAAAACACAGAAATAAACATAAGTTAAAGCACTAACCTTGGTTGAAAATCCAGCTAGTCACTCCCTTTTGCTTCCAATCTCTCAAGCTAGGTCAAATATCAAGTTTTTGAGTTTGGAGGTTGGGAAAATATGGAAGATCTTAATGGGAAATTAGAGCTTCAAAAAGCATCCATGGAGGAAGGCTCAAGAAGTGGTTCACGTCCAAAAGAAGAAGAAGAACCAGAAATTTTGTGTCTTCATTTTTCATTTTTCTCTTTTTAATTGGCTTATTAGGTTGTGATTGGTGGAAGCCCTCCAAATGACATCATGTGATGTCATATTTAGGTTTTTCTTTCATTTTCTTTTCTTCTTTTCTCTACTCATTTTCACATTAATTTTTAGTAATATTTATTCATATTTTATGTCATATTAATTATTTACTCAACTGGACAAGTCGGCCAAAAATCACCTCTGAAGACGAAATGACCAAAATGCCCTCCGTTTGGCTTAACGGGTCAAAATTATCTGTACCGATTGAAAAATTTTTCTAGGTATTTTCTTGGCATTCTAATGCCATAGGAACCTCAATGACCCTTCTCTGGAGTCCCAAAAATTATTTTATGAATTTTTCCCCGGGTCTAGGGCTCCTCGTTGCGAGAACCGCAACTTCCCTCTGGTTACCCATCGCTTGGGCACCGGCTCATTTGACTTAATTGTATTTTATTTCTAAAATTTTTTCTAAATTTTTCTTATTAATATTTGAGTTAATTATGGTTCCTAAATTTAGTTTAAATATTTTTCCGGACGTTCAAGCTGTCCGGACCGACACCGGTCACCGGAACAGTAGAATGTACGGAGTTGTTACCGGGAGGGTGTTACAACTCTTCCCCTCTTATTTAAATTTCGTCCTCGAAATTTATTGGGTGTAGGTATCTAAGATAACTACAAGGTTTTAGAGCATTCAATAAGCGTTTCAAGGACTCAAGAATCACATCACTTCGAGTTTTATAGCTCCAGTTATGATTTATTGAAGGTGGCTGTCATGTTGCAGGAAATCGTGAGCAGTCCACATCTGAGCAATAAAATGTTTTGTCCTCAAACCCTAACATAACATTAGAATCAAGTCTGACATAAAACTACAAAGTTTTAGAACATTCCTTAAGGTTTCTTTTGACATAAAAATCACCCTGATCTGAGATTCCTAACTCCAGTTATGAATTTTTAAAATTTACTGTTCACGCATACACTGTCTGATTCAGATTTTCACTCATCTACAAGTTTCTATGGCATCTAGTTGTAGGATTTACTAATTTCTTCTATAAAACACAGAAATAAACATAAGTTAAAGCACTAACCTTGGTTGAAAATCCAGCTAGTCACTCCCTTTTGCTTCCAATCTCTCAAGCTAGGTCAAAAATCAAGTTTTTGTGCTTAGAGGTTGGGAAAATATGGAAGATCTTAATGGGAAATTAGAGCTTCAAAAAGCATCCATGGAGGAAGGCTCAAGAAGTGGTTCACGTCCAAAAGAAGAAGAAGAACCAGAAATTTTGTGTCTTCATTTGTCATTTTTCTCTTTTTAATTGGCTTATTAGGTTGTGATTGGTGGAAGCCCTCCAAATGACATCATGTGATGTCATATTTAGGTTTTTCTTTCATTTTCTTTTCTTCTTTTCTCTACTCATTTTCACATTAATTTTTAGTAATATTTATTCATATTTTATGTCATATTAATTATTTACTCAACTGGACAAGTCGGCCAAAAATCACCTCTGAAGACGAAATGACCAAAATGCCCTCCGTTTGGCTTAACGGGTCAAAATTGTCTGTACCGATTGAAAAATTTTTCTAGGTATTTTCTTGGCATTCTAATGCCATAGGAACCTCAATGACCCTTCTCTGGAGTCCCAAAAATTATTTTATGAATTTTTCTCCGGGTCTAGGGCTCCTCGTTAGAACCGCAACTTCCCTCACAGTTACCCATCGCTTGGGCACGGCTCATTTGACTTAATTGTATTTTATTTCTAAAATTTTTCTAAATTTTTCTTATTAATATTTGAGTTAATTATGGTTCCTAACTTTAGTTTAAATATTTTTCCGACGTTCAAGCTGTCCGACCGACACCGATCACCGAATAAGAGAATGTACGAGTTGTTACTGGAGGGTGTTACAACTCTTCCCCTCTTATTTAAATTTCGTCCTCGAAATTTATAGGGTGTAGGTATCTAAGATAACTACAAGGTTTTAGAGCATTCAATAAGCGTTTCAAGGACTTAAGAATCACATCATTTCGAGTTTTATAGCTCCAGTTATGATTTATTGAAGGTGGCTGTCATGTTGCAGAAATCGTGACAGAGTCCACATCTGAGCAATAAAAACTTTTTGTCCTCAAACCCTAACATAACATTAGAATCAAGTCTGACATAAAACTACAAAGTTTTAGAACATTCCTTAAGGTTTCTTTTGACATAAAAATCACCCTGATCTGAGATTCCTAACTCCAGTTATGAATTTTTAAAATTTCTGCTCACGCATACACTGCATGATTCAGATTTTCACTCATCTACAAGTTTCTATGGCATCTAGTTGTAGGATTTACTAATTTCTTCTATAAAACACAGAAATAAACATAAGTTAAAGCACTAACCTTGGTTGAAAATCCAGCTAGTCACTCCCTTTTGCTTCCAATCTCTCAAGCTAGGTCAAAAATCAAGTTTTTGTGTTTGGAGGTTGGGAAAATATGGAAGATCTTAATGGGAAATTAGAGCTTCAAAAAGCATCCATGGAGGAAGGCTCAAGAAGTGGTTCACGTCCAAAAGAAGAAGAAGAACCAGA
Organism: Hevea brasiliensis; assembly: GCF_030052815.1. Classification (NCBI taxonomy): domain Eukaryota; kingdom Viridiplantae; phylum Streptophyta; class Magnoliopsida; order Malpighiales; family Euphorbiaceae; genus Hevea; species Hevea brasiliensis. The sequence continues at coordinate 17,181,099 of NC_079502.1, read as the reverse complement.
AATTTTGTGTCTTCATTTGTCATTTTTCTCTTTTTAATTTGGCGTATTAGGTTGTGATTGGTGGAAGCCCTCCAAATGACATCATGTGATGTCATATTTAGGTTTTTCTTTCATTTTCTTTTCTTCTTTTCTCTACTCATTTTTACATTAATTTTTAGTAATATTTATTCATATTTTATGTCATATTAATTATTTACTCAACTGGACAAGTCGGCCAAAAATCACCTCTGAAGACGAAATGACCAAAATGCCCTCCGTTTGGCTTAACGGGTCAAAATTGTCTGTACCGATTGAAAAATTTTTCTAGGTATTTTCTTGGCATTCTAATGCCATAGGAACCTCAATGACCCTTCTCTGGAGTCCCAAAAATTATTTTATGAATTTTTCCCCGGGTCTAAGGCTCCTCGTTGCGAGAACCGCAACTTCCCTCTGGTTACCCATCGCTTGGGCACCGGCTCATTTGACTTAATTGTATTTTATTTCTAAAATTTTTTCTAAATTTTTCTTATTAATATTTGAGTTAATTATGGTTCCTAACTTTAGTTTAAATATTTTTCCGGACGTTCTAGCTGTCCGGACCGACACCGGTCGTCAGGACAAGAGAATGTACGGAGTTGTTACGGGAGGGTGTTACAACTCTTCCTCTTATTTAAATTTCGTCCTCGAAATTTATTGGGTGTAGGTATCTAAGATAACTACAAGGTTTTAGAGCATTCAATAAGCGTTTCAAGGACTTAAGAATCACATCATTTCGAGTTTTATAGCTCCAGTTATGATTTATTGAAGGTGGCTGTCATGTTGCAGGAAATCGTGAGTAGAGTCCACATCCGAGCAATAAAATGTTTTGTCCTCAAACCCTAACATAACATTAGAATCAAGTCTGACATAAAACTACAAAGTTTTAGAACATTCCTTAAGGTTTCTTTTGACATAAAAATCACCCTGATCTGAGATTCCTAACTCCAGTTATGAATTTTTAAAATTTACTGTTCACGCATACACCTGCATGTGACATGATTTTCACTCATCTACAAGTTTCTATGGCATCTAGTTGTAGGATTTACTAATTTCTTCTATAAAACACAGAAATAAACATAAGTTAAAGCACTAACCTTGGTTGAAAATCCAGCTAGTCACTCCCTTTTGCTTCCAATCTCTCAAGCTAGGTCAAAAATCAAGTTTTTGTGTTTGGAGGTTGAGAAAATATGGAAGATTTTAATGGAAAATTAGAGCTTCAAAAAGCATCCATGGAGGAAGGCTCAAGAAGTGGTTCACGTCCAAAAGAAGAAGAAGAACCAGAAATTTTGTGTCTTCATTTGTCATTTTTCTCTTTTTAATTTGGCTTATTAGGTTGTGATTGGTGGAAGCCCTCCAAATGACATCATGTGATGTCATATTTAGGTTTTTCTTTCATTTTCTTTTCTTCTTTTCTCTACTCATTTTCACATTAATTTTTAGTAATATTTATTCATATTTTATATCATATTAATTATTTACTCAACTGGACAAGTCGGCCAAAAATCACCTCTAAAGACGAAATGACCAAAATGCCCTCCGTTTGGCTTAACGGGTCAAAATTGTTTGTACCGATTAAAAAATTTTTGTAGGTATTTTCTTGGCATTCTAATGCCATAGGAACCTCAATGACCCTTCTCTGGAGTCCCAAAAATTATTTTATGAATTTTTCCCCGGGTCTAGGGCTCCTCGTTGCGAGAACCGCAACTTCCCTCTGGTTACCCATCGCTTGGGCACCGGCTCATTTGACTTAATTGTATTTTATTTCTAAAATTTTTTCTAAATTTTTCTTATTAATATTTGAGTTAATTATGGTTCCTGACTTTAGTTTAAATATTTTTCCGGACGTTCTAGCTGTTCGGACCGACACCGGTCACCGGAATAGTAGAATGTACGGAGTTGTTACCGGGAGGGTGTTACAACTCTTCCCCTCTTATTTAAATTTCGTCCTCGAAATTTACTGGGTGTAGGTATCTAAGATAATTCTTTTACCTTTCTATTGCTTCCTCTGTCTACTTCTTTTATATATATGGTACCATTTAGTCTTTTTGAATCTATCATTATACACTTAGGCATATCATAAAGGAAATACTTTACCTCAAATTCACATCAGGGGCTTCTTGCTCCTCTTCGGCTTGGGTGACATTTGGAAGTGGTGTTACTGTTGTACTTGGTCCTTCCACGGCCTCTGTCTGGGTCCGTGGTATATTCCTCTTAGGACAATCTTTCAGACAATGGTCTATGGCCCCACATCTAAAACAGGCTCCAGTCAATCCCCTACATTCACCTTTATGCCACTTGTTACAATGGCCACATTTTCTTACTAGTCCTAGCGCACTCACTACTAGTGTTTCTGGTTGATCTCTTCTGGGTATAGGCCTAGGTCTAGGTCTCCTACTTTGATCAGATGTCTGACTTAACTGTTCTCTCGGCCTCTTATTACTAGATTGTCCAAATTTCCTCTTTTGATGATCACCACTCCTCTTTTGTTCCTCTTTATGAACACAGCTAATATATTTCTTTCTTAACTCTATCAGAAAGAATTCCCAAGTTACGTCGGCTGGTTGCACTGCCTTGGTTACAACATCCCACCACCGATATGCAGCTTTTTGTAACAATTAAACTGCACCCTCCAAACTCTGTTCTGGTGTGCAATGGAGCTGCTGCAAGACTCTTTTAGTCCTTTCTAACCAATACTCAGCAGCTGAAGAATCGTCTTCCTTTCTACCATTAAAATCTACAGCTCCATACTTCCTAATTTTTCCTAGAGGTGATTTCTGCTGAGGCAATGGTGGAATAACCTCAGTCATCTGTTGAAAGAATTCAGTCATCTGCTCAAACAAGGCCTGTTGGGGTTGTACAGGCACCTCTTGCACTGGTGGAGCAGGATCTCCCCGATTTCCAATATCACTCCTAGTCGGGATACGACTTACTACTTCTTCTTCTACTGCCCTCTGCGATTCTGAGTCCATACCTTAACCTAAAATAACCAAGAAAATAGATCTGCATTAGTGTCACCTCAACTCATATGAATGCAATGCATGTTATGCACACAATCTTATTCTATCTATCTATGCCTAGGAACGCCTAAACCGTGCTCTGATACCAATAAATGTAATGGCCCGGCCCACTAGTGATATTGTCCGCTCTGGACTGAAGCCCTCACGGTTTTAAAACGCGTCACTAGGGGTTACGAACCACCAACTTATAAACCCAGCATCTCTCCCGTGTTTTATCGATGTGGGATTTGCCTAGGGTGTTACAAATATAATACTTTTAGGGCAAATTTCAAATGAGAATAGATGTTCACCTTATCAAGGATGACATAAATTCTCCTTGTCTATTTGGCAAACTTTTAAACATATTTAAGGCCAAAGGTCTTAGTGCAAGACTATCCTTCAACATTGATAAAAAGTTAGCACACAGCTTGTCAAAGCTTTAATACTTATCTTCTCAAAGTGATAACTTATTGGACACAAATGTTATTCTTAGCATTTAAAACTTAAACCAAATTAGATGCAAATTCAGTCACTGACCACTTCTTAACACTTATAAACTCAGAAAATAATTATCTTATTGAGTCATTAGTAATAATAACCACTTGGGCAAAGACACATACAACGTGTTGTACTTTAGAATCTTGAACTTCAATGATCAAATCATCACTACGATTATCTAGTAAGCTGCATTGCAATAACGTAACTTTCATGGGTAAAGACACAACACACACACACACACACACATACGCACATAGAGGCCTTGAAAATTTCAAAGATGATGTTGTAGTTGATAATGATGATGATAACATCCACTTAAGCAATAATTTAGAAACACATCTAATAGAAAAAGAAAAAACAATAGTCCATTTCTATCTCACACAAAAAATAAGTCCATACCATTAACTTATTGAAGCATAATCTAAAAAAAAAAAAATTACCAACTAGTTATTCATAATAATATAATAAAATTTAAATAATTTACACATGCCTCTTGAACTAGTTATTGATGCTTTAAGTTTGATTAAATAAATAAAAAATGGCTAATATTATTAAAAAGGAAGAATATATAAATTTATGAGTAAAGGTTTTATATATTCCAAATTCAACAATTAGTTTTTTTCTTAATAAATTCATGATTGAATTGGCCTAAATAATTGAGACTTTATTTTTAATTTTTTTTTTTTGAAAATCTAACACTAAATACCATTATTAGATGAACATTAAAACTAATATGATAGATGTACAAATGTATGAATGACTTTAGAATGAAACAGGATGCTTGAGTCCATGTTTAACATACATGAGCATATTAAGAAACAAAATAATGAAAACAAATGAACTCCTCCATATGCACATTTAGTTATCATTATGCACAAATTACTAAATTAGATTTGCATAAGCATCAATAAATTTGATTTGCATAAGCATCAATAAATTTACACATGTAACACAAATAGCAATTTATAATTACTTTGGGTATTGGCGGGATCTGCCTTGTCATAATGGAATCTCACTACAATGCATATGCATGTTATGTTGTCTGCACAGCCATGCATAAAAGCAATCTCTGTTAATTTTCTAGTTGTTGCCTCAAGTTCATCTTTTGTTCAAGCAATTGAAATTAAAAATAAATATTGATTATTGAGAGAAAAAAAAAAACATGGGAAATAACTTCTTAGGATAAAATTTCTATAAAGAAGATTGAATACAAGACACCTAATTGATGGGATAAAATATTGATCAAATATTTATAGAATTTCAATAAGCTACCACATTACAGTCTTTTCCAAATAGATAATTAGGCAATCACTTAAACTCTTAAGCATAAAAAGAGTCTCTTTTCCATGAATTGTTTCCCTTGACATAACTTCACTTATGGAAATCATTCTTAGGGAATTAAATTTAGTTGATTAAAACAAAAACTTATTACATACTTCTAAATATTTCAGTAAAAAAAAATGTTGTGTATTGAAATTAGAAAACTTCTAGATTGAACATTACCACTCTAAGCTAGACATCAATACATATCCCATCATTACATCCATTACAAAAAGAACTAAGAATCATCAACACATGCCCATTCAACCAATAATAAAAAATATATCATGAAATTTAATTTTAAATTGAATAGAAAAAAAATTAGAATCTATAACACAGCTAAGTTGTATGGTAAGGCTCACAAGGGTTATTTGTCAAGAGCCCTTCTTTATTTCTTTCAAATGCTAAGGTTAATAGCTCTTCCCCTTTCTAGAATCACTTTCTATGGGCTAAGTTGAAGGCGTGTTCAAGTTCTATTTAGTGTATTTAAGAATTGGGAATCAACCTCCCTAACTAGAATCTTAAGAATCTTAAGTTTTGTCTGCCCATCTGATCTAGAAGCTCAAATTTGTTTAGCCTTGTCTAGCCATCCCTTTCACTCAATCTCATGATAACTTAAATCAATAATACAAAGAGAAAATGGAGAGGGGAAGTCGATAAAAGTAAGGAAGAGACATGGGTGGTGGCTACTGCAAAGGGAGAAAAGAAAATTGTTTTTAGGGTTTAGTTTTAAACTTTAATAGTTAGTAACCTGAATCAAAACATGTGTAGTTTTGTACTACACCATTTTAAAATCATATATAATTTAAAATTTATTTATTTTAACTAATCATTATGTGTGTGTGTGTGCATTAAATATAATATTTTAAATATAATAATAAATTTTATTTAAATATTTTATTTAGCCTTAATTAAAAAGTTCAATCCTCATTTGGCCCAAACCTTAATTGGGGCTTATTTGACCTTCAACTAAAATAGAAGGGCTTATTTGGTCTTTTTTCTAAATTACTTGCTTTTGACTGTATTTTATCATCATTTTTGTTTTCCTATTATTGTGACAAAACCTTTTTTCCCTTGTAAATAATATAGTTATTGTTAGGACTTTTGTAAGCCCTTGCTAATTTTATAGCAGTAATTTTTCCTTCTATGAGAAAATTTAGCATTAGCAATGATTCTATTATGTTGTTGCCACTATTTAGGTATTTCATTAATAACTTATGATGAAATGCATTTGCTCTCGCTAATAAAACAATTTGCGAGTGTGTCTTTTGGTCATCAGAATATATAAGCTATAAAAGTGCATATTTAATGATGAATGTAAATTACCCTTACAATAGTAGTTATATTTGCAACAAAATTCTAAGAGAGAGAAAATAGGTATTTTTAACGCTTCCCTGCCACTTTTTTATGAATCATACTGTCACCTAGACAATTAAACTCAAGGATCATGATCTATATTTCAAAGCTTCAATTTAGGACCAACCCGCATCAATCGGATAATGAATAGAGAAGGTGCCAATCAAATACCTAAACTTAATTTAGTCGATATTGGATGATTACAAAACTATATCAGATGATCAAAGAAGGATATCAAAGAACCATCTTTGAACTCATGGCCATCGATCTTAGGCATCATGGTTAATGAATGTAATGTTATGGTATGGGGGAACCACTAGTGACATGACTACCTTGTTTGATTTTATTTATGCAGTGTAAAACAAAACGTATGTTATTCAAGTGCTTGAATGTGTTTGTATATATATATGCTTTCCTTCACTAGTAGGCTTTTACTCACTGAGCCCTTAGCTCACTCCTTTCATTCTATCTCCCCCTTCAGGGACAAAAGTAGAAGACACAATCAATGGATTTTGGCATAGAGTTCTAAAGGTTTGTTACTTTAATTTTGTTTATGATTTATGTATGCATTTTGTGGAACTCCTTTTTATTGACAAGTAATTTTTGGTAGTGTTTTGTTGTGCTTGCTATTCCACATTTTCTAGATATTAATTTTTTTTATGATTTGTATTAATTAAAGTATTTTATGACTTATGTGAGCCCTAAATAAGGTAAAGATGCATGTTTAGGTTTGTTATAGGTTTTAGGGTCTTACATCGACTTAAGTCCTAGCACCACTAATGGGCCTAGTTTTGGGTTTTTACAAAGCTGGCATCAAGGCACAAGATTAATGAGCTCAAACCTAGATACTTGTAAAGTAAAAGTAAAGAAAAGAAAGAAAAAGAAAAGAAAAGCAAAAAAAAAATTAAAATAAAAAGTATGGCCTAGTTATGTAAAAGAACAAAATATTTTTGAAGTGGCAAGCACAATAAATTTTGAATACATATCTTATAATTTTGATAGTATTTTGATATGTTGACTTCAATTTTTACATTTTATTACCTACTAAGTAGATGTAAGGTTCAAGTTAGTTGTCAATACATGTCTTGAATCATGTTTAAGTATGTTAAGACAATTAGTCTCATTGGTTGTGAAACCAGGACTAAGTAATGACCTAAGAGAAGTCACTTTTTGATGTTAAGGTTTTAACTTAGGTTCAAAAAAGAAAGACAAGCAATGGAGCATTATATGTGTTTCGGAGGCAATATCAACATCAAAAGCTGGTTCACGGCAAGACAAAATGGAATAAGAAAGGGATTTGGGGGCCAAAAGTCTTGAAAAGAGAGAAGTTGTTATTTTTTACCTCTAACTCTTATTTTATGTAAGACCAAGTTCAATAATTAACACTAATGGTGAAGGAGTTACATGAGAGTGAAAGGTCTATGTGTCAATAAAGTGAAACACATTACATTGGTGTGCCTATTCAATAATTGGCATAGGTAAGTGAGAATATCATGTGAAAATGGTTACCCTAAATAAGAGCATAATTATTCATAGGGGTAGATTGTCTGAGGGATGCCCTATTAGGGCATGTGTTTCACTTGGCTCTCAGAGTTTAGAGGTTAAAGACTAGGGTTTGTTAGGAGGTATTATAGTAACATATGCAATGTTCTTGGTGTTAATGCTGTAGGCTATAGATTACAGTAGCAATATAAAATTATTGTTTAGAGCTATATGCTTTTTGATAGAATCCTAGTAGGATGTTTATGCAGATAATTCCTATACATGTTTTTTGATAGAATCCTAGTAGGATGTTTATGCAGATAATTCCTACTTTAATTTGGTTATGCTCTGCCAATAGAGTTAGAAACTACTAATGATGTATTATGACCCTCGTAACAGAATGTTAAATGTAATAAATGGCAGTAGCTAGAGTGAGTAGGTCAATTACGGTGGTGGGATCATTTAGTCTCCAATGTGGGACCTTAGATAGATCTAGCACCACGGTTGGCATTTTGGCTAGAATCTAGTGAGGATGTTACCTCCCTATGCATTAGTATTATGCAAAGTACAATTATGCTCTTTAAGATTAACTTAAGGTTATGAATAGTTTTCATAACTTATAAAGCGAACTCATAAGTGAGATAGCAGTATAGCAAGAGAGTGAATGTCTCGAGTACCTCAGTGAAGGTACGATTCCAAAGTAAGGACAACAATGGTCTAATGACATGGTAGGTTGGGGTGGCCATGGTTTGGTTCTTAACCCAAACCAAATTGAAACCAAACCAATCAAACCCATACAAAAACTAGTCAAACCCAAAACCATTGTCAAACTAAACCTAAATCGTCCCTCTATGGTTCAATTCAGGTTCAAAATATTATGAAACTGTTGAATCAACGATTTGATTCAGTTCAACACCGTTGGTTTGGAATTGAATCAAACTGATAGTTTGATTCATAATAAATTTCTGCAGAGTGGTAGGCCAGACCTAGTGCCCAACTAAGAGTTAGACACCAGGCCCAGCAGCACGCCTCCCTTGTGCTGCAATTTGAAATGACCATTGGTCATTATATTAAGAAAGAAGATTCCTTCCTATTGAAGTGAAAATTGGTCATTTATTATAAAAAAAAAAAAATCCTAGAAATTGTAACACCCCTAAGTTTGGTAGTGCGTTCTACTGTTCCTGTGATCAGTGTTGTCCGGACAGCTAGGATGCCTACAACTACACTTTGATATGAGTGAGGAGATATAAAATAATGAAATACAAGAAGAAAAACAAAGGAAAAATAATAGCAAAGAAATGTAACCAAGTTAAGCGAGCCGAGAACCCTAGCGATGGGTGACAGCACCGGGAAGTCACGGCGTAGACCGTTGACTAGCCCTGGACCGCGGGGAACCCTGGAAAATATTTTTAGGACTTAAATAAATGTCTATTGAAGTATAAATATCGTTAGAAATATCAAAGAAAAATTAAATAATTAGTACAAAGAAAAGTGAGAAATAAAAAAACGGACAAAATCCGGTATTACCGAAAAATCGGGAATGCAACCCGAACAGGGGCATTGTGGTCATTTGACACCCCGAGTTGTCTTTTGACTTAAATCTCCATTAAAAATACATGATATTATATTTGTAAAATGTCATGAAAATTAAAATTGTGGTACATAGTATAAATGATGGAAGTTTGGGGCATAAAAATGAAAATTGAGAAAGTTTGAATAATTAAACATTAAAATAAATTAAGTGCTCCACTAAGGCAGCTTGGACCACCTATAAAAGACACTTTGGACAGCTGAACATCATCTTCAACCTCCAGCAAATGAACCAGCCGAATGCATCCCAAAGAAAACTCCATGGCCATTCATGCATGAAGCTCCAATCCTCCATGATCAAGCCCTAGTTTCTTCAAGAGTCCTTCACTAAAGTTGTTCTATACAACTTGGGCAGTAGATAGGGAGCAAGAAATTTAAGTTTTGGTGAGGTTTTGAAGAATTTCAAAAGTGGTAAGTATGTATTTTTGATGCTTGCTTCATTAAAGTTTGTGTGGATGTTATGGGTACTTGAATTGTGGAAAGAATTTTGAGGTTTGATGTTTAAAGGGAGAGCTGTATTTTTGGCAGCCATGGAAACACTTTGAGAACAGCTTATTCTTGCTTCTAAATGGTAGATTAAAAGATTGATTCAATGTATAGGTGTGTAGAAAATTGTTTAGGTGATGTATACTTAGTATATGTAAATGTAAAATGAAATTTAAAGCTTGGAAAGTAATGGAATGTAAGTGTACCATTGTGGCAGTTTGCTAACCCTTGAAGAATGCTAGAATTCATGCTTGGTTTATGGAATAATGATGTTAAAATGTGTTGGTTGTTGTGGCAGTTTGAATGTATGTATAGTGGTGTGAAGGTTAGACATGTGAATGAGCCTGGTTATGGAGTTAAATTGTTGTAAATTGAGTTGGGCAAATTCTGCACTTGTTGGTGCGCATTGAATGTAATTGTAAGATGCCAAAATGACCTATAATGTGTTGTGAATTATGTTTAGGTCATGGTACAACCAGAATTAGTTTGAATGTTAAGTTTGGTGAGTGTTAAAAGTGATGTTTGATATGTATGCAAGAATTGCAATAAGGCAGTTTGTATTTTAGGCTTATAACTTTAAGTGTGTGGCTCCAATTGGTATGAGACCAATTGGAGGTGAAACTAGGCACAAAATGTGCGAACTTTCATGAAGAAAGGTTGCCAAAATTCTGCTTGCAAGGTAGCTTGAAAAATGACCAAATCCGGATTAAGTGCAATTGAGGCCTGAAAACTGACCATTTGGGCAGCAGTTAATGTTTAGGCCATAACTCACTCAAAACAGGTCCAATTGACCTGAAATTTTATCCATGAATAGTTAAGACCCATATCTACAAGTCTTATGAAGACACCAAAGCCCAGAAATGACCATAAGCAAGTTAAACAGCTTGCACAAATTCGGGTCCAAAAACTGGCCGAACCAAAATTGACCTAAAATGACCTAAAGTGACCAATTTTGATGCAATTTGACCAGCAATAGTAAAATGACCATAAATTGGTCTACATAACTCAGAATGACCTGAAATTTTGCCCTGCGTTCCATAAGACATAGATCTACAAGTTTGTAGTTTTGACCGAAACCCGAAACCGAGGAAACTAGGTCGTCCGGCTAGGTCAAACTAGTATCCCGGAATCTAGCAAATTGCAAGAAAACGCAACATACATGGAAATGAGTTTGGTAACATATACCAACCCTAAAAGACTATCGAATGTGACATATTAGTAACATTAAAACCTAAATTACCTAGAATGTACCAAGGGTCGACATAGTAGGTTGACTAAGCGAATAAATGAATTCAGTGAATTAATTATCAAGCATTATCGTTAGAGACAGTTTAAATGAGTACTGAAACACTTCAAATTGTGTTTCTCAGTTAGCAAAGACTCAGCGAGGGGAAGGAAACACTGAGTCAGAGCCAAGAGACAGTTATCAGAGGTTTGTGCACAATAATTATTTCTTTTGAATTTTTCAATTGAAATACATTATGATTAATTGTATGTTATTGTTTTAAATTGTATTTGTGCATAATAAGTATTTCTTTTGAATTTTTCAATTGAAATAAATTACGATTATTTATATGTTATTGTTTTAAATTGTGTTTGTGCACAATAAGTATTTCTTTTGAATTTTTCAATTGAAATAAATTATGATTATTTATATGTTATTGTTTTAAATTGTGTTTGTGCACAATAATTTTAATATTTACTGCTTTTACTAGCAAATTTATTTGGAGAAATGAGTTATGAATAATTTTTGATTGCTTTGGTTTTGGGAATATTATTTGGAAATTATTGTGTTGCCAACTTTGCAAATGGAAATTTTGAGATAAAACATGATTATGGTTTGTATGAAATATTATGATTTGAAATTGTTTTGATTCACACTTGGCATGACACTGTTACTATGTTCCTCCTCCATTTATGGGGTGAGTGTGATATATTCCTCCCTCTTTGACTTATCAGTCTGGGGTGAGTGTGATTATGTTCCTCCCTCATTGACTTACCAGTCTGAGGTGAGTGTGGATGAGTACTCATTATTCAGCTAGCTTCCTCCCTCATTGATTTCGATTATTGGGGTGAGTGTGTCTTGTCGTGGTGTACAACACGGCATGTGTGAAAAAAAATTGTGTCATGGCCTAAATTATGTTATCGATTGGCAACATTGTATTATTCAGTTATTTGATCGAATTGTGTTATTGATTTGCAAAACTGTATTATTCAGTTATTTGATCTAATGGTGTTATTGATTAGCAAAACTGCATTATTCAGTTATTTGATCAAATTTATGTTATATGAACTTTGTAAATTGTGAAATGGAATTATGAATTATTTGATTTGTGAATTATCAATAAAAGATTTATGTATCGCATTTCAAATTGTTATTGTGCACCACTGAGTAAATTTTACTCAGCGATAGCTTTCATTCTTTGTCATGCAGATAGATCGATGTGAGGCGTGAGACTAGGTCGCTAGTACTACATTGAGAGATCATCGGGTATATTGAGTATACCACATTTTGCATTTTGTACTGTAATGTATGTTCACTGTATGTATATATTGTTCTTGGTTTTGAGCAGTTGTAAAATAAAATTGTACATTAAAGTTGTAAAATAAATTATGAGTTATTTTGACTTGTAAAAATTGTATTATATTTCTTGTATCTCATTCTTTGAAAAATTACTATGGATTTGAGTTGAGAAATATGTTGTATTGAGAAACATGTTGGAGTTGAGATTTGGAAATATATATTGAAGTGCTTTTTACAGGTTTTTCTAAAGAACTGTTTTATCCAAAATATAAATGGCACTCTGCCAAAATTTTTACAGAAAATTTCTAATAGTCCAAATGAGTTAGCCGTTTTACTTCAGTTCACAAAAGTTTTTAACACCTGTAAATAGTGCTCACCACTGTAAAAGAAGCAAGAAAAGTTTTTAAAATCACTTGTAGTGTATTTAATGGGTTATCAGTAGACGGAGTTGGTAATTCATTAGGTATACTACGGGATCATATTATGCCTTATAGAGGGGTAGGGTGTGACAGAAATGACCACTGGTCATTTATAATTAAAAAAAATTCCTTTCAAATGGTAAAAATTTTTTTGTAGCATTTTTTTTAATTAAATTGTAAAATTACTCTTTGGTCCTCAATAACAGTAAAAAAAGTTAATTTTTATGAATAATTTTGGAATTAAAAAATGTATAAAAACTTTATAAATACCTAACCCACACTTAATTCATTCACATAACTCTCAAATTCTGTTAAATTATCTATACAATTATTCTTAAATCTCTCTTTAATTCTCAATATTCTCTAAATTTCTAGACTTTATTTTTATACACTCATAAAAATTTCTAGTACCTATTATTTTACTCAATTAACTCTATTATTATTTTTTTTTATACTATCATTAAAATTCAATATTTTCTCTGCTACTTTATTTTTTATATCCTTGTAAAAAATTCTAGTACCCTCTATGTCTTTTAATATTCTACACTATTTTTTTAATTTTCAAATTTCTAGTACCTTTATTTTTTTTTATCTTCTACACTTTTTTTTCAAATTTCTAGTGCTTTTTATTATTATTATTATTTTATTTTATCTTTTACACTATTTTTTTATTTTCATATTTCATCATAGTCATATCATTTTTTGAGAAAATGGCAAGTAGTGGATTTATAAGTTCATTAAGCAGTAGGGAGAAGAGTAAGATTGGTGAATCAACATACCTAAATCTAAATAAACTTACTGCAGTTGATTTAGACAACATAATGGAGCGAATTGGGGATGATAATTATGATGTTGAAGTTCAAGAATCATTCCACCACACTTAAGAAAGCCAACATCAACAAGCTAAGAAAGATGAGGCAAAAAAAGCACTCACTTATGACATTTTCAAAGTCCACTTTACAAAAAAATTGAAGATCTGATAATACATTTGATGTAATTTGCAACTATTATGGCCAAGTTTACAAGTTCAAAATGGGAGGTGGATATGGCACATTCAAGAGGCATTTGAAGCAGAAACATCTAACTAAAATAATGTATGATAAGTCTCAAACTCAAATTTTTGGGTATACAAATACTAAATCTCAGTCTTTATTTCAATATTCTGATTAGAAAAATAAAGAGAAATTAGCAAAAATGATTTCTATTAAGCATTTATCATTTAGTTTTGGTGAAAAACTTGGTTTTATTAATTACTGTCAAAATGTTTTAAATGCTAGTGCAAAAAGTGTTCCTAAAAATACTTTGAAACACACATTTTTTTCTTTTTTTAGAAAAGCAAAAAAAGAATTACAATATTTTTTTTAAATATGAGTGCATGAGTTTCTATTTGTAGTGATATTTAGAGTGATCATTAACAAATGCATTCTTATATGGCTATAACATGTCATTGGATTGGTGATGATTGGATCATACAAAAAAGAATAATTGCATTTCATGTTTTTGATGATTGAAATGCTACTGATAATATTTATAAGATGATTAAACTATTTTAGAATAATATAAATTAGTTTATAAAATTTTTCAATTGGTTATGATAATGCTGCTGCAAATTCTGCATCAATTAGTGATCTTAAAAAAAATTTGCTAATCCAATCTCGGGAGAAAAATTTTTTTATATTAGGTGTGCATGTCATGTTTTAAATTTGTGTGTGCAAGATGGTTTAACGACCCTTGTTTGAATTTATTTCTCCCATCAAAAAAAAATTTTCATTTTTATGGGGACATCCCCAAATTATGAAAGAATGGGATAAGTTTTGTAAAATAAATAATAGAAGATCAAAAAGATTTTCAAGAGATGTTCCCACTCATTAGAATTCAACATATGAATTGTTAAACGAGTCATTTGGATTTAGAGATTTATTATGCATATTTATTAGCAATAATGTGCTACAAGTTCAACTATATCCGCAAAATTGAGACATTTGTACAAAACTTTTAAATATTTTAAAAGTTTTTAATGATGCTACATATACATTTAGTGGTGTTTATTATCCTACATCTCATTTATTTATGATTGAATGTCTTAATATTATTAGTGCATGGCGAGACCATGAAAATAATGTTGATTTAAAAGATTTTATTTCTAACATGAAAAAAAAATTGTTGAATTATTTCAAAAATATTCCTCTACTTTATCTTGTTTCTTGTGTTTTTGATCCTAGATGTAAATTAGATGGTTTAAATGATTATTTGTCTCTTTATTATTCATGTTTAAACCTTGATAATGAGATTGATTTTGATGTTCATGCAATAATTATTGAAATTATAAAATTAATTTTAGATTTATATAGTGAATTTTGTTCTTCTTCTAGCCAATAATTAGTTTCTCAATCTCAATCTTTTAGTCAAGTTCAGAATGAGCCATCCTCTAGAATAAGCATGGGTAATCATGCCTTATTACAAAGGCAAAAAAGGCCTAAAGGATCTCTTGGTAATAATTTTGAATTTGACATTTATTTAACCACTATTTTTGAGTTTGGTGATAGTAGTATAGGTAAAAAATTTCTAGTACTTGATTGGTGCCATCGACACACAAATATTTTTTCTACCCTTGCACTAATTGCTAAACAAATTTTAGCAGCACCAATCTCCACAGTTGCAGTTCAATAAGCTTTTAGTGTGAGGGGTAGTATATTAGATGAGACACGATCCAGTATGGTCCTTGAATCATTTGAAGCTCAAATGTGTTTGGATGATTGGACTAGGGAAGCCTTAAGGCAACAGGAGATCACATGTGAAGGAAATGAAGATTTATAAAACATTGGAACCGATGGAACAATAATGGGATCAAGCCGTTGTGGAAGCAATTATCTTTTAGTCAAGTTCAGAATGAGCCATCCTCTAGAATAAGCATGGGTAATCATGCCTTATTACAAAGGCAAAAAAGGCCTAAAGGATCTCTTGGTAATAATTTTGAATTTGACATTTATTTAACCACTATTTTTGAGTTTGGTGATAGTAGTATAGGTAAAAAATTTCTAGTACTTGATTGGTGCCATCGACACACAAATATTTTTTCTACCCTTGCACTAATTGCTAAACAAATTTTAGCAGCACCAATCTCCACAGTTGCAGTTCAATAAGCTTTTAGTGTGAGGGGTAGTATATTAGATGAGACACGATCCAGTATGGTCCTTGAATCATTTGAAGCTCAAATGTGTTTGGATGATTGGACTAGGGAAGCCTTAAGGCAACAGGAGATCACATGTGAAGGAAATGAAGATTTATAAAACATTGGAACCGATGGAACAATAATGGGATCAAGCCGTTGTGGAAGCAATTAAGGTAAGGGCGTTATCTAACTCTAAATAAAAGGTAAGAGAACTACATATTCTTTGATTCCTCTAAACCCCAAGAGGATACGTAGGCAACTTAATTTTTACAAAATTAAGTTCAAGCCCCCCTTTTTTTTTTAACTAAAATTAATTTTATCTCTTTCCATTTCTATAATTTTTTTAATTAAGTCTACACATTCTTATTAATTTTTATTTGAAAGATTACTTTTATTAATTTTTTTCCTCCTATTTTTTTGATCAAACCGCTTTAAATCGCCTCTCGAATTGCCTTAAGCCACCCCTTGAATGACCCCAAACTGCCCATCTCTGAATTGTCTATTAAATTTTTTCAAACTGAGGCTTGAACTAGAACTAGTGATTTTTGAACTATCTCCCAAACCGTTCCTTAGTGGTTTGGTTTAGGTTTAATATTTCATCAAACCTAAATTGGCAGTTTAGGAATCATAATTGGCAATTCCTGAACTGTGGCCACCCCTAATGGTAGGTGTAGAGGTTTAAAGCCTTAGAGCTAAGTGAAAAGATTAGAGTATTGAGTACATTAAGTTATAATTTGTTAGGTAGAGATGAAAGAAGAAATCCTTATAGAACCCCTCCTTAAGATGGTAAAGGATAGTTAGTAGTTTAAGCAAAAAGGAAGAAATAACAAGTGACGAATGCATGGTTATTGTCCCTTGGGTCCTTTTTAACTTTCTATTACCTAAGGTAAAAGCATCTTTTATGGAAAAAGAAAAAGAGCTAGGAGATAGTTAAGACCAATATGTGGACATAAATGCATAGAAGAAGTACATAGATGAGAGTTAGGGTAGTTAGGGTTTCAAAATATATAGTAAAAGTAGCTCTCAGATACCAATGGGAGTAATGGCAAGGAATATTGGTACCTTATATTACAGGTTCTAATAGAGATGGGAGGAATTCTTATGGAACATCCATTTAACATGTTAAGGATATCATTAGGTAGGGGACAATGCTAAGCAATTGAGTGGTTAGAGGATAAATTATGAGTAATGTAAAGGATGTAGATGGCCTAGCAGAGATAGTGAAAATGAATAGTTATTAAGTGTAGCTATTAGGTCATAAAAATGTACAAAGTTAAGGATTAGAGTGAATAAAGCTTTGTTCTGGGTAGGGTAAATGCTGTGGAATAAAGAGCAGTACTGATGGGCTTAGAATCAGACAAGATTAGTGAGGACAGTGGTCATGGTATAAAACCCAGAAAAATAGGGTTTGGATTGGGTTGTAGTTTTGACATGGTAGAGGTTAGAGTGTGGGACTCAAAGTTATAGAATACAGGTTAGACTTTGTCTATTCCCTATTCTCAAATGGAGTACGTGCCAATAGGATCAAGTCCTTTAGAGATTGTTGATAAATTTAGGAAACTAGGTAAGGGATACAACGAGAGTGAACAGATGTAAGAATGCATACAATGGCATCCTAAGCTATCTTATTAAATAGTGAAGGGAAGCTAGTAGGTAAAAAGTTGAAGGGAGGTCAACCTAATGGTTCAGATAGGCATGATGAGAGAGAAAACGAATAAATGTCAAAGTGTAGAGATAGCATGGAAAATATTTAAGTTCAGGAACCATAAGTGCCATATTTGGGCTAGATCTAAAAGTTCCCTATTTCCATAATGGATTAAAGCTATAGTACAAGTTGCCACATGACTAAAAGTCAAAGTAAAGTTATATAGTAGAGTTATCATCAGTAAGTGGAACCTTAGTGATGGTGAAAGTCAGGGAGTCAATTGTAAGAAATCAGACCAATGTCATCAGTGTGACCAACAGGGTCATTTTGTAAGGATGTATTAATAACAAAATAGTTGCGAGGATAGAATAAGTATAAGACTAGTAGAAGTGGTAGTCCTAAGTCAATGGGACATGGAAGGTTTTGATTAGTAACATTAAATATGCTTAAAGTTGGATCTAGAAGGTACAATTAGTGAGAGTTACCTCACCGAACACAATAAAAAACAAGGACATGAGATATGTGATGCTATATATTGAGGACCAAAAAAAAGACAAAGACTAAGAGATAATGGTTAAGCACTATTCTTCAGATCACCATGCATGGTTATTAAGGAAATAGATTTCCCTTTATTTTCAATCTTGACTAATGCTTTGACTTTACAAAGGTCAATCATTAAGTTGGACTGAGTGATGCAATCATAGTGATTGTGTAGCATCAATTCATACACAATCTCTAAAAGTTGACATGATAGACTCTCTGCTTAAACGAGTTTTGAAAAATGAGGATGAAAGAGTAACAAATGGTGGTAGGAGCTAGCTTAAGTTAACTACCAAGACTTGCAGCCCCATTGAACTAAAAGAGGAGAATGATAGGTGATGCACTTGTATTAAATAGATATTTTTAAGCATAATTGTACAATATTTCATAGCATTTAGATAGGTAATTGCATTCATATTTGATTATTTCATTAGTTTTTGTAAATTTCATTGATGCATACTAAAATCTATGTTTTCTGCATATTTTTAGGTGTTCTGAAGGAAATTCAAGGCATAAGAGAAAAGGAGGGAGCTTGGAAGAACTTAAGGAGCAAGGTAAGATGTTGATGCACCTTACATGGGTCATGTAAAATCAGATTCAGACCCGTGTAATCTCCTGCATGGTGAAACTTGAAGAAGTGCAGAAAAGCCATAGTACACGAGCCTTGTTACTTGGTTTGTGTAACCTTCGGAGACCCATGTAACTTTCTGGCTCTAAGGCTTGAAGAAGTAAGCAGAGCATTCACTAGTACATGGGCCATGTAAGTTGACCCGTATAAACATCCAAGGCCCGTATAACTTACTGTCCTCCATTCGAAAGAAGCCATAAGCTCTAGTAACTTACACGCCCCAGGCCAGGTAGTGAGATAGAGGCTGAGTACTACAGTTCAGTAACTTTTTAAATCTGACTCTAACTCCTATTTTGGCACATCAATTAAACTTCTAATGCCTTTGGGACTCTAAAGTTTAACCCTAGGATGCCTAATAAAAATAGAAGCTAGCAGAAAGCATAAATGAGAGCTTTTTAGAGAGACACACACACAAAAAAGGGAAGAGTTTTGAAAGAAGTCTTCCTAAGGAACCCTTGCTGTCTTGAAGAAGGATCACATTAGTGCCAAGGACAGACTTCTCAGCCAAAGTTCCACAAGTTCACTGCTATAGAATCCTCCCTCAGTTCTTTTGTTTTTAATCTTCAGATTAATTTTATATGCTTTTACTTGTATATTATTTTGGTCAAGCTCATCATGAATGAGTAACTCCCTAAATTCTAGAATTAAGAAAGTAGCATTCTTGACTTTTGTTATGGATATATGTTGAGTTTTATTTAATGGAATTGAGTTTTGTTCTTTGATTCAATTTCTTGTGCTCTTATTGCATGCTATGTGATGGTACCCACCTAGTCATGATCTAATATACTAATTAAATAACTGAGAGGTGAAGATTAGTATTGGAAATTTAAGATTTTGAACCAAGAAAATCTAGAGATAGGCTGTTAACCTTTGTGGAGTTCCAAAATTAATCATAGATCTCAAAGGGTTTTGATTAGGACTAATCACCAATGAAAAGTAGGGTTTAACTCTAATTGAAATATACCTTAGATACCTTGAGAGAGGATCTAGGATACCTTAGGATTAATTTCCATCAAAGAAACAAACACTCAATCTATTGATAAAGCGAAATCAAAACTATAACAAAGTTAAGCTGTGAAATCTAAAATTCTAGAATTGTTCACACAATTAGAATTCTCTTCAAGTTTCCAAACTCACATTCTTTCTCAATAGTTATTTGCTTTAGTTTAGAATTTACCACTCACAACTTTTGGTAGTTTAAACAGTTAAGATTGCTATGTAGTTTAGTACTTACGCCTTTAACTCCTTGTGGGAACGATACTCTACTCATTACTTTATTACTTGTTAGCAATCTATGCACTTGCGGTGGTTGCAAAACTAGGCAAACAAGTTTTTTGCACAGTTGCCTTGGATTTTTGTAATATTAGATGATAGGCAATTTAGCTGATTTAAACATTTGTTTCTTTTGTTATTTTAGATTTATTTATCTTTTCTTCTTTCAGGGATAGAAATTAGTACATGACCAGAACAACCAAACCTGAAGAAGAATTGCTAGAATTGGATCCTGAAGTAAATAAGACTCTGAGAACTAACAGGAGAGGAAGAAGAAATCAAAAGCCAGAGCCCGAACCTGAAGCTATCGAAGGTTCAGTTATGGCTGATAACAACAATAACAGGCAAAAATCCTTAAAAGACTATGGAGCCCCTAATATTTAAGGATACCAGTCCAGCATCACTAGGCCTACAATTGAGGCCAATAATTTCAAACTTAAACCAGAATGGCTCTAGATGATCCAACAAACTCAGTTTGGAGGCTCACCTATGGAGGATCCACACTATCACCTACAGTGCTTTCTCGCTCTATGTGATATTTTCAAGATGAATAGAGTCTCTGATCAATCCATTCGACTCCGAGCATTCCCATTCTCATTGAGAGATAAAGCAAGGAAGTGGCTACTCTCTCAACTAGATGGTACTTTCACTAATTGGAAAGGTCTCTCACAACCCTTCCTAGTAAGGTTCTTCCCACCAGTAAAAATAGCAAAATTGAGGTTAAACTGAACACCTTCAGGCAAAAGGAAGGAGAATCACTCTATGACACATGGGAGAGATACAAAGACCTTCAAAAGGAATGTTCCCACTATGGAATAGAAGATTAGTTCCTTGTCCAGAATTTCTATAATGGTTTGCTACCATCCACAAGGAGTTCAGTTGATTCAGCATCAGAAGGAGACCTTATGGAGAAAATAATAGCCAAAAATTTGGAATTACTAAAAAGGGTGTATACCATAATTTTGAGTGGTCAAATGAAAGGGGGGGGGGGGATACAAGAAGAATAGCAGGGATCCTAGAGTTGGATGCCCTCAGTATGATTAATGCTCAATTTGACCAACTCACCAAAAAAGTTAACAGAATGCAGGCCAACGTAATAGGAGCAAGTAACCAATTTTGCGATAGCTGTGGGGGAGGTCATACAACTTCAGAATGCAGTCTTCACAGTGAGCCTTCCACAGAGCAATTGAACTACATGAACAATAAAGGAAACTTCAACCAGAGGCAGGTCAATAACCCATATTCCAACACATATAACCCTGAATTCAGGAATCACCCAAATTTCTCATGGCCCTACTCGCAGAATTCTCAGAACCAACCCATAAACAAATAGTAAGGATATAGGCCACCACCACTAGGTTTTCAGAATAGAGGACAAAATTTGATGCAGCAACAACCACCACTCTTTTAATCCCAATAAGCAAAATCAAAGTTGACTATGGAGCCCATGATGGAGAGCTTTTTAGCAACATAGTAATAGCAAAATGAGATGATCAAGCAACTAGCTTCGAGAATGGATCAACTAGCCACCCACAATAAAATGCTTGAAAATCAGATCACTCAGTAGGCCAGTTCTTCAAGTAAATAAGGTGGAAAGTTACCAAGTCAACCTGAAATGAATCCTAAGGAACATTGCAAAGCTGTCACATTGAGGAGTGGGAGAACATTATAAGAACCAGAAGAAAAACAAAAAAAAAAAGAAAAAACTCCTGGAGACCTGAACGTTCAAGAAGAGGAAGAAGAGAAGCAAGTAGAGGAAATCAAAGAAAATGGGGAGAAGAAAAAAAAGCAACTACCAGAACATTACTAACCCCCCTTATCTTTTCCTCAGAGATTCCAAAAAGCTAAATTAGATAAGCAGTTTGAGAAACTTTTAGAGGTTTTATATAAGCTCTACATGTAACACCCTCGCTATAGCAATCCCGTACATTCTACTGTTTCGCTGACCGGTGTTGGTTCGGACAGCTAGAACGTCTGGAAAAAATATTTAGACTAGAGGGAGGAGTCATAAATAACTCAAATACTAATAAGAAAAATTTAGGAAAAATTTTAGAAATAAAATACAACAAAGTTAAATGAGCTGGTGCCCTAGTGATGGGTAACCAGTGGAAAGTTTCGGTCTTCACAGCTAGAAGCCCTAAACCTGGGAGAAAATTCATGAAATAATTTTTGGGACTCCAGAGAAGAGTCATTGAGGTTTTGAATGTATTAGAATGCCATGAAAATGCTTAGAAAAATTGTTAGATCGGTACAGATGATTTTGGCTTAATAAGCCAAACGGAGGGCATTTTGGTCATTTTGTCTTCAGAGATGATTTTTGGCCAACTTGTCCAGTTAAATAAATAATTTATGTGACATAAAATGTGAATAAATATTGCTAAAAATTTAATTAAAAATGAGTAGAAAAAAAAGAAAAGAAAAAGAAAGAAAATTGGAAATTATGACATCACATGATGTCATTAGTGTGCCTCCACCCAATCACATTGTGATACCTCATTCTAAACCCAATTCAAAAAGTCAAATGGGCAGAAAATGAACCAAAATTTTCTATCTTCGCTTACCTCTATCTCATTGAATCAAGTCCCCAAACCCCTCTCCACCATTAAAGCTCCCATAAGATTTGAATCCCACTTCAATTCACCTCAAAACCTCACCCTCTCTTCAAAAAAAATATCCCTTACCACTAGAGCAAGACTTAGGCAGCAATTAGAAGAAGAGAAAGTGAATGAAAGTGAGGGGTGAACAAGCTAGAAAATCAGCCAAGAGGTTAGTGCCATAGTCCTTGTTCTTAATTCCTTCTAAACTTGAATTTAAGCTAAGTTAAGTTAAAAAATTGATAGAAATTGAACGAAAAATGCATGATTATATCCAATGAAATTTCGGCAGCCTTAGGGTACATTAAGGTTTCATTGATTAGATTGAAATATAGTTGTATATGGCTGCCATTAAACATGAATTTGATGTCTTAATTCATTGATTGCATGTATATAGAGAATTAAAGTTGTTGGAGTTAGGGTTTGGGACACCAAATTTGGGATATTGCTCATGTATTGGTGAAAGGAAGTTCTAATGGTCAATTAGTGACCATTTGGTCATGTTTGATTAGGAAATGAAGTGATTTGTGACATGGGAATTGAGGTTAGATGTGCTGCCTTGAGTGACCTACAGGGCTGGATGTGAGTCCAGCAAGTTTGGGCAGCTATATCTGGAGTTGTGTAGGTTTAATTGGTGCAAGGTCAATTGAACATGAAATTAGATACATAATGGCACAACTTTGATGGAGGAATCCTGCCCAGAAAACTACAATAGACTGACCTAAAAATTGACCAAATCCAGGTAACACGCATTCTACTTGGGCAAAATGACCAAATGAACAGTATTCATTCATTTGGTCATAACTCAGTGTAGAAAGGTCCAATTGACCTGAAATTTATATCAATGAAAAGCTTAGATAATTTAGAATAACTTTCATGCAGAACACAAACTCCAATTCTGAACCTAACAAAATGAAATAGCTAACCAAAATTGAGTTACCAAATCTGGCAGAACCAGAATTGCCAAGAAATTCTGGGTAAAAATCCATCCCACCAGTTATGGTAAAATGGCCATAACTTAAGCTAGAAAACTCCAAATGGAGTGATTAAAAAAGGAAATTAAAGAAGACACATAAAGGAACAACTTTCATGAAGATAATTTTGTCAAATTCCTACTGTACAAATGACCAATAGAATAGTAAACTTAGTGATTAAAATCTAAAAATTTTAAAATAACCAACACTAAGCTTTATAATGGTATTAGCAACCAATGCCAACAAACTTAGAACCCAAAATGTGGTATAAATATATATCAAACATTTGTGTACATATTATGTATTAAAAAGTCAACCTTTGAAGGGAAATGGTCAAGTGAATAGTAACTACCAAAAACTTAAGTTGCTAATGGGGTCAATGGTACCCTACTTAAAGGATTTAATGTATACCTAAATTATGAGAATAGGTAGATGGGAATTGTATTCTCATCACAAATAGAACTTAGGAGACATTGTTAATATATTTTGAAATGTGGTTTGTAAATCAATATAAATGAAAATGTTGAACTTAGGGACATATAAAATAAGGTAATAAATTAGATAAGGAATTATAAAGGGAAAATATATGATATAATTGATAAATTGTGAATTATATAAATGAAAATCATGAATATATGCATTAGATGAAAATGAGTCTAGATATTGTATTTCTACTAGGAAATAAAGTTTAGAATGTTACAATAAATATATATATATATATGAAATATATAATAAAATAATAGACCCATTAATATTAAATGGTACATGAGAGAAAATAAGAGGAATTATAAATATCTAATAAGTAAAAATATCTCTTGAATTATAGATGATAAGTTATATAAATAGTGTAATGAATAAATGAATTATATTAATGTATGAATGAGACATTAGTTCTCATTATTATAGAAAGGAAAAATACTTTGAGTACAATGGTAAAGAAAGATAATTGATGTGAATTGTGATCATATGAATGATTAAATGAATGTATAAATTATGGAATTTGTCAAGAAATATTGAAGTCATAAAACACAATATATTAACATTTAATGGTACTAGGTGCCCATGTATTGCCTAGACACGTGTGTCAGATTGGATAGATTGGCATGCCAATGGGGTATTGTTTTAGCAGTACTGCGAAAGGCTTTATGCCTGTATTCATGGCTTTATGCCCGCACTCATGGCTTTATGCCCGCACTTATGACTTTTATGTCCGATTATGTGTTATTATGGCTTTTTAGCCATACTGACTGCATATGTGGTTGACATTCCGCGTCCCATGGTATGACGGCTCGAGGCACCGCGGTGTCCAATGTTAACGACCTGTTATCCAGTTTAGTCAGCCTGTCATAGGTTACCTGGGCAGTGTAAATTATTGAAATTATTTAAGAACATTAGTAATTAAAAATATTAGAAAGTATTGAATGAAATGAGGAAAAAGATTAGCAATAGAAACATAATAAAAATACAATTTGCAGAATCGTAGAGAGACCTCAAATACAATACTCTTAAAATAAAATATATATTGAATATTATTACTGTAAGGCTATAAACTCAGTACTTCCAAAGAGGAACGAATTAGCATATAAGATAGTTAATACTCAAATATCATTTTAAATCAAATTGATACTTGAATATTTAGAATGCTTGTTTCTTTCTTTATTTGTATATATTATTTTCTTGTTATATTATTGCACCACTAAGCAGAAATACTTAGCGCAATGGATTTGTTTCCTTCGCGTAGATACTGAAGCTAAAACCCAGTAGACATTTGACTGGGATTTTTAGAGTCCAGATTTGCAAAAGTGTCAGAAGTGTTCAAGCTGTCACCTCCTCAGCAATGCATGTAGATAGGGCTCACAAAAGTTATTTTGTGTACTTATAATTAGTTATTAATTGTAATATAGATTATGGAATTGTAATTAATTTGTATATCATGTAAATTGTGAATTTATTCAATTAGTTTATAAATTATGTAAATTAATGGAAATATGAGAATTTTGTTATGTGAATGGAGCATGAATGATAATGTATGAAAATGAATGTAAAATTGAATTATATAGAGAATATTTGAACTGATCAGATGATTATGATTAGTATGGATGAGATTTTTATTTCAAAATATTATGGGATTTTTAAAGCAGGTGAATCGTGAAAAACGTCAAATAATAATAAAAAAGGGGGAAACTTCGTTAGTTTCTCCTTAGAATATGAATTATTTTAAATTATAATGAGTTCAAAATAAATTAAGGATTAAAGTAAGATAAGATAGAGTGCTCCGGCACCGACTGTGACATGTCTTGCTTGGCTAAATGAGACACCCCTCACCGGTCTACAGTGTAGCCGAGCAAGGCATGTCACACTCGGTGCCGGAGCACCCTACCTTATCTTATCTCAATTTATTACTTCTTAATTATCACATTCAATTTTCATAAAATTTCTATGGAGAAACTGATGGAGTTTCCCCTCATTTCTTAATAATTTGACAATTTCCCACCTGTGTGAAACAATTACAATTATCTTTATATATATTCTTAAATTCGTTTTCTCACTCAGAACATCAATAAGTTTCACTCATATAAATACATAAGAAATTCAAATCATTTTCATACATACACAATTCAAATATAAAATTTGAAACTGTATTAATTTACATCATGTGCACATTTAATGTACAAAAATACATAATTTACATTACATATCCAAAATTTAATTACAATGATAAAAAACAAAATACAAGCTGGTGGACACTGCCAAAATATGCATTTCTGAGGAGGTGACACTCAGGACCCAAATGCAGATTAAAACTTCTAATCTACCAGTCTATGGCGTACTGGGTTCTCTAGCCAAATCTTTAGTACCTATGCGTTGCAAAAGTAACGTGCTAAGCATAAAGCTTAGTGGTGCCAATAATACAAGAAAATATAATATGCAAATAAAAGTAAAAATTTCCTAGTTATTATGCTTATAAGAAATAAATAATTACTAACTTATTGTTTAGTCAAAGGCTAATTACATCTTATGATATTAACTCTTTTTAGCATTTTATTAATCGTTTTCTTGATGATTTTGAGCCTCTTTTTATTGTAATCATTCTTGTTCTTTATCTTGATATTTAATTTTCTTACGTCCTTTAATAATCAATTCAATTACATTTATACTTTTTCATGCCTAAGTAACCTATACAAATTGACCAAACTGGATAAACAGGTAAACTAGCACTAGGTACGAGGTACCTCGTGCCGTCAC
Source organism: Hevea brasiliensis (assembly GCF_030052815.1). NCBI lineage: Eukaryota > Viridiplantae > Streptophyta > Magnoliopsida > Malpighiales > Euphorbiaceae > Hevea > Hevea brasiliensis. The sequence continues at coordinate 17,154,339 of NC_079502.1, read as the reverse complement.
ACCATCAGTCACAATGTGTCTCACGGTGTGCAGACATAATGGCTAATAAACCATAAAAGCAATAAGGCATAAAATCAAGTATAACATCATAATCAGTATAGCCATAGGCTATCATATCACAGAATGGCATGAAGCCATACGCAGTATTACTATAAAAACCCTATTGGCATGCCAACCTATCCAAACTTATCACACTAGGCCTACTAGGGCATTTAACACTTTTAATTATGCAATTTTTTTGAAATTGAAATTTAATTATTACTATTCATTCCATCAGTCAACTAAAATGTTGACTTTTTCATAGATAATAGGTATATTGGTTCTAATATCCCCAATATACCATATTTTGAGTTCTAAGTTTGTTGGCATTGGTTGCCAATATCATTATAAAGCTTAGTGTTGGTTATTTTAAAATTTTCAGATTTCAAGCACTAAGTTTACTATTCCATTGGTCATTTGTACAGTAGGAATTTGACAAAATTCTCTTCATGAAAGTTGTTCTTTTATGTGTCTTCTTTAATTTCCTTTTTGAATCACACCATTTGGAGTTTTTTAGCTTACGTTATGGCCATTTTACCATAACTGGTCGGATGGACTTTTACCCAAAATTTCTGGGCAATTCTGGTTCTGCCAGATTTGGTAGCTTAACTTTGGTTAGCAATTTCATTTGGTTAAGTTTAGAAATAGAGTTTATGTTCTGCATGAAAGTTGTTCTAAATTGTCTAAGCTTTTCATTGATATAAATTTCAGGTCAATTGGACCTTTCTACACTGAGTTATGAGCAAATGAATGAACATTGTTCATTTGGTCATTTTGACCAGGCAGAATGTGTGTTACCCAGATTTGGTCAATTTTTAGGTCAGTCTATTGTGGTTTTCTTGGCAGGATTCCTTCATCAAAGTTGTGCCATTATGTATCTAATTTCATGTCCAATTGGCCTTGCACCAATTGAACCTACACAACTCCAGTTATAGCTGCCCAAACTTGTTGGACTCACATCCAGCCCTGCAAATCACTCAAGGCACCACATCTAACCTCAATTCTCATGTCCCAAATCACTTCATTCCTTAATCAAACATAACCAAATGGTCACTAATTGACCATTAGAACTTTTTTTCACCAATACATGCGCAATATCCCAAATTTGGTGTCCCAAACCCTAACTCTAACAACTTTAATTCTTTATATACATGCAATCAATGAATTAAGACATCGAATTCATGTTCAATGGCAGCCATGTACAACTATATTTCAATCTAATCAATGAAATCCTAATGTACCCTAAGGCTACTAAAATTTCATGGGATATAATCATGCATTTTTCATTCAATTTCTATCAATTTTTTTAACTTAGCTTAAATTCAAGTTTAGAAGGAATTAAGAACAAGGACTATGGCACTAACCTCTTGGCTGATTTTCTACCTTGTTCACCCCTCACTTTCTTTTACTTTCTCTTCTTCTAATTGCTGCCCAAGTCTTGCTCTAGTGTTAAGGGAGATTTTTTGTGAAGAGAGGGTGAGGTTTTGAGGTGAATTGAAGTGGGATTCAAAGCTTATGGGAGCTTTAATGGTAGAGGGTGGTTTGGGGACTTGATTCAATGGGATAGAGGTGAGGGAAGACAGAAAAATTTGGTTCATTTTTTGCTCATTTGACTTCTTGAATTGGGTTTAGAATGAGGTGTCACAGTGTGATTGGGTGGAGGCACACTAGTGACATCATGTGATGTCATAATTTCAAAATTTCTTTCTTTTTCTTTTCTTTTCTTTCTACTCATTTTCAATTAAATTTTAGTAATATTTATTCACATTTTTTGCCACATAAATTATTTATTTAACTGGAAAAGTTGGCCAAAAATCATCTCTAAAGACGAAATGACCAAAATGCCTTTCGTTTAGCTTATTGAGCCAAAATCGTCTGTACCGATCTAAAAATTTTTCTAAGCATTTTCATGGCATTCTAATGCCATTAAAACCTCAATGACTCTTCTCTGGAGTCCCAAAAATTATTTCATGAATTTTCTCCCGGGTTTAGGGCTTCTAGTTAGGAAGACCGCAACTTCCCACTGGTTAACCATCGCTAGTGCACTGACTCATTTAACTTGGTTGTATTTTATTTCTAAAATTTTTTCTAAATTTTTCTTATTAGTATTTGAGTTATTTATGACTCCTCCCTCTAGTCTAAATATTTTTTCCAGACGTTCTAGCTGTCCGAACCGACACCGGTCACTGGAACAGTAGAATGTACGTAATTGCTACAGTAAGGGTGTTACAACTCTTCCCTTCTAATTTAAATTTCATCCTCAAAATTTACCTAAATTAAGTAATCGAGGAGCTGCTACCTCCTTTCTTCTTCACTTCCTTGTATTGCCTCATCAATGTCTGGGTTCAGCTCTTCTCTAGCCTCCATGGCATATACTCATGGTGCCACCCTAACTTCGGGCCTTTCGACTGTCTCAGAAATAACCTTCTGTGAAATATCAGTCGTCTCAGCTCTACTAGGTCTTCTACCCATTTGTATTATGGGGAAAGATCTATCAGCTCGTGCTGAAACTTCTAAATCACTCCTCTGAGGGAAATCTCTTATGAAGGGATCTGTAGCCCCACATTTGAAACACTCTCCAATCAACAATCGACACTCCCCTCTGTGTCTCTTGCCACAGTGCATACATTATGGCACTAGGGCTGATCCCCTCGTTGCTGTGCTCAGGGAGCTAGCTATAGATATCCCAATCTAGCCTCTCTGGCCCTGTGTCTGATCTTGTGAACTAGAACCCTTATGCTTCTTACTATCAGTCGGTATACTTGACTGCCCTGGTCCAAATTCCCTCTTATGCTGCCTATCTTTCTTATTCTGTTCACTTACTCTGACCCTTTTCACTTTCAGTGCGGCTTTAACTAATTTTGTGAAGTCCGTAATCACCAAGGCAGTGATCATTATTTTGATGTTGTCATTTAGCCCTTCTTCAAACCTTCTGCACCTCTCTGCTTCTGTGGGGACTATCTCTCTTCCGTAGCGACTTAGTCTGACAAACTCCTTCTCATACTCCACTACTGATAGCTGCATCTGCCTCAGACTAATAAACTCTCTTCTTCTATCTTCCAGGTATACACTTCCCACATACTTCTTCTTAAACTTAGCGAGGAAGAAATCCCAAGTTATCAACTCTGGCCGGGCCTTACTAGATACGGTGTCCCACCACAATACCCTCTAAGTTTTGCTCTGGGGTGCAATGCAGTTGCTTCAATACCCTTATGGTGCGGTCTAGCCAATTCTCAACCGCCATCGAGCCATCTTTTTTCTTACCCATGAAGTCCACAGCCCCAAATTTTATGAGCTTTTCTAAATGTCACTTCTGCTGTGGAGGTGGTGGCGGTGGCAGAACTCTGACCATTTATCTAAAAAACTCGGCCATTTGCTGAAACATGGCCTATGGAGGCTATACAGGCACTTATGGTGCTAGTGGAGCAGGTTCTCCCCTGCCTCCAGTCTTAGCTGCAGGTGGAGCATGACTCTTTACTTCCTCATCTACTGCTCTCTATGACATGGAGTCCATATCCTAATCAAAATAAGAAAAACAAACATATCTGCATTAGTGTCACCTCGACTCTTACAAATGCAATGCATGGTATGGACTCTATCTAGACCCAGAAATGCACTAAACCATGCTCTGATACCACTAAATGTGACACCCCTCAGCCGTCTACAGTGTAGCCGATCAAGGCATATCACACTCGGTGCTGAAGCACCCTATCTTATCTTATCTCAATTTATTACTTCTTAATTATCACATTCAATTTTCATTAAATTTCTGTGGAGAAACTGACGGAGTTTTCCCTCATTTCTTAATAATCTGACGATTTCCCATCTGTGTGAAACAATTACAATTATCTTTTTATATATTCTCAAATTTGTTTTCTCATTCAGAACATCAATAAGTTTCACTCATATAAATACATAAGAAATTCAAATCATTTTCATACATACACAATTCAAATATGAAATTTGAAACTGTATTAATTTACATCATGTGCACATTAATGTACAAAAATACATAATTTACATTACATATCCAAAATTTAATTACAATGATAAAAAATAAAATATAAGCTGGTGGACACTACCAAAATATGCACTGCTGAGGAGGTAACACTCGGGACCCAAATGTAGATCAAAACTTCTAATCTCCCAGTCTATGGTCTACTGGGTTCTTTGGCCAAATCTTCAGTACCTACGCATTGCAAAGTGACGCGCTAAGCATAAAGCTTAGTAGTGCCAATAATACAAGAAAATATAATATACAAATAAAAGGAAAAATTTCCTAGTTATTGTGCTTATAAGAAATAAATAATTACTAACTTATTGTTTAGTCGAAGGCTAATTACATCTTATGATATTAACTCTATCTAGCATTTTATTAATCGTTTTCTTGATGATTTTGAGCCTCTTTTTATTGTAATTATTCTTGTTCTTTATCTTGATATTTAATTTCCTTACTTCTTTTAATAATCAATTCAATTACATTTATACTTTTCCATGCCCAAGTAACCTATACAAATTGACCAAACTGGATAAGCGGCTAAACTAGCACTGGGTACCAGGTACCTCGTGCTGTCACACCATCGGTCACAATGTGTCTCCCGGTGTGCAGACAGAATGGCTAATAAGCCATTAAAGTAATAAGGCATAAAGCCAAGTATAACATCATAATCAGTATAGCCATAGGCTATCATATCACAGAATGGCATGAAGCCATACGCAGTACTGCTATCTGAACCCTATTGGCATTCCAACCTATCCAAACCAATCACACTAGGCCTACTAGGGCATTTAACACTTTTAACTATGCAATTTTTTTGAAATTGAAATTTAATTGTTACTATTGATTACATTAGTCAACTAAAATATTGATTTTTTCATAGATAATAGGTATATTAGTTCTAATATCCCCAACATACTACATTTTGCAATCTAAAATTGTTGGCATTGGTTGCCAATACCATTATAAAGCATAGTATTGGTTATTTTAAAATTTTTAGATTTCAAGCACTAAGTTTACTGTTCCATTAGTCATTTGTACAGTAGGAATTTGATAAAATTCTCTTCATGAAAGTTATTCCTTTATGTGTCTTCTTTAATTTCCTTTTTGAATCACTCCATTTGGAGTTTTTTAGCTCACGCTATGGCCATTTTACCATAACTGGTCGGATGGACTTTTACCCAGAATTTCTTGGCAATTTTGGTTCTGCCAGATTTGGTAGCTCAACTTTGGTTAGCAATTTCATTTGGTTAAGTTCAGAATTGGAGTTTATGTTCTGCATGAAAGTTGTTCTGAATTGTCTAAGCTTTTCATTGATATAAATTTCAGGTCAATTGGACCTTTCTACACTGAGTTATGAGCAAATGAATGAACACTGTTTATTTGGTCATTTTGCCCAGGCAGAATGTGTGTTACCCAGATTTGGTCAATTTTTAGGTCAGTCTATTGTAGTTTTCTGGGTAGGATTCCTCTATCAAAGTTGTGCCATTATGTATCTAATTTCATGTCCAATTGGCCTTGCACCAATTAAACCTACACAACTCCAGTTATAGCTGCCCAAACTTGCTGTACTCACATCCATCCCTGTAGGTCACTCAAGGCACCACATCTAACCTCAATTCCCATGTCACAAATCACTTCATTTCCTAATCAAACATAACCAAATGGTCACTAATTGACCATTAGAACTTCCTTTCACCAATACATGAGCAATATCCCAAATTTGGTGTCCCAAACCCTAACTCCAACAACTTTAATTCTCCATATACATGCAATCAATGAATTAAGACATCAAATCCACGTTCAATGGCAGCCATGTGCAACTATATTTCAATCTAATCAATGAAACCCTAATTTACCCTAAGGCTGCTAAAATTTCATGGGATATAATCATGCATTTTTCGTTCAATTTCTATCAAATTTTCAACTTAACTTAGCTTAAATTCAAGTTTATAAGGAATTAAGAATAAGGACTATGGCGCTAACCTCTTGGTTGATTTTCTAGCTTGTTCACCCCTCACTTTCTTTCACTTTCTCTTCTTTTAATTGCTGCCCAAGTCTTGCTATAGTGGTAAGGGAGACTTTTTGTGAAGAGAGGGTGAGGTTTTGAGGTGAATTGAAGTGGGATTCAAAGCTTATGGGAGCTTTAATGGCGGAGAGGGGTTTGGGGACTTGATTCAACAGGATAAAGGTAAGGGAAGACAGAAAAATTTTGTTCATTTTTTGCCCATTTGACTTCTTGAATTGGGTTTAGAATGAGGTGTCACAATGTGATTGAGTAGAGGCACACTAATGATATCATGTGATGTCATAATTTTCAATTTTCTTTCTTTTTCTTTTCTACTCATTTTCATTTAAGTTTTTAGCAATATTTATTCACATTTTATGTCACATAAATTATTTATTGAACTCGACAAGTTGGCCAAAAATCATCTCTAAAGGCGAAATGGTCAAAATGCCCTCCGTTTGACTTATTGAGCCAAAATCATTTGTATCGGTCTAAAAATTTTTCTAAGTATTTTCATGGCATTCTAATGTCATCAAAACCTCAATGACTTTTCTCTGGAGTCTCAATAATTATTTCATGAATTTTCTCCTGGGTTTAGGTCTTCTAGCTGCGAAGACCGCAACTTCCCATTGGTTACCCATCGCTAGGGCACTGGCTCATTTAACTTGGTTGTATTTTATTTCTAAAATTTTTCCTAAATCTTTCTTATTAGTATTTGAGTTATTTATGACTCCTCCCTCTAGTCTAATTATTTTTTCTAGACGTTCTAGCTGTTCGAACAGACACCGGTGATCGAAACTGTAGAATGTATGGAATTGCTACAGTGAGGGTGTTACACTACATAAATATTCCCTTTACTGAAGCATTATTTCAGATGCTTTCCTACACAAAATTTCCCTTTATAGAAGCTCTACATAAATATTCCCTTTGCAATCCCAAGGAACATTGCAAAGCTGTCACATTAAGGAGTAGGAGAACATTACAAGAACCGAAAGAAAAGCAAAAACAAAAAGAGAAAACTCCTGGAGACCTGAACGTTCAAGAAGAGGATGAAGAGAAGCAGCAGAGGAAAGAAAGGAAAATTGGGAGAAGAAAAAAAAGCAACTACCAGAACCTTGCCAACCCCCCTTACCTTTTCCTTAGAGATTTCAGAAAGCTAAATTGGATAAGCAGTTTGGGAAATTTTTAGAGGTTTTACAGAAGCTCTATATAAATATTCCCTTTGCAGAAGGATTATCTCAAATGCCTTCCTACACAAAATTTCTAAAGAAAATCCTTTCTAAGAAAAGGAGACTGGATGACTATGAGACAGTTGCTCTAATAGAAGAATGTAGTGCCATCCTACAGAATAAGCTACTTCCAAAATTGAAAGATCTTGAAAGCTTCTCCATACCATGCTTGATTGGAAATATGAATATCGACAAAGCCTCCTGTGACCTTGAAGTTGATGTGAGCCTAATGCCCTTGTCTATATATCAAAAGCTAAATGTGGGAGAACTGAGACCTACTACCATCTCTTTACAATTAGCAGACAGATCTGTCAAGTGCCCAATTGGCATCCTAGAAAACATCCCCATCAAAGTGAAAAGTTTTTTTATTCCAGTAGATTTTATTGTCCTGGAGATGGAGGAAGATGTCTAAATTCCCATTATATTGGGAAGACCTTTCGTGGCAACTATTGGAGCAATCATAGACATTAAAAATGGACGTCTAACTCTCAAAGTGGGGGATGAAGACGTAGAATTCAACTTGTTCCAAACACCAAAGCAAAAGACTGAACCTGATGAATGTTTAAGGGTTGACATCATAGACAAGCTAGTGGAGGAAGAATTTCGAAAGAGATATCCTGAAGATCCTCTTGAAGCTTGTATAGTGCATGGCCACATAGTAGAGAATGAGGACAAATAAATTGCAGCATATGCAGAATTACTTGAGGTAAATCCACCTCTACCTTTAGCCCAAGCACTTTTGGTAAAAAAATCTGTAGAAAGAGCAACCCAAGAACAACCTTCAAGAAGAAACAAAACAGGTAGAATTAAAGCCTCTCCCTTCTACACTAAGGTATGCATTTTTGGACTCTAATTCTAAACATCCTGTCATTTTAAATGCTAGTCTGAATTCTGTAGAAGAGGAAAAACTCTTAGGGAAACTTAGAACTCATAGCAAGTCTATAGGGTACACCATAGAGGACCTCAAAGGAATCAACCCTTTCATTTGTATGCATAGAATACCTATGAAAAAGAATAGTAAACCCGCTATTGAACACCAAAGGAGACTAAACTCTAACATGAAAGAAGTAGTAAAAAAGGAAATTTTGAAACTATTAGATGCAGGTATTATATACCCAATATCCAATAGCAAATGGGTTAGTCCAGTGCATGTAGTGTCTAAGAAAGGTGGGACAACTAAGGTAAGAAATGTCAATAATTAATTAATCCCTACTAGGGTCGTTACTAGTTGGTGAATGTATATTAATTATAGAAAATTGAATAGTGCCACCAGAAAAGACCATTTTCCTCTTCTATTTATAGATCAAATGTTAGAGAGGCGAGCTAAACATTCTTACTTTTGTTATTTACATGGGTATTCTGGATTCTTCCAAATTCCCATTCACCAAGAGGACCAAGAAAAGACCACATTCACTTGCCCTTATGGAACATTTGCATATAGAAGAATGTCTTTTGGTTTTTGTAATGCCTCCGCAACTTTTCAAAGATGCATGATGGCCATTTTTTCTGATTATATTGAAAATATAATGGAAGTTTTTATGGATGATTTTTCTATTTATGGAACCAGCTTTGATGAATGCTTAACTAATCTTTCTAAAGTGCTTTAAAGATGTGAAGAATCAAATCTGGTTCTTAATTGGAAAAAAAATGCCATTTCATGGTGAGAGAGGGCATAGTCCTGAGGCACCTAGTTTCAGAAAGAGGAATAGAAGTGGACAAGACAAAAATAGAGATCATTGAAAAAATGCCACCACCTTTATCTGTCAAGGAAGTATGAAGGTTTTTAGGGCATACAGGCTTCTACAGAAGATTCATAAAGGATTTATCTAAAATAGCTAAGCCATTAACTAATTTGCTAAATCAAAATGTTCCCTTTGACTTTGATGAAAGTTGCCTTGTTGCATTTTGCAGGATAAAAAAAAGCTCTCATCTCAACACCAATAATGCAACCACCAGATTGGGAGTTGCCATTTAAGATAATATGTGATGCAAGTGATTACACAGTAGGGGCAGTGCTTGGACAAAGAAAGGATAAGAAAGTTCATGCCATCTACTGTGTAAGTAAAACACTTGATGATGCACAAGTCAACTACTCAACTATAGAAAAAGAATTCTTAGCTGTTGTATTTGTAGTTGAGAAGTTCAGATTTTATTTGGTTGGCTCTAAAGTTATCATCTATACCAATCATGCTGCCATTAGGTACCTTCTGAATAAGAAAGAAACAAAACCAAGGTTGATCTTATGGATTCTACTTTTGCAAGAATTCGACCTTAAAGTTAAAGATAGAAAAGGGACCGAGAATGTGGTAGCTGACCATCTCACCAGGCCCAAGTGAAAAAAACATAGGGATAGCTTTGATGACCTACCAATTAATGATTCCTTTCTAGATGAAAATTTGTTTATAATCTCCCAAGCCCCTTGGTATACTGACTTTGTTAATTAACTTGCATGCAGGGTTTTGCCACCCAACATGTCCTACCAACAAAGGAAGAAATTCCTGCATGATGTGAGATACTACACATGGGAGGAAACTCTATCGTACAAGAGATGTTATGATGGCTTGATAAGGAAGTGCATACCAGAGGAGGAGTTAAAGATTATCCTACAACACTACCACTCATCACCCTATGGAGGACATCTAAGCACAATAAAAACATTGGCTAAAATTTTACAAGTAGGGTTCTATTGGCCAAATCTATTCAAAGATGTGTAATCCTTTGTACTGATATATGATCAATGCCAAAGAACAGGAAACATCTCAAGAAGAAATGAAATGCCACTATACAGTATACTTGAAATAGAGCAGTTTGATGTGTGGGGAATAGACTTCATGGGTCCATTCCCATCTTCATTTGGAAATAAGTATATTTTGGTTGATGTTGAATATGTATCAAAATGGGTGGAAGCAATAGCCAAACTAATAAACGATGCTAGAGTGGTAACTAAATTCCTCAAAAAGTACATCTTTACAAGATGTGGCACCCCTAGGGCAATCATCAGTGATGGAGGAAGTCATTTATGCAATCAGCAATTTGAGACATTACTAAAGAAATATGGAGTGACTTACAAAGTGACAACACCTTACCACCCTCAAACCAATGGTTAAGTGGAAGTTTCAAATAGGGAATTGAAGAAAATCCTTGAAAAAAGTGTTAATCGTTCAAGGAAAGATTGGTGTTTGGAATTAGATGATGCATTGTGGGCCTACCGCACTGCATGCAAAACTCCCATTGGAACAATCCCCTTTTGCTTGGTTTATGGGAAATCATGCCACCTCCCTGTCAAGCTTGAACACAAGGCCTATTGGGCAATTGAAACCCTAAATTTTGACTTAAAAGCTGCTGGAGAAAAGAAGCTTCTATAACTCAATGAACTGGATAAAATTAGGCAAGACGCCTACGAAAATGCCAAGATCTTTAAGGACAGGACTAAAAGATGGCACAACATGCGCATAATCAGGAAAGAAATTAAAGAAGGAAACCTTGTCCTACTATTCAACTCAAAGCTAAAGCTCTTCCTAGGAAAGCTGCGGTCAAGATGGTCCAGACCCTTCAAGGTCACTAAAATTTTCCCTTATGGAGCAGTAGAAATATAGAGCGAAACCTACAGTACCTTCAAGGTTAATGGGTAGAGATTGAAGCCATACTTCTTAGAAGATACAATTGGGAAAGGATTCACACAAACCTCCAGCAATCCTCTAATTTAATCATAAAGTTGAAAGACAGTCGAGCTAATGACTATAAATAAGAGCTACTTGGGAGGCAACCTAAGATTTTTACATTTTTCTTTATATTTTAATTTCCTTCTCTTTATTTTATTTCTAGTTTTGTAGGCACCCCACTCTTTACATCGCACATAGGATAAGAGGAACACAGAAAGGGAGAAGAGATCACCAAGTTTAATCCACGTAAGAGAGGAAACCACAAAACAGGGGAGTATTCTATTGCTAACTCCTACTTGCATTTAATTCTTTCACATAAAACAAGTTAACATAACCTTCTGGAGAGTTAGAATAAGAAAATACCCTTAGAGAGCACTAAAAATTTTTCCCAGAAAGTTACACTAGTTAGTCCGTGTAATGGTACACGCCCCATGTAACATTCTAGACTTTGAAAGTGCATACACTCCAGAAAGTTACACGGGTCACCCCGTATGAAGACACATGGCCCGTGTAACCAGAGGACCTGAAAGACAGGGTTGGAATAAGCAAGGGTAGAAACTTACACGGGCCCCATCACATGGCCCCGTGTAAATTAGGAAACAAGGGAATTTGTAGGCAAAAAGTTACACAGGTCATCCCATGTAATAGTACATGACCTGTGTGCTTGCCCAAAAACTAAAAAAAAAAAAAAAAAAAAAAAAAAACAGAAAGTTACACGAGTTGGGCTATGTGGTGATACACTGACCTGTATAAAATATCGCAAGTAGCACCAAAAGAGGCAGAAAAATGATTGCAAATGCCATCTTTGCCCCTTTAAATGCCCTCTGACTGTTACCTACCCTTTAAACTCCTATAAATCCCCCTCGTTCTAAAGATTTCCCTACAAGTTTTCTTTCATTCTTGATTCCACTCTCTAAGTCCTAAAAATTTCCTCCTTCTTTCCTCTTCCATGGCACTAATAAAGAGAGCTGTAGGTAGTGTCAACTCTTCATCACAAGGAGGTCATGATTCACCATCCTCGCCCTCTCAACCTCCACCCCAATGCCCAAGAACACGCCAAGCACCACCACCACAAGAACCACAACCACAACCTCCACAACCCCACACATGCATTTATACATTTGCACATTGCATTTCATTATACCACTTAATTATATCCATATTGTACTTGTGTATCAAAAATTTAGAAAATTTTTACAAATTTTGAAAATTCTAAACTTTTTCAAAAGGCTTTTAACTTAAAGTTATAATCAAAATTTTGATGAGCTAATGATTGAACTCCTTGGGATTGAGGAATAAATGTATCTAAATAGGCAAAAAGGGCTTCAATATGTTATTTGTGAAAAGCTAAAACAATTAAGTGGAGTTAAATTAGTTGAACCCCTTCATAGCTATTAATTTGTTATATTGAACTTGCAAAATTAAGAGAAAATTTTTAAAATATAAGCAAACTTAAAAATGCCTCACCAGCTCTAGAATATGTCTCTTAGACCTATCAAGGCGAAATCCTAGCTTATGCTTGATGAAAAGATGGTTAAGGCATTGTTTGATATAGCCTAATTAAGCCTTAGCCACCCTTAGTCATAATATATCCCTCGTACCCAGCTTGAGCCTATATTTTTACCTATATGATTTTCTTCATTTACCCATAATTATTGACCTAGCCTCTAGCCTAAATACTTATCGTACCTTTTTGAGGAAGCCTAATGCATGAAGGATAGGTATATCAGGTGCAAAAGAAAACATAAGGAGAGGGTAAAACTCAAGAAGAGTGCAAGTATGCAATTGAAATCAAAGTAAGATTTGCCTTTCCAACCCAGCAAAAGCAATAAGTTTGGGTGAAAGGACAAAAGGGACACAAAGAAAAGGAGAAAAGAAGAAAAGTCCTAAGATAAAAATCATAAAACCATGCTTAGCACTATAAAAACCAAGAACCCCTCCTCTTTGTACAAAACTAGTAGTATAAACTCGGTATAGTTAGTGCTCTGTGCATAGATGCTATCCTCATATTTGCACTCCTTAAAACCCTTTATTAGTAATCAAATCATTATCCCTTAGCCCCATTACAATCCTTTTAAAGACCTTTTAATCTTTCGAACGTGTATGCTATATTAGTGGAGATAGGAAATTGAGACATGCCTATGGAGTTGGAATTTAATCAAACTCACCACAATCATACTCAGTAAAGGCAACTTGGGGGAGTAAGTGTTTCTTAAGTCTATCTTGATGAAACAGATTATTTGTGGCTTATTAATGGCCTTGTATAGAGAAATAATTAGTTGAAGCACCATGAAGGAGATGAGGCTCTAAATAGGCAGCTGTTGAGGTCTCTATGCTTTAAAGGAGGGAAATTGGTATGAAAGGTGGAAGGAGTTTAATTATATGCAAGTTGGAATATTAGTTATGTCTCTAAGTTTCTCCTAAAAAGTGTTTTAAAAAGAGTTTTGGTTTGCTTAAGGACAAGCAAAAATTTGTGTTTAGGGGTATTTGATACACTTGTATTATATAGATATTTTTAAGCATAATTGTACAATATTTCATAGCATTTAGATAGGTAATTGCACGCATATTTGATTATTTCATTATTTTTTGTAAATTTCATTGATGCATACTAAAATTTATGTTTTCTGCATATTTTTAGGTGTTCTGAAGGAAATTCAAGGCATAGGAGCAAAGGAGCGTGCTTGAAAGAACTTAAGGAGCAAGGCAAGCTGCTGATGCACCTTACATGGGTTGTGTAAACACAAACTCAAACCTGTGTAACCTCCTACTTGGTGAAACTTGAAAAAGTGCAGAAAAGCCATAGTACATGGGCCGTGTAACTTGGTCCGTGTAACCTTTGGAGACCCGTGTGACTTTCTACTGCTAAGGCTTGAAGAAGTAATTAGAGCATTCACAAGTACATAGGCCATGTAAGTTGACCCATGTAAACATCCAAGGCCCGTGTAACTTACTGTCCTCCATCCAAAAGAAGCCATCAGCTTTAGTAACTTACACGCCCCAAGCCGTGTAGTGACACATGGGCTGTGTACTATAGTTTAGCAACTTTTTAAATCCGACTCCAACTCCTATTTTGGCACATCAGTTAGACTTCTAATGCCTTTAGAACTCTAAAGATTAACCTTATGACACCTAATATAAATAGAAGCTAGTAGAAAGCATAAAAGAGAGTTTTTTGGAGAGACACACACATAAAAAAGGAAAGAGTTTTGAAAGAAGCCTTCCTAAGGAACTCTAGCCATCTTAAAGAAGGATCACATTAGCGCCAAGGACAGATTTCTTAGCAGCCAAAGTTTCACAAGTTCACAGCTGCAAAATCCTCCCTCGGTTCTTTTGTTTTTAATCTTCATATTGGTCTTATGTGCTTTTACTTTTTTATTTTGTTTATCAAGCTCAACCATGAGTGAGTAATTCCTTAAATTTTGGAATTAAAAAAGTAGCATTCTTGACTTTTGTTATGGATATATGTTGAGTTTTATTTAATGGAATTGAGTTTTATTCTTGGATTCAATCTCTTGTGCTCTTATTGCGTACTATGTGTGGTACCCACCTAGTTATGATCTAAGATACTAACTGAAGAACTGAGATGAGAAGATTAGTATTGGAAATTTAAGATTTTGAACCAAGGAAATCTGACCTAGAGATAGGCTGATATCCTTTATGGAGTTCTAAAATTAATCATAGATCTCAAAGGGTTTTGATTAGGACTAATCACCAACGAAAGTAGGTTTTAGCTCTAATTAAAATACACCTTAGATACCTTGATAGAGGATCTAGAATACCTTAGGATTAATTTCCATAAAAGAAACAAACACTCAATCTATTGATAAAACAAGATTGAAACTATAACAAAGTTAAGGTGTTAAATAAAAAATTCCAAAATTGTTCACACAGTTCGAATTCTCTTTAAGTTTCCAAACTCACTTTCTTTCTCAACAGTTATTTATTTTAGTTTAGAATTTAACACTCACAACTTTTCATAGTTTAAATAGTTAAGATTGCTGTGTAGTTTAATACTTATGCCTTTAATTTCTTGTGGGAACAATACTCTACTCATCACTTTTTACTTATTAGTGATCCATACACTTGCGGTAGTTGTAAAACTAAGCAAATAATAGGTCTGGTGGTTAGAGTCTAGTGAAAGAGATGATGGTAACATCCAACCATAAAGATGGAATTCCATAAATGATGGAAGCAGTAGTTAAGCTAAGACCCAAGTAAGTAAAGAGGTGACTTTAATTGGATAATGATGGGACTATGTTACAAGGTTTCAAAGTTGGTGTGCTAGCTATAAACGACCAGAGGAATAAGTGTGCTAAGGGCACACTAAGTGATTGCTTATGAAAAGCTATGGTGATATGGAATGACAATGGAAATAGTGAAGTTTAAATCTAAGTGCTTAATGTAGAAGAACGTTATGTCACAATGTAAGAGATTAGTATGAATGTCTCTAAGACAAGACGTATAAGGCTAAGGAGGTAAATATAAGAGTGGGTAATATGGATAGGTAATCTTGCTACTTATACTACAAACTCAGAACTAGAGGAAAAGGTTAAAGAGGAAGTACATTGAGCTAAGAAAGAATCTATAGTAAAAAAGGGAGTAGATAAGACCTAAAGGACATAAGAAAGACTCAAGAACAATTGGTAATAAGAATGAGATCAAGAGTATATGAAGTACAATACATAGCACATTAGTTATAGCTCATAATTCATAAAATCAAAAAGTTAGGGTTCAGGTAAGTGCTCTCAAGGCAACAACATGCCCCTTGACAAGATGAAATGAACCATTCAACGAAATCATCATTGGTCCTAACTAGTCCATGTTGAACTAAAGTAATGGCAAGTAACAATATTAAACACCTAAACAAGCTCTTATGATATTCATATTAGCCTAAAAGAGTGTCATTCTAGGTTCTCCACATCCTTACCCATACAATTCAGTAGGTAAAAGTTTACTGATGCAATCCAACTAACACTAACTAGTAAATGCACTAATTATTTTCAAGTAATATAATGATGAAAAAAAAAAGTATCGTCTCACGAGGATCAAAACTGTCATTTGCAATTAAATTAACATTACCTTAATGTTATTTAAGAAATTAATAATTGAATTAAGTGAAATTAAAACTAATGATAAAAATAAAAGCAACAAATAAATATGTATAATAACCTTATTATAATAGAAAAATATTAAGGTCAGATTTCACCTTCACCTATGTATGAAAACCAATCCAATGCAAGTTTTATATAATGAGATGTTAGGAATTGATATGGCCAATTATCATTATTTAGGTTGAATATTCATCAAAATTAAAGGTTCCTATTCAGGTAGTGAATAATCTGTATGCATTAAGCACCAGAATCACTTACAATTAATTTATCCTATGCAATTATGAATTTAACAGACCATACACTATTTTTAGGGTCCCTATTTGGGTTGCCTAGTCCTAATTTGATATATAATTTCCTTCCTAAAATTCAATTATGCATTCAACTGATCAAGAATCCTAACTTCTCTATTCGAACCTCATTAGAACTTTCAATCAATCAGCATACATAAAGCATAAAAACCCACAATTGCATAATCTCATGAAAATAAATAATTGTATTTAATTAAAATTATCAAAATATAGTTTTAGGTTACATCTTTCCCTTAACAAAGATTATACTTCTTCCTGGCAATGGAAAAACATAAGAAGAAAAGAAGAAAATATATTGTGAAACTCAAAAAAAGAAAGAAAAATCAAGCTTAGGTTGTCAACACCTTTTTTAGCCCCAATCTCTGTAGAAAATCTTCTCTGTTCTCTATGTTATGCGGCTAAGGTTCAATCCCCTTTTTCCCTTGATAAAATGCCTTAATTAATATTTCACTTTTTTTTTTCTTTCTTTTGACTGTTAGAATCCTTCTATTCTTTTTCTATTTAGACTTAGTTTTACATAAGATATCTTATTCTTTCAATAGGGAAAGAAATTCCAATCAAGCAAGGAAAATTGTTGAAAGTTAGCCCATCACATGGGCATGCCCATGTTCAACACATGGACTTACTTGTATCTACCTCCAAAGATAGCAAAGTAGTTCCATGAAAATTTCAACTTTGTTTCGCTATTATTTATGCATTTTTGCTCGTAATCCCAACTCAAAATAGGACTTATTCCTAACAAAAACAAAAGCCACAATAAATTACGTAAAATAACAAAAAATTAACACAAGATAACTATTAAAATGAAAACATTAGAAAAAATCAATAAAATAAAATAAAAACAAGAAAAACTTACTAAAACAATCCTAAAATATGCAAATAAAATACATAAAAATCAATAATAAATACAACACATCATGTATTAAGCTTGGAGAGAGTATTGTTAGGGCTTTAGTGGCCCACAAGTAGGCAATGATCTTGAATGGAGTGCTTACAATAGATGCTTCAAAAAGGCATCTCAAAAGACATCGCATGGTAAGTAATATAAGTTACCTCTTGATAAAGCAGAGATTAATAAGACAAGGGAATGAAGACTTAACTTATAAGGAATCACACCAAAGATGGTAGTAAAAGCTAATGGATAGTTAAACAATACGAATTCACTTCAGATAGTGAATGACAACTAGAGCACTACAATGAAGTAGGAGCACAACAAGACGCTTTTGATAATCTATGTAAGGTTTAAAAAATAAGTACTTGCACTCGTTCCACTCGTGTTTTTTTTTTCCTCTTTCCATTTGGGTGGAACATATGGGACAAAAGTTTTTAAGCAGGGAAGATTGTAATACCTAAAATTTTTAAAATGTAAATTTACAAATTATAGCAATATTTTTATAATAATTTAATGGAATTATGTGATTTCAAACTCAAAATATCATATTATTTAAAATTTTTAATTTAGGTGGTATTTTATTATTTTATAAATTTTTAACATTTTAAATAAAGGAAATATTTAATTATTTAATTTGTATTTTGTGTTTAATTTAATTAATAATTTTACAATAAAATTTTTATAAAGAATTATAATTCTTATATATAACTAGGTTAGATATTTTAACTAAATATTAACATCATGTTATTGTTATTATTATTATTATTGAAAAACAAAAGAAAAATTTGAAAACTTAAATCATTTAACAAAGGAACCCACTTTGATAATTCATGATTTTTGCCCCTCTCCCTTTTATTTTCTCCTCCCTTTCAGTGACTCTTCATGCAAAGGCAATTGATGTGGCTTCCTCGTCCACCAACGATAGCCAATGACCCCTAAGGGGCTGTAAATGATGATGAACAATGGCATTTTCCCTCAAACACACATATGGATTCAAAAAGTTTCAAGCGAGATCCTAATGTCACCTGATGTCGGGTTAGTGTGGTTTTAGCAGTAGCATCTTCCTCATTATGTCAGCTTTCATCCCTAATAAACAACGTCTAATTTTGTGGCAAGAGGAGAAAGAATCAAAAAGAGTGACAATGGGTATTTTCAAAGCTTTCCAGTCATCACACAGATGATCAAACTCAAGGATCATGATCTATATTCCAAAAGCTTTAATTTAGGACCAATCCCCAACAATTAGACAAAGGACAGTGCAAATGCTAATTGGACAACCTAAATTAAATCGGTTGATTGAAAAAGTCAATAAACAATCTTTGAACCTAAGATCAACGACTCTTGCGCATCCCGGATGTGGACTTAAGTTGACGCTCACTCACCAGCATCGAAGATTGGGTTTTTGACTTGATCAGAGTGCCCGATGGACCATCCCAAAACATAGTCCTATTTATAGTCAATTTCATTATTTTTAGATGTTTTAGATGCATTGCACATAGCAAAATCAACATAGGTTAGCTAAACCAGCAATGCTAGCAGCTCCAACTGAACTAACAGTCAATGGGTTAACTAGTTTATAAGTAAAACCTACTCTAAATTTTTAAAAAAAAAATAAATGTTTAAATTAATTTATTTCACGCATGATCATGCAGAATGACATTTATATTATTTAACTTTAATATTATAAATGCATATTTAAATGTAATAATATTCTCATTGCATAAATCACGAAAGTGCTACATTTATTACTTGTGATGTGTTGTACTTCATGGATGTTTCACTGGTTCCTAATGGGAAGGGAAAGGAAAGGCATGCATGGAAATGAGCTCACTTATGATGTTGAAGGATGTCCAGGTAAGGCAATTATGTATATACGGCATCCACCAATGTTATATTATGCTATGTAAAATTGAAATCAAGTCACAACCAGTTTGATGCTCTTGGTACCATGGATAATGAATGTAATGTTATGGGATAGGGGAGCTATTAGTGATATGACTACCTTATTCGATCTTATTTGTGTTGTATAAAACCATGCGTATACTGCATGCACATTCATAAATGTACTTGTTTCCTTCGCTAATAGGCTTTTATTCACTGAGCCTCTAACTCACTCCCTTTCTTTGGTCTCTCATGTCAGGTACAAGAGTAAAGGAAACAGTTAGTAGATTTTGGCTTAGACTTCCAAAGATTTGTTACCTTAATTTTTTTTTATGATTTATGTATGTATTTCTTAAAACTCCTTTTTGGTGACATGTAATTTTGCTAGAGTTGTCATTGTACTTATTATTACACATTTTTTAGATATTAAAATATTTTTATGATTTAGATTAATTAAAATATTTTATGACTTATGTGGTCTATATATAAGGTAAAGATACATGTTTGGACTTGTTGCGGCCTTCGAGGATCTTATAGTGACTCAAGTCTTAGCACCTATAACAAGCCCAGTTTCGAGCCATTAGAAAAGTCCTTTTAAATTAGTCATTTGATTTGTAAGAGCCATAGTTCATGCCTATGTCAAATGCCATATGTTTTCATCACTAGGCCCTACACGTATATAGTACTCTCTTTCATGTTTTAGATTGTGTTTTATGTATGTGGATGACTTAACTAGAGAGATTATGGAGGAAGTGCACTACACAACTTACACATGTAGGATCCACTAAGATGTACCATGATGTCAAGGCTATGCATTGGTGAAGTAACATGAAGAGGGACATTATTGTAATACATACTAAGGTGCCAATTGCCCTTCCTCTTAAATTTAATTACTCCTTTCATGAGAAAGACCTTAAGGAATACATAATCACTTAATAAAAACTAAATAACCTTTTAAGATTTGTATAAGACCTTAAGGAACACATAATCACTTAATAAAAAATAAATAACCTTTTAAGATTTGTATAACTCTTTTTGGCTGCTAAAAGATGTCCTCAACCTCTTATATGCCAAAGGAACCTTCTCAAAAGTTTGCTACATCAAGTTTGTGTCATAAATGTTCCTTCCAAACATGATAAGGACTTATATATTTACTATAAGTGCCCCATAGGTTGTTATTCCAATGCTTATGTGGTAGATGTTGCCGTAAGAAAACTCTATCAATGGAAATTGATCATCCCACCATCCATCAAATTCCATCACACACATGTAAAGCATGTCTTCTAAGGTTTATATTTCCATCTCAAATTTGCCATATGTCTAAAGGTGGAAAGTTGTGTTGAAGCCTAAATGAGTACCAAGTGCCTCTTGCAACTTCCTCCAAAAATCCTAAAAGTGATTTAGGTACCTCTATTTTATATTATAGAAACTAGAACTCCTTGCAAGTTGGCTATATTCTAAAATTAGAACCTTGTACATTAACCAATTGAGTAAGTGGTTTTTACTAGTAAAAAGTGAGCTTACTTGGTCAATCGATTCATAATCACACATATAGAGTCATGCCTTTAATAATGCAAGGCGTCAGTCGATTCATAATCACACATATAGAGTCATGCCTTTAATAATGCAAGGCTAACTAGTCATAAAATCTATAATAAACCTCCCCCACTTCCATTTGAGATTGTAGGGAGAGTTAGATCAGTAGCATACCATTTGCATTGCCACCTAACTTCTCCTATGTACACCCTGTGTTTGACATTTCCATTTACAAAAGCACATCATTAGGCCCTTATAGCTAGATTTAATTGAGATTAGCTAGGATTTGACTTATTAAGAGAAACCAATAACTATAGTCAACTAGTGGGTTCTCTAGCTTTGCACCAAAGTGATCCTCATGGTGAAGGTATTATAGTGTAGTAACTCCTCTGAGGAGTGTACTTGAGAAGCGAAGCAGGAGGTAAGGTGTAATGACCCAAATTTGGGTATGTTACTGCTAGGATTTAGGCTAACATAAGGCCTTTAAGCTTATAGCAAGTTAACATGCATAACTTTAGGGCTCATATTGTTCAAAATAATACTTTAGTAAACATAAAATATAACTACAATTCTTTTATGTTATAAAACTAAATGGCGAAGCATAGTAATATGACAATAAAATTACATATCATCACAAAAAGTGTACATATACCTTTAAGCAAAATTAAGGCAGTAACCTCTGGAACTCAACTATCAAAACCCACTGACTGTATCTCTTACATTTGTCTCTGAAGGGGAAGATAGAGAAAGGGGGTGAACTAGCTAGGGGCACAATGAGTAAAAGCTTACTTAAGGGAAATAAAACATATTATAAAACAATTTTTATTCAAGCATATGCAATGCAGCAATCACATGATGTTTACACAACATAAAAAATCCACATAAAAGTAGTCCATGCCACCAGTGGTTCCTCAGTCATATTATAATATAACTATATATTCAAACAAATGGGACCAAAGACACAGAATTGCCTTACCCAATTCCTTTCTTCTCTAAGCTTTCCATTTTTAGAACATATACCATATCATTTTTTATAGGGAGTCTATGAGCCCATCCAACATGCTTGCATTTCCTTTTCTCTTTTGGGATCAGTTCGTCATCCATGAACTATAAACATAACACAACTAATAATGCAACACCTATGTAATATTCATTGCTAACATATATAATTATTCAATTATAATTAATATAAATTATATATTTATAATGATGCATAGACATGCCAAAAAATGCTATAAACATGTATTTAAAGACATTCATTTAAAAACAGTTTAAGCAACTACTCATAAATTGGTTGACCCTTTACTATTACTAGACTTGTTGGGACTACTGACAATCTTGGTTGGACTGACCTGTACAAATACACTGAAAGTTTATCAAACATGGACAATTAGCTAATTATAATTATAGAATTAACTTAATTATCCTATCAAAAATTTGGCAGAGTCTCTCCTGTAACTAGACCTATCCTCCCTGCAAGGCAAACTCAAACATGGGGCCTTAGGCCTATAGCAATATCATAATGCCCATTTAGGGCCAATAGAAGCTTAATCTAAGTCCATTTGCTCAATTCTCTAGTTAGAGTTCCTAACTCCTTCTACAATCGAATCAATTAGGTTCCATGTCTAAAAATTATATAAATATTGTTGGAAGTCCTTTATAGTGTTCTTAAATTATCATAATTCATTTTACTTAGTTATTGCATGCAAGGGATATTTTATGAATTAATACAACTATCCTAGTTCTTAGGTCAAACCACTAAAGTGGAGATTGGGCTTACCAATACTAATTTTGATACCTAGAATGCATCTAGAGCATTTGAAAACCTTAGGATTGACTGTGAATATGACTATGTTCCAGGTTGACCCGTGTGTGCTAAAATTAGATAGAAAAGCCAATCCTAAACGTTGAAAGGCTACCATCGATCTGATTCCACCTATATAAAGTCCAAACTGTGCTAATAATTATATTTAATAAATGAGGATAAAAAGGGCTTGGAAATCTCATTGAGTGATTTAGATTGTCTAATGATCAACTTTCTCAAATGGTGTCTGATTCGAGTGGGGTTAATGCTATCTCAAAGGTTCCATTGAAATGGATACATCGATGGTAGCAAATTGTAGATTTGATGGTCAAATTGGCTAGAATTTTGCTGGAAATGTCCTGTCCTCTCTTTCCTCTCTTTCACCGAAAACCTAAAATGAAAATCGATGATGGAGTTCCCAGTTGAAAGCCTAAGTTGCTAGAAGTTTAATATTTCGATCCCATGCCGAAACATCTTCGAAAACGACCAATATCGGCCTTGGAAGGCAATTCTCCCTTCACTCATGTCTCACATACACTACCATTAATAATTATAATAATAACAATAATAAGAATAACAAGATTAAAGGAATTTAAACTTTTAATTTAATTTTGACTAAAACAGCTAAAATTATTTAAACGTAAGAATAAAGCATTACTATATTAAAAAAATATAAGAATTTGCATTTTCATTTGTTTATTATTTATTTTATTAATCCTTATTAGTCGGGAATCCAACGAATATTCCATCTCCATATGGATATTTCGACATACTTTGAGGAGAGGTATTGCATAAGGAATAAGTACTCTTACTAATTCATATACGTCCTTCTCTTATGTATTTTGCTATCATTTCTCTATATAGTTTTAAATTTAGAGACCAAAATTTTTTATTTTAAAGGTATTTGAATATTTTAGATTTTATGGGAATTTTTATGATTTTATTTATGGTCTTTTAAATTGTTTTCTTTTTTATTTTACTTATACTTTAAGTTTGATTAACATTTTTTAAGGTCTTAAAAGTTTTATGCACATTCAATATTTTTTTTTTTGGTATTTTTAATCGAAAATAATTATTTTGCATATTTTTCTGTCCCTAATGAGAGCGGAGAGAGAAATAAGCTTTTTAGGTAGAAAGAGAGAGAGAAGAAGAAGAAGAAGAAGAAGAAACAGAGAGAGAAGAAGAAGAAAAAGAAGAAGAAGAAACAGAGAGAAGGGAGGAAAGAGAAAGCTTCATGATACAACCTTCGGCCACCCCCAGCAAACACCCAACTACCACTTGTCACACCTATTACCTTGTGGGCAACTCTAACAGAAATTCAACGGAGCCTCCCTTATAACATGGGCTTCAAACCACATGTGAATAGTAAACAAACCAAAATCATTTACAATTCACCTTTAAATATCAATGACTTTTTTGACGTTATATGCATAACACTCAATTAATACAAGGCAATCCTTTTAATGCCCTAAAAATCCAAGTGTAGTGTGAATGACAATAATGAAGTTTTTGTAGATTAATTTTGTTCAATATCTAATATTTTGAGCAAGAGACTTTATGTCATTATGTTTCAGTAAACCTAAAGCATAAATTAAATAGGATAATTGTAGCAGAGAAATAAAATGATTATGGAAAATGCTTTTAAGTGGATCATTAGACGAAGGATGGGAAAAAAAGTAACTAAAACAAAAAGGGACTTGTGGATGAGTTTTCCCAAATCACCTAACAATTTACAAGTGGCAATTAATCCACCATATACTCAAAATGGAGGAGAAGGGGGGGGGGGGGGTGGTGTGGAGGGGAAGGGAGAGTAAGAACCATACACTCTTCTTATTATTTCTTCACCTCCCTTTTCCTTTCAAGAATCCAATTTCTTTTCTTCCTCTCCATTCTCCCAATTTTTCCCAAAGCCCTAACCCCAAATCTCACATATTACCATTTCCAAATCTCCACCTCATTTCCTTTGACTATGGATGATAAAAAAAATGGATGTGTCTTGAAGTAAGAAGGTAAAGCAAAAACAATATAAAGAGGGGGAGGATTTTGGCTAAGTGTAGATAAGGAGGAAAAACATTTCTTTTCTTTTAAATCTTATTTCCTTAAGTTTCTTACTAGTTAATTCTAATTGATGATTTAAGGCTCCATTTTACAAGAAGCAAAGAAAAAGGAGGAAAGCCTCCTCCATTTTTGGCCGATAGTGGAGGAAGGATAACTCTCCATTTTCTTGCTTCCTTTCTTGCTTTAAGACCCTCTTTGCACCTTCAATTGGTGTTTAGGGGTGAAATTTGGCATTTTAAACAAACACAAAAGCAAGGGGCTTCAAGATAAGGTTTCAATTTGGAAAAGGTCTTAGCCAAGGAGAGCAACTAAAGGGATCTTTACTTACCAGAGGATTTTAGATTGGAATTGGACTTTGAGGTGAGTATAATTATAGTCCCTATTTGTTAGTTGGTTAAATTTGATTTAAACACATGAATTGTCCTATATTATATCGTGCATTATTTTCCCTTAATTATGAATGATGTGATGAGATAGTAATCCTTATAATATGCATATTAATTGTAATATGTGACATTGTGTACTTACTTGAGTACATGCCTTAAATGTTACAACACCCACCAAAATCAGACATCAAAAACTAGTGAGTCTTCAAACATATACTAGAGAACCAAAGGAAGTTTATTGTTTAAAAGTGGTTTTTGTATATTAACCCTAGTCTTACATAGTATCTTATGTGACCTATGGAAGTTAAATTACTAGTGCTAAAGTCAAGTTGAGAAAGGCTTGTCAAAGCATTTTCAGTAGACAAAAGTTCAACTTTCAGCCTCAAAAAATTATAGGCAACAAGTGGCTCATGGCTTATAAATAAGGGTTAATAGAGGTCAACCAAACTTTTCATTCTTCTTTGTTTCACTTTCCCAAAAAATTTTCCCCTTGACCAAACATACCAGAAAATCCCCTTCCTTCTAAAATCAAGTTGCATGCTCTTTTCATTTTCTTCCTTTGAGTTCTTTTGAATTTTAGTAACTCCCACACTAGAGTTGGTTTATCAAAAGGGGTTTTGGAAGAAAATTCATCTAAGTTCTCAAAACCTTTGCCTTTTAATTAGAAATTTTAAGATGTAAGTCTTTCATCCTTTAGATTATTAGAAAGTTTATATGAATTTTTATGATGGGAATTAAGAATTTGACATCAAAAGGGCAATATGCAATGAGAGAATGTTATCTATTAATAGTTTTTCTATTGAAATTGGAACTAAAGAATAGATGGTATTGCATGTTAGTTTTTATTAGATTTTAGAATTTTTGAGTTTCAGGTGTAAAAAAGAAATGAAATCTTAGGTTTGAACTTTGTTTAAAATGCATTCATAAGGTTAGAGTGTTTAGATTCTGTGAAGTGTGAATGAAAGGAGAAAACCACTTTGACTTCTTTTTCATAAGAAAATTTTGAAAAAATTCACAACTTGTGAATTAAAGTTTCCTAGTCATATTAAATCAAATTTATGAATGCAGGTTGAATTATAAATATTCTATGAGTTGATATGTTCTTAAAACACTATGATGCTAGATAAGTATTTTGGACTTAGGAAGTGTTTTGGGAATGAATTATTCATGTTTTAAGCAACTGTATTGAGTTTATTTTTGGAAATTTCTAGCTTCAGCGGTTGAAACTAAGATGTTTTGAGGCCGAAGCTGGGTTTCATAAGAACACCATAAGAAAAATGCAAGTTTGGCTAATAAAAACTCCATTTATTGTTTTTCCTGAGGCCTCTATTTGATAGCTAAAATTCAATTTTTAACCATTAAAAGTGCTTCTGATAGCAACATAATTTCTTAGGAAAATTACAAAAAAGTATCTTATGGCTCTACTCATTTTCACTTCAAGGTCTGTGATTTACTTTATGAAAAAATGGTACCCTAAGATTTCACACCATTAGCAAATAATGACTTTTCATCTTCTCTCCATCAAAAAGTGTTGACGTAGAATAAAAAGCTACTGACATGTAATAGAAATCTACTGATGTAGAATAAAAAAAGTAGAAATTATAAAAAAGTACCATGTGATTATACTCATTTTTACTTTCAGAGTCTCTGGTTCATTTTGTGACAAAGTAGTACCTTGAGATTTTGTATCGTTAGCAAACCAAGTGAATTAGTTCAATCCCAGAAACAATTGAAATCTGAGATCCTTCACTTTTCAGAATACTATAGAAAAGTTTATGAATATTCTCCTTGAAAAAGTCAATTTGATAGCTCTAGTATTTTCTGATGGCCAAGTCTCTAGGCTAAAAGAATATGGCACGATGTCAAAAAGTGCTAAGAAGTGTTTGGGGGCAGCTTCAACCACGAACTCCTCAAGGCAATACTGATGAAAGCCATGCCTATAATGAAGAAAGGTGTCAATTGATACACCTATATTATATAAGTATTTTAAGGCATATTTTACTATATTTTATGAGCATTTAGTTAGTTTATTGCATGGTTTCTTGTTAGTTTCATTACTTTTTAGGATTTTTAGTTACTCTGGCTTAATTTCTTGATTTTTGTGTTTGATCAGGTAATTTTATATAGTCCTAATGTCTAGAGCACATCTGGACAAGTTGGAAAGTCAAAAGGAATAAAATTTGTATTGAGGAAGATTGCACAAGCCATGCACATGGTACTCTTACCCCGTGTAACTGGCTACCAAGAGAAGAGAAAGAAAAAGCAAGTACACGAGCCATGTAAAAGGAACCATGTAAAGGTCCCTAGCCCATGTAACCTTTTACCACCCCAAGAATTGAAAACCTCAAGAGCTCCAAGAGATTACAAGGCCTACCTCGTATAATGAAGCACAGGCCATGTAAAATGCCCTAGCTTAGACTCCAATTTGACTTTAACTTTGTTTTGCTTGACCCGAATAGACTTCTAATCCAAGACTCTAAATTAAGGGTTTTTATGCTAAATATAAATATTAAAAGCTGGAAACAAGCCAGGCATTGCACCCTTTACATTCTACCTTAGAATTTCTACAATTTGGAGAGATTTACACCGAGATTCTTGGGAGAGATTTACAGCCAAAGTTCTACAAGTCCAAAGCTACAGAATCTTCCATCTAGTTTTCTTATTTCTATTTCTTCAGGTGTTTTATCATTTTTATTCTATTTTTGTGTTGATTATTAAACTCACCATGAGTGAGTAGTTTTTTTAATTCTAGGATTAGGAATGTAGCACTTTGAATTTTGTTATGGATTTACACTGATTTTATTTAATAAATTTAGAGATTTGTTCTTTAATTCAATTTCTTGTGATCTTAATGCATGCTATGTGTTGGTACCCACTTAGTCATGATTCTAGATATTAATTGAAGGACTGAAAGGGGAATATCAATATTAGAAAATCAAGATATTTTAAACTTAGGGTTTTTGACCTATAGATAGACTGAAATTCTATGTGGATTTAACAATTAATCAAAGAGCTTAAGAGTCCTAATTAAGATTGATCGCCATAAAAGAAGGGTTCAGGTTAATTAAGATACATCTTGAGTGCCTTGAGAGAGGACTTAAGATAACGTAGGATTAATTTCCTTCAAAGTAATAACTTTCCAATTTGTTGAATGAATGAGATTAGATCTATAATAGGTTGATGTGTGAACCCCATAATTCTGGAATTGCTTTTATTAATTGATTTCTTTAATTAAATTGTTTAGCATTTTTCTTTTTGAATAGTTTAGAATAACTTAGTTTAGATCTTCTTAGCTATAATTGATAGTCTAACTAGTCATAATTGCTACTTAGTTTAGTATTTGCTTAGTTCTTCGTGGGAACAATACTCACTCTGTAACAGTCAGGCTTCAACCACTAGAGAAATTGTTTGCTTTGGCTACAAGCCTCACGGTTTTGTCTCGTAGGTGGAGTGGAGAACTTCCCAGGAGGTCACCCATCCTAGGATTTCTCTTAAGTGAGCATGCTTAACCTTGGAGTTCTTCCAACTCTCCAGGCCATTCCACTAAAAGGCGCCTCTAGTAATTAGTTTCCCCATTTTATATATCATTCCTTTCCACTCACATTCTAATATGGGACGTGTTTCCCATCTTTCAGGGAGCTTTTCGCCGCGTCCAACGGAATCATTGGGGTACTACCTTAGGGCCTTGTGGCCCACTAGCTTCCACCACAAGTTTCCTCACTTGTCGCACCGTACCGAGGGAGCTTTCAGCTCTGATACCAATTGTAACGGTCAGGCTCCAATCACTAGAGGAATTATCCGCTTTGGCCATAAGCCTCACGATTTTGTCCCATAGGTGAAATGGAGAACTTCCTAGGAGGTCATCCATCGCTGGAGCTACGGCTCATTGAACCTTAGTGCATTTCATTACTTAAATTTTTTCTTAATTTTTCTTGTCATTATGTGGATTATTTATGACTCCTCACTCTAGTCTAAATATAATTCCAAACATTCTGGCTGTTCGGACTAACATTAGTCATCAGAACAGTAGAATGTACAAACTAGCTAAAGTGAGGGTGTTACACACTCACTACTATATTATTGATTACCGATCTGTGCATTTGTAAGATTTGGCATAACATCAACCATCTCATAAAATGGAGGAATAGGTGGCTAGCCAGTCAAGTGCATAAGTTTAATCTAGTCGCTCCAATGACAAAACTATTGCTTCTACCTAAATTCTTAGTAATACTAACCCAGAAGTTTGTGTAACATCAGCGATCCTTGATAGTGATTCCAAAAGTGAAGATGCAAACTTTAGGTTTAGAAATCTATTGATAGTGATTTTGAAAGTCAAGGTCTTTATGCAAAACTCCATATCAGCATACCTTCACTCTCAAAATCATCGCATTCAAAGTGAATAAAGTTGCATAAAATATTTTAGCAATGTGTGAATTTTTTTTTATTTTTTATCATTAAAAAATTTAAAAATATTATTTTAATGCCACATCAGCAAAAATTGATAATGTCAGACAAATTGTTATGGTTTGCTAACAGAGTGATACCACAAGGTACGACTTTATCACAAAGTAAATTTCAGACCCTGAAGTAAAAAATGAGTAAAATTATAGGGTCATTTTTTGTAATTTCCCTATAATTTTATATTCCACGTCAGTAGCTTTCTCTTCTACATCAGCACCTTTTGATAAAGAGAAGACAAAAAGTCATTATTTGCTAATGGTGCAAAACTTCAGGGTACCACTTTGTTACAAAGTAAACCACAAACTCTAAAGAGAAAAATGGGTGAAACCACAATGTACTTTTTTGTAATTTTCCTTAATTTCCTTGAACTAAATGGTTTCCAAACCTAATTTTATGCATTTAGATGGTCTAGAATCAAGAATAAAATATACACTTAGACTATTAGAGGTTTGAGTTAATCATTGGAGTCCTTCTTATTAAGGAGGAGAGCTTTGGTATGTAAGTGGTGTGCGATAGGCTTTAAGAGGTGAGTAGAATTAAGCCTTTTAAATAATGAATTTATTTACTTTTAAATTGAATAAACAAGCGTCCCTATGCATCATTACATATTATTTAAGGTGTATGCATTTAGAACATGAATATGTTGCATTATTGCATAATTATTTATTATTACTCGATAAATGTTAGATCACCCACTGACTCCACCATGATGTATATGCATATGTTCATGTATGATATGATTTATGGAAGTTAAGGTGAGGCCAATTTATGCTCGTGCCACATTATATATATTTTAGAGGAAGTCATTATGAGCTTTTATATAAGTTGAGCTTATTAGACATGTTATGTTTAAGAAGAAGTCCTAAGGAGCAACTTTAAGAGCTAGGCATCTTGGATTTAGGGAGTCATTGGTGACAAATCTATCATAAGTGAATTGTTTTTTATTGTGAAAATTCATATGCCTTTTGCATCTCATGTGTATGAATTAAAAAAAAAATGGAATATTTTATGTTAGTTGTTACTCACTAATCTTTCCCAAGCTTAACGCTTTTCCCTAACCATAGATGGAGAGTTACAGGTATAAGGGACTGGTAACATAAGGAAGATTAGCATCTTTAAAGTTTTATAGTTATGTGTTGAGATTCTATTATGTGATGAAATTTCATGATTCAAGTTTAGATATGTGGACATCTATATTTGTAATGTAATTAAAGTTAGAGTATCATGATCGTCAGTAATTATAATAACTTGTGTGGATCCATTTTAGAGTTTATCTTCTAATATAATAGTATGCAAAATATGATCTTGTAGATGGCATATCACTGAAGAACCATATTATGTTTATGGCGTTTATCTGATGTACTCTTACATTGATTACGTTACAGTTCAAAATATGAGATGATTGTTATATACAGTTACAATTGTTGAATTAATATCATAACCTAAAAGAAATGAAGAAAATATAAAGGAAGGAAAAAGCAATAAAGGTAATAAAAATAGGTTTCTAAAAGTTATCATAGACTATAGCTAATCTTTCTATGGGTTCTAGTGATCTTACATCATCCCGATTCCTAGCACCACTAATGTGTTAGTAGTATGTCCTAGAGCATATCATTTAGTATGTATCAAGTACATATTTTATTAATAAAAAGGCAATTTCACTTTTCCATTTTAATAATGTATTTATGTGTAATAGAAAAGGTCTATTGATATTTTGTTAGAAATTCTATTCTTAAGTTGTTAAGAATATGAGTGACAGTATTTCTAGCACAAAGTATCATAAATCGGTTCACAATCGAGGATACTTCTCACAGGACATGACTTATCCAAAAAGATTGTAATCATATTTATTCCCAAGATATTTATATGAGATATAAATAAGATGGAGTGGTGAGTCTCATGCCACATAACAAATATGATAGGCACTTATACATGATAAGTAGGTCGAACCAATGATGTATATGACAAGCACATGGAGTTTACTCTTGTCAATGCATTGTCATATATCATATTAGTGCATATAATCTTTAGACCTAAGATAACACAGTTATCTTGTATATAGGTGGTTTGAGTTTAATACTGCTTTCATACTTGTACTGTGTATGGGTATATGGGCATGTGTTGGCTCCTACTAGTCATATATGGAGATAGGTGTTGATCAAGATGGAATCTGTTGCCCTAAGTAAATAGGGATAAAATCCTATGTTCATTTAATAGTTCTTTATATTTCAAGGTCCTGGCCAGGACAGACAGATTTAGTCAGAAAAGAGTTTCTGATAAAAAAATCTAATTAATCAAGAACTGGAATTAAAAGAGAACATAATATTCATAGCAAATGGGGTTTGACATAAACCATGACTCTAGCTCGAATTAGGATTTTGTAACAGAGAGATTCTAGTGCATGGTAACATATGATTAAAGGTTCATTTAAGGTATTTCTTGTTACTGATTAGGTGGCCATGGCGCGCTATGCTAGGTGTTAACCATGGTTTATGAGATGCCTAAAATGATTTAGAGAAATCATTCATGATAAGAAAGAGTTCTGATGATATTAAGAGTTAATATCATATCTCATTGCCAATTAGTGATGAGCCTAGTAAGTCACACACGTACACAAGATAATCACCAAGTAAAATGTGATTTAATTGATTAATTAAAGAGTTTAATTAATAAATTAAATAGGTTTGGTTTGCAATAGGATTGCAAAGTCTCTAACATGACTTGAAATCAAATCTAAGTTATTGAATGTATAATATAAGTTAAATTTATATTTAAAGTATTTAAATATGAATTTAATTGTGAGAAATTAATTAATGGAGATTAGTTAATGGATTTATATTTGATATAAATTGATTTGAAGAGGAGAAATAATGATTTTGGGTTGAGAACTCAAAATTACAACATAAGGGTAATTTGGTCATTTCACATGGTGACATGTGGCACCATGAGATGGTGACACATGGCACATATAAGTTTGCCATTTGTCTTCCTATGATGCAAGGTGATCAAAGTCAAGATTAAGTCTAGCTTTGATACTTGGCTTAATGTGATTAAGTCAATTAAAAATAAGATATAATGTGATGGTGACGTATGGCATAGGGTTTAAGTAATTACTTGACCTAATTATATAAAGAGAAGTTATAAGAAAAAATGAGACACCTCTCCTTTCTCTCTTATGTGTGGTAGCACACTTCTCTCCCTCTCTTCTTTTCATCTTTTCTCATCAATTCAAAGAGAATCACTCCATTCCCTTTGAATTAAAATAGCTAGAAATTATTTATAGTGTCCTATACACACATACAACCTCTCTAAAAGCAAAAACCCAATTTATAATTGATTGGCAAAGGCTTGAGAAGCAAATTAGGGCCTGCCCATTGATGATCTTAGTGTGGACAAGATAGAGGAATAACACTTGGGGTCCTAGGTGCTTCCTAAAGGTACCAATTGCATCCATTATCAAAGAGGTTAGTGCTCAAACTCCTCTTTTAAACTAGGGTTTAATTGAATTAATTTATTAATTCACAATCTTGAATGGCAAACATAGATCCTAATACATATTAAAAGTAGTTTAATATGTAATTGAGCATTGAAATTAATTAGGCATATAAGAGATGTGGCATGATGCATGTAACCCTAGAAGAAAATTTTTGAAATTCAATGCTCTAATGCACCAATAATCAGAGTTTCGCTCCTTCATAATGGTCCCCTAATTGAGTTATTACAAAGTTGATAACAGAGTCCTAAGTTAAAATGGTTGGACCTAGGGTATAAAAATGTTAGTTGCATATAAAAAACACTAACATTTTGACAAGTAGAGTTAGGTGATACATGTCCACATAAGTTAGACATGAGTTGTATCATGTCAATATATTCTGGTTGTAAAACTAGGAAAGAGTGACATGAATAAGGTTACTTTTTGGTGTTGATGTTTAAGAAGGAGTTTAAAAATGAAAGATAGATAAAGATGAACAAAGTTTAGGGTTTAGGGAGTAGTTTTAGCAGCAGAACTAGATTAGGTGGCAAGATAAAGGATATCAAAAAGGGCTTTTAGTAGTTAAAAAAGTTTATTTATGGTATTCAAAGGCCACTTTAGTTATAGATGATGGTTTTGACCTCCAACCTATAACTTAAATTGCATCTTATGTAAGATAAAATTTAGAACTGAACACCAAAAGGAAGAGGAGTTCTTATAGTAATGATAGATATATAAGATGATAAAGGGAAGCACATCATCATGACATGCCTACTAGTGGCAAGGAATAAGAGTATAAAGTTAAGTGATGATAGTACAATTACCTCAGAGGAAGGCGTGGTTGCCATTTTGGCATAATGATAAATGGATATCCCCTCAAGGCATGTGCTTTGTTGGTCCTCACAGAAAGTTTAAAGATCAGAAATCCTAGTTGGTTTCATGGTATCAGAGTAACCTACTTACTTTTCCTAGTATAGGCACTAAAAGCTACATATTACAATCATTAATGCATAGAAGTTAGGTAGAGCTATGTACCATTAGATGGAATCCCAAAGGGATGTTTATATAAAAGTTCTTGCCTTAAGTTAATGTTACTTAAAGCATTGATCTTGCAGAGGAGATAGTAACTTCTTATGAAGGTATATAACCCTCAAGATAAAGTGTTAAAGACAACAAGCAAGTGGTAGTCTAAGTGAGTGACTTGATTAGCTGTATGAAAACTAAGATTCCAGGCAGGAAACCTTTAGTTGGTTAGGCAACACAGTGGATGTACTGTCAAAAGTTTGGTGGGACAAGTGTCTCATTAACTGTTAGTATTATGCAAAGTATGGTTATGTCCCTTCAAGAGGGACAAAAGGCTATCAATAGTGTTCATAACCCTTTAAGTGACGTCTTAGATGAGGTTACAGTGTGGTAAAAGCATAGATGTTTTAGCTTCCCTAATGAAGGTATGAATATTAAAGTTAGAATGTAAGGTGGTTAGATTAGATGTCATAATAAGTGTATAGCCTGATAGCTTAATAAAGAGTTTTGGGTACCTTGTGATAGAGGTTCTACTTGGTTGAATAGAGATGACAAAATTGCCATAGAACCTTCCTTTAATGTATTCAAAGGCACCAAAAGATAGAGAAAGAACATAGCTAGGGGTTAAGCTAGTTAGATTCCCTATTCTAGGTAAGAAAGACAAAGAGGATGCACAAGAGCAACATTAGAAGGTCTAGAGTAGGATATGGTTAGAAAAACAAAAGTGGTTAGAATGTGGAATCTAGAATTTCGAGATTCAGACTAGTTTTTAGATGTCTAGTTTCCTATACAGATTGTATAGTGGTGATATGGGTTGCCATAAGACAATAAGTATCGGGATGGTTAAAGTATAAAGTTAGCATGAACATTTAGGACACCAGTAATTAGACACATGATAGCTAATGGATGATACCAGAGTAATGCCTTTGGAATGGAATGAAAGTTTAAATGTTTAAGTTCCTGAGTTGTTATAGTATCAAGGTGTAGAGCCATGCCAGTTATAGCTCTAGCTTTAGGTACAAGTTGATGAGGAAGTTAAGCTTCCAAGCAAATGACAAACTGGTAGGGGGCTACCTAAATGGTATGACCACTTTGGAAAGTAAAGATTATCAACATACGTTATAATACTATGGTGCAATAGGAGTTTTTAGGACCTTAATGGTATAAAGGGCAAGCGGTTGAGTCACACATTAGTTGAGTTACATTCTTCACAATAAATTTTACTGATAATAAGTATAAGGATGTTAGAATGGTGTGGTCAAAAGTTATAAAAAAAATATGGACTTAAGGGCTTAGATAGATATAATGGGAGAAAAAATGATCACATGCATAGAGGTTTTAGATTCGACTATATCATTGACTACAATTAGTGGGTAGGAGACAGTGGTTAGGGAACAGGATCAAGATCCTTAATAACATGCTGTTATTTTAGTTAGCTTCATTAAAGAAACTATTATATGAACATAGTGGATGCTTCAAGTGTAAACAATAGGGTCACATTGTTAGGGCATATTCCAAGTGACAAGTTAACAATACTGTACTCTTAAAGTATCAACTAAACAACACTTTAGTCATCAGGATTTAAGGTTTGGAAATTATAGTGTCAGTGACATAATGTCTATAGGAGTTGTGATAGGTACAGGGGCAAGCAAAAATATTTCACCCAAAGTGGTGGTGATAGGAGCTAAACAAGCTGAAGAAGTTGATGTATCTTGGCATTTACAATGTGACAGTCAAATAGCACAAATGGTTATTGAGATAAAAAAAAAAAAAAGAAGGTGTTAGTTCTAAATATTTAGGATGTGTAAGGTCTCAAGTAGTGGCGTTAGATACACCATGACTTGGTTCTGAAAGACTTTGATAGTATAAGGTATCTTTTATAATACAATAGAAGCCAAGGATGCAAAGAAAGAGATGATAAGCATTAAAGAAGAAGAGAATGAAAAAGGAAAGATTAAGAGAAGTTAGTTAAGCACTATTCATCAAACCACTAGATATTGCTAGTTAAAGGAAGAGATTTCTCTTTCCCTTTAATTTTTTCTAGTGTTGAAGGTATTAAAGGAGCCACCATTAAAGGAGGCAACATGTCAAGCAAACCTAGTAGTGAGAGTCTTGGTAAGCATGAGTTCTTACACAATCTTTCTAGGTTGAAATGATAAACTTCTTATTTAAACAAATATTGGACTTTTAAGGCTATTAGAATTGAGGAGGTTAGAAGTTACAGAGATTGTGTGAAGGAAGAATAGGTAGAGGTAAGGCCAAAGCAAAGCAAGGGTTATAAAAGAACAAGTGGAAGCGGTATGCTTGTAAAGTTTAAGAGTCTGAGGAAGAGCAACCAAGTTACAATAAGCCTACTGAGTCAAAGTTTCTTTCCCCAAATAGTAAGTTTTTCCTTCCTTTCATTTATATATATGAAAAAGATGATATAGGAGGCATGATTAAAAAAGTGTAGGAAAACCACCAAGGTTTTCTAGTAAGTTATATAAAGCAAAATGGGGAAAAACATCAAGAAATCCCTTGTGTGTTTTCTTTGGACAAATTACCCCTAGAATTAAGTGAAGCATGAGATGCATAACGAAAGATGGCATAGAAGTTAGAAAGAGAAAGATTATGGTAGGAAGAATAAGCAAAGAGAGAAAGTTAATGAATGAAAGTTATTAAAAGGAGTGAAATGAAAGGAGTTAATGATTATGAGATGTTAAAGAACAAGAAGAAAGTGGCTAAGTTACAAGGAGAGGCTCAAAAAAAAAAAAAAAAAAGAGTTAGTGAGTTAAAAGGTGTCATCACCAAATGAGTGTTGACACCATAAGAGCAACGACATGAGTGTGGGCAGGATCCACCTTTAAAAGGTTTAATGGAAGTCATCACTACAAGAACTAGCCTTCACTATTGTAAGGACTGATGTACTTGTATCATATAGGCATTTAGGGGTAGTAATTGT
Source organism: Hevea brasiliensis (assembly GCF_030052815.1). Classification (NCBI taxonomy): domain Eukaryota; kingdom Viridiplantae; phylum Streptophyta; class Magnoliopsida; order Malpighiales; family Euphorbiaceae; genus Hevea; species Hevea brasiliensis. Next base: position 17,117,528 of record NC_079502.1, on the reverse strand, counting down.
TGCATTTCATATATGTTTAGTTAGTTAATTGCATAATTTTTATTTAATTCCTTTATATTTTAGAATTCATGTTGATCCAACTTAATTTCTTGATTTCTATTTGTATCAGGTGATTTGATGCAATTCTGAGGCCAAGAAAAAGTGTGGAGAAGTTTGGAAGTCAAAAAGTGAAAGTAGAAAGCTGAAAAGATTACACAGCAGTGCACTCAAGTAACATGATCCATGCAATATAGCCATGAAAGAGAACTAGTACACAGGCTGTGTCATATGTCTCGTGTAACGATCCTCACCCCATGCAATCTTTTGTTCCTCTAGAAATTGCAAAACTAAGGTGTCCAAAGCATTACACCGCCTTACGCTATACAACACTACATGGGCCGTGTAATGGCTACTAGCAGCAAATCCTAATTCGACTTTTCTTCTTTTCTGCTTAACTCGAAAAAGACTTCTAAGGCTACTAGTACTCTAAATTGAGTGTTTTTACACCATATATAAGAAGTCAAGAATAAAGCGGGGATCGATTCTTTAGCATTCAAGTGTAGCAATTCCACCTCAGGACAGATCGTTGGAAAGATTTCTAAAAGAGATTCTCAGCTGAGGTTTAAAGCTACAAAATTATCATTATAGGTTTCTTCATTCTATTTCTTTTAATGTGTTTTTCTTATTTTCCTATTTCAAATTTGACTGTAGAACTCACTATGAGTGAGTAGTTTTCTTTATTCTGGAGTAGGAATGTAGCACTTTCAATTTAATTATGAATTTTATTTAACTCCACTTCAATAAATTTGGGATTTTATTCTTTGATTCAATTTCTTTTGCTCTTAAGTATGCTATGTGTTGAGCTCCACTTAGTATTGATTCTAGATATTAGTTAAAGTACTGAGAAGTGAAGATTAATATTGGATAAACAGGATTTTGAACTTAGGGTTTTTGACCTAGGGATAGGCTAAGATCCTGTGTGGAACTAACAATTAATCAAAGAACTTAATGGGTCTTAATTAATTTAATCGGCATAAAAGTAGGGCTTAAGTTGATTAAGACACAACTTGAGTGTCTTGAGAGAGGACTTAACATAACTTAGGATTAATTTTCTTCAAAGTAATAAATTCCCATTTATTGAATAGGTTAGATTAAGTGTGTGATTGATTGAAGCGTGAACTCCTAGCTCTAGAATGCTTTTACTTATTGATATCTTCAGTTTAGTTAATTTGCTATTATTTACTTTCTAGCTATAATTAGTTTTGTTTACATATTTCCCTTTGAATTCCATAGTCTAGATAATTACAATTGTTATGTAGTTTAGTACTCAAACAAGATTTCTCGTGGGAACGGTACTCTACTCACTACTCTATTACTTATTAATGATCTATGCACTTATGAGATTTTGTACAATTAGGACGTCAAAGCCTCAAAGAGAATCATAGAAAAGTTGTTACCTTTGGATAATGAGGATGCAACTTTATGATGTATGAAAACCATATAAATGTATGCGTATAAAATAAAAGGTTGCAAAGAAGGAGTGGATGGTAGTGGGATGTCTCTAACTATATAGGAAGGGATAACCTTTGCCATTATGTGAAGCCAATGCTGTTAAGGGCATGAAGATTTAAAAAGAAAGTGAAGATAGAATCTTTTATGGGCCTTATTGTAACAATCTCACTTTAGCTAGTCCGTACATTCTACTGTTCAGGTGACTAATGTCAGTCCGGATAGCCAAAATATCTAGAACTATATTTAAAATAGAGTGAGGAGTCATAAATAGTCTAAATAATGACAAGAAAAATAAAGGAAAAATTTTAGAAATGAAATACACTAAGGTTAAATGAGCCGTAGTTCTAGCGATAGGTAACCCTAACGGGAAGCGGCTGCAAAGATAGCTAGCAACCCTAGACCTACGAAAAACCTTGTGAAATAATTTTTGGGACTCCAGTGAAGAGTTATTGAGGTTTAGATGACAAAAGAATACCAAGAAAATACTAAGAAAATTTTATCAATCAGTATAGACGATTTTGGCTCAATAAGCTAAATGAAGGGCACTTTGGTCATTTTGTCTTCAGAGATGATTTTTGACCAACTTGTCCATTCCAGTAAGTGAGTTATATGACATAAAATATGAACAAATATTGAAGAAAAATTTATTAAAAATAAGTAAAAGGAGAAGAAAGAAAAATGAAAACAAATGAAGTAAAAATGCAATTATGACATCATTATGATGTCATTAAAAATTTATCCACCAATTACCATTCAATAAATACACATAAAAGTCAATAAAAGAGATAAGATTAAACAAAAATTTATGCATCTTCTTCATTTCCTTCTTTTGGCCGAAACACACCTCTCACCTCCCTCCATTGTTGTCGTTCTTCAACCTTGCTAATTCCTTGAATTCTCACCCCAAAGTTCATAAATTCCTTCACAAGAACTTGTCACCCAACCTTGCTCAAGTGTTTGGCTGCCAAGAGATTAAGAGAAAGTGAAGATTGGTCATCTCAAGATTGTGCTCTAAGAGGTTAGTGCCCATTTCCTTTCTCTCTCTCATTATATTCTTTGGTATAACATTGAAATGAGTTAGGATTTGTGAAAATTGAAACAAATTATGCACGTTTGACTAGCTTGAATTTTTGGCAGCCTTGTATAAGTTAAGGCTTTGATGATTTAGATGAATTGAAAATGGAAATTGATTGACCCCTTGACATGAATTTAGTAATTAGAACATTGAAGAATATGTGTAGTGCAAGAATTGGAATTTTGGAAATTAAGGTTTTGAGTAAAATTAGGGTTTTTCTCATGTAATGGTGACTGAATATTTTAATGGTCAATTAGTGACCATTTGGTAAGGTTTGACCATAAAATGAAGTGAATTGTGACATTAGATTAGGGATTTGGTATGCTGCCCTGTTGTGTTAGTAAGTCTAAACTTGAGTCCAGTGTGTTTGGGTAGCTATAACTTAGTTTGTGTAGCTTCAATTGGTGCAAGGATAATTGAAGGTGAAACTAAGGTCATAATGCCACAACTTTGATGAAGAAACCCTGCTTAGAAAACTAACTTAGGATGACCTAAAAATTGACTAAATCTGGGCAACCAATTCTGGACTGGGTAAAAATGACCAAATGAATAGTGTTTGTTCATATGGCTATAACTTTGTGTAGGAAGGTTCAAATGACCTAATTTTTAAACCAATAGAAAGCTTAGACATAGTAGAACAACTTTCATGAGGAACACAAACTCAAATTCTGACCTTAACCAATTGAAATTGCTAGCCAAATTTAGGTTACAAAAACTACCAGAACTAAATTCTGCCTAAAAATCTGGGAATGAACCAATCCGGCTAGTTATGGGAAAAAGACTATAACTTGAGCTACAAAACTTCAAATTGAGTGATTCAAAAAGGGAATTAAAGAAGACACATTAAGGAACAACTTTGATGAAGAGAGTTTAGCCAAATTTTTACTGTAGAAAGGTCCAATGGAACAGTAAACCCAAGTGACCAAAACTGAAAATTTGAAATAACTTCCATTGGACTTTGAATTGAATTTGGCAACTAATGCCAACACATATAACATCCAAAATGTGGTATGTTTGTGTAATTAGAATTAACATACCTATTATTTAAGAAAAAGTCAATATTTTTGCTTGAATAGTAAGGTGAATAGTAACCACTAAGCATCAAATACAAAGAATTAAACTATTAACTTTGTTAACATGCCCTAGTATGCCTAGTATGATTGCTTTGGATAGGTTGGCATGCTAATAGGGTTCCGATTTGTAGTACTGCCTATGACATTTTGTCATTCCATGATTTATGGTTTTAATGGCCAATTGTGATAATATGGCTTTTGGCCATTTTGATACACTTGATAACTCGGTATTATGCCCGTCTATTACTATGGCTTATTAGTCGTTCTGTTGCACAACTAGAGACACTCTGTGATCGATGGTGTGACGGCTTGAGGTACTTGGTACCCAATGTCAGTTTACCCATTTATCTAGTCCAGTCGACTGATATAGGTTACTTGGGCAACTAAAATAAGTCTTAATAAATTATTACTAATTAGTGAACATAAAAAGTACTAAATTAATAATATTATTAATAATTACCAAAAATTTCAGTTTGCATAGTATATCAACATAATGTCTTCATATTTATTTATTTGGTTTACTTTTACATTATATTGGCACCACTAAGCTGTATTGCTTAGCGTGTTGTTTTTTGCCATGCGCAGGTACTAGAGACACAAATAGAGAGCCCAGCAGACCTCAGACTGGGTGAGAGTAGAGATCTGCGTTGAGTCCTGAGTCACCTCCACTATAGTGCATTTTGGTAGGACCACTAGGCTTCCTTTCGTATTTTGTATTTTGCATTTTGTAATAGATATTAGTTTTTGTCTTGTAAATGATAAACTCATGTACTTACAGACTGATGTAATTAGTTGTAAATTTTGTTTATAAATAAAATTTGGGTATTTCTTCATGAAATTGAGCTTAAGTATGTGATGAATGAAATGTATGAAATTGAGTTTGAGAATATTAAGAATTAATGAAATTGTGTTGATGTTCATTGGAGTTGAGGACATAATATGTCTATTGGGAGTGTTTTTATCAGGTTTCGAAGAACTGTTTTCTCAATTTTTAACTAGTACTATGCCGGATTTTCTGTAAAATTTTTTTAAATTTCAAATTAAATCAAAATTTTAATAAATGACATAAATGGTATGAGTTTCACTTAAAAGCCTTTTAATCAACAAATTAATAACTGGAAATTAAAATAAGATAAGATAAGGTACTCCAGCACACTGTGTGACATGCCTTGCTCGGCTTCACTATAGACGGGTAAGGGGTGTTACACTTATATCCACTTTAAGCAAGGACATTGAGAAAGAACATGTGGTTTATCTTAGTGGAAGTTAGCCATGACAATGTTTAATAACTATAGTATGTTGAGAACTTTCCAAGGAAATTTAAAGGAAGAAAGTAGCCAAGCTGAAATTGTGAAAATAAAGAAAAGCCGTGCAATAAGAAAGTAGTGGGATGTTTTATAGCGCTGAAGGGAAGAAAGGAATAAGAAACATAATGATTATTAAAAGAAAAGAATGACTGAGGAAGAAACCTCAAAAGGGTGCGATAGAATTGTTCAAGGTGTTTAAGTTGATGATACTAGAAAGGTTGGTTTTCCCATGTGGAACACCTTCTCTCCCAGAATTCTAGGAAGAGGAATGAATCAAGATAGAAAAGAGACAAAAAGGAAGTAGTAGAGGAGCTAAGCCAAGATAGATTAGAGATGGTTGGCTGGCTAGATTTTAATTCCTAAGAATCAGCTAGCTCCTGTATAGGAAAAGGTGAGCATAGTTGGTGTAATTGTCGGATTGTCAATGTCATAGAATGCTTAAAGAAGAATTAAGTAAATAAACCTCTAGGAGTCCTTAAATAACAAAGTACAGGGTGGCATAATTTAGATATGACTGTAACTCCCACTAGTAAAGAAGGGTGGGGATAATGAAGAGACAAAGGTTTCTTTTATTTGAAGTCCAGTTTAAAGAAGGGAATCCCATCATATCCATCAAGACGTGCCCCATGGCCCAATGTAGAGTCTATGCCTTTAATTGTAATGGCATTAGATCAAGTTCTTTGCATACTACTATGCAATTGCATAGGTATCGCATGACCTTGGTGTCACACAATCTAACATAAGACCTTCAATGATGAAGGTTTAGGTTCTATTGGGAATCATTAAGTTTTGTTAAACTTATCCCATTTTGAACTTCCTTAAGTTGATTAACATTCGAGGATGCATGTTCTTAAAGAGGGAGAATGTAATACCCACGAGTCTCGAAACTCGTATCGAAGAACTGGTGGGAGTTTAGGGTTAGAAAGTCCTTCTCGTATGTTAACCCTAGTCTCATATAGTGTCTTATGTGATTTGTGGAAGTTAAATTGTTCGTTTTAAAGTCAAGTTTAGAAGGCTAATCAAAGCACTTTTGGTGGTCAAAAGTACAACTTTTGACCGCTGCAAAGTGATAGGTATCTGGTAGGTCGTGGTCTATAAATAAAAGGCTAGTAAAGACCCACCAAACTTTTATTTCTTTTGTGTTTCACTTTCCCATAAATTTTTCTCCATGACCAAACATACCAGAAAATCCCCATCCTTCCCAAGATCAAGTTGAATGCTCTTTTCATTTTCTTCCCTCAAGTTCATATGGATTTTGGTACTCTCACCTTAGAGTTGGTTGATCAAAGGGAGGGCTTGGCAATTGAGGATCCGTCATTGCTATAGGGAAGTGAATATGGTTGCAGATAAGCTAGCTAGCTAGCTAATCTTACAATTTCCTCTTATTTGGGGTGCACGTTATGTTGAATCCTCCCAGTGAGGTGATGGACTGTCTTCATTCGGATATGCAGGACGTTCTATGGCCAAGAATAGTGAGGCAGACTAGCTGATCCCATTTTGTCATTTCTGGATTCCCCTCCCTTGAATTCAACAATAGAACGTTAATAATATCATTTATAAACATTACAAATGTGTTGGAAAAACTGCTTGAAATTTTTATTTAATAAATTAACATTCAAATATATTATCGAAAGTCACTACTGAAAATACATATAAAATGTAATAAAAACAAAATTACCATATAAGTCATTATTGGCCGCATCCTTTTGTCATTAAATACAAAAAATTAATTGATGATCATATCAGAAATTACCTTCATTAAACAAGACATATAATTATAAGCAACCAATAAAATTTAACCAATAATATTGAAATTATTTTCAAAATTATAATAATCATAAATTCAAATTTGAATTGAAATTAATTAATCATAATCATAATAAAAGAGAACACTATGACTTAGGGGGGAAAAAACAACAACATCATGAGAAAAGCAATAATGGAAATACTTGAAACTTCCCCTCAGCATAATTGGCTAGGGTTTTAATGGGCCATGCATTATTTGATTAAGAAATGATTATGTGTTCACTCAAATGTCATTTTTTTTTCTTTCTATCACTACTGAAGTGGCTGGGCAATAAAAAATGCCGTATATAGCTTGGTATCTAAACAAAAAACATAAGAAGAGTGGTAGGAGAAACATCATGATTCATAAGCCAAGGGCATTGGTACTTGGTAGGGACTATAGAGAAGGAATCGAATTTATTGCAACCCCAGCAATACCCAATTCTAAGATAAGGCATAGTCTACCCCACCCAAGTTCCAGTTATGGTTCCTGTTTCACCCAGCTAGGCCCCTTTCTAAGCTACCCTCTATTTGCCATTCTGGATATGGATGATTCCTTCATTAACTACTGTTTTTGTTTCTCTTCTCTCTCCCTTTCTCGTCTCTATCATTAATTTTCTTTTTCCTATAAAATTACTGGTGGATCATGGCCAGGAAAAAAAGTTTGAGTTCATGGGTTTTTTTGGTTTTACTTTTTTTTCATTTATTGACAATGATATATATAGTTGAACTACCTTGATTTCCTTTTTAATAAAGATAGTGCAAAGAAACTAGCTCTAAATTATTATAGCTGACTTGATAAACCCATCTTACCTACTCTCTACATCATGCCTGTGCTCAACTTGTAATTGATAAATCATGAAAATAATGAAGATTGAAGAGTCACTAATAGAAACCCTAGAGGAAAAGATTGTTTAGCTAGGCCATACCATATTTTTTTCAGTTTGGTACCCAAATTGAGTTTGACAGAGAGACACACATGCATATCTAGGCTGCAGCCTACTGGTAAATTAAATGGAAAAGAGTCCCCAAGTTTGACCCTTTTTTGTATCTCTAAGCAGCATCTAGAGTAGTCAAGCTAAGGCTAATATATATGTAAAAGAAAATGATCAAGCATGGATAAAGAGATATAGAGCAAGGTATTTACCAAGAAATTATGAAGAAGAGGAAAGGAGAGAGGAGCTAGAAAGAGATATTGACGCGGCTCAATCAAATTACTTGGCTAATAGATATCATCTAACCATGTATTTAGATTGAGGCACGCCAATACCTTCACTATTTATGCACCACTCTCCTCAGCAACTGAACCACCAGCTGATATGATCTGAGCGTCATATTTCCGAAGTGATAGCTCTCTTTCTCTCTCTCTCCAGTTCTTTAAGCTTTGCACTTCATATATGTGTAGCCCAAGCGGAGGGAGAGGGAGAGGGAGAGGGAGAGGGAGAGGGAGAGGGAGAGAGCATATTTCTTCCTTGAAAAGAGATGGGTTTGGTTGCCTAATTGGAATAGATGTGACGAGTTTCCCATCTCTCAAAAAGTAGCAATACAGGTACAGTTTAGGTGAGTTTGCCTTTTCTTTTAGGATATACATAATGGCTTTTTGCCCCCTCTTCTCATTATCATTTGCTGCCTTAAGGGAAGCAAAAATAAATAAATAAGAATAAAACCACGATTAATTATTCTTTTGTGTTATATACCTAAGCCAATTTGGCATTTGACGAAACGCACCAAGACTCTACATCAATCGTGTGGTTTAGGGTTGTGCACCATTCCTAAGAATTTGGATTCGAATTGAAAACTTATATTGTATCATTTTACAATAAAAAAAATAAATCTGCTAATGTAATAACAAATCGTATTTATATTTATTTTAATTTTGTTTTAATTATTCATCGAGAATAAAATAAAAATGTCACAAAATGAAACCGTAATAAAAAAAAATTAATTTTATATATTTTTTATAATTTCAATAAAATTATATATATTTATATGTAATTAAAATTATATATATATATATAACTTAAATTTTTTAATTATAAGTGTATATAATTTAATAATATCTTTTTTTAAATAATTTTAATCATAAATGCATTAAATCATTTTGTGTTTCTTAATTATGAGACTAAATCACATGTTAGTCATATAATGTACTTTTTAATTATTATTTAAATATGTATCTTTTAATTAAAGACTATATAATTAAGAATTGTATAGAAGATAATATAATATTCTTATTAAGGAATATTTATATATATAATATATTTTTATATAATATTATTATTTTAATGTTAATAATATTATTTTTCTTGTTGCTTTTACAGTAAAAATTTATGGATTTTTTTTTATAATTTTCAAATAAATATAAGAATGTTACAGTTTTATTTATGTATAAAAAGTGAGATTTGAACTAAGATTAAGTGGAAACTTAATATTTTATTTATTTATTTATTTTAATTAATTAATAATATTTTAATATATTTATAAAAAAAAAAAGAAATATTTTATTGGATGTCCTACTTATTTATATATATATATTATTTTTGAAATTAAATATATATATATATATATATATATATATATATATATATATATATAATCTGAATAACCCAGTTCAATAATAACTCTTATCCTATTTTATACTTAATAGAACTTTTGAAATATATATACCCTAATCATCTCTTTTTGCTAAATTTTATTCTCAAAGTCTGTTTTATCACATCTTTTTTCTGCTAAATACTCTCAACATCTATTTTCATATATATATAATCTGATGTGCGCAGAGAATCCATAAATTATTACTTCTCTATTCACCACCTTAGATTCTGTTTTCAAGGTAAAAATTTCTTTTCTTTGTTTAATAATGAGTGAATTTGATTTTATTTTATTTCCTTGAATTGTTACAACTACACTCTAAAATTTCATTTTTTTTTTCTTTTCTCTTTGATCATTGGTATTGAATTGGGTTGATCATGATTACTGTGGGACAATAACCTTGAATTTAGATTTTATATATATATATATATATGACATCGGATGAACAAGGATGACAGTCAGCACGGCCCAGACAATGTGTCACACCCTACCCCTCTGTAAGGCATAACATGATCCCGTAGTATACCTAATGAATTACCAAACTTTGTCTACTAATAACCCATTAAATACACTACAATGGATTTTAAACATTTTCTTACTTCTTTTTACAGTGGTGAGCACTATTGACAGGTGTTAAAAATTTTCTTCTACTGAAGTGAAACCAAATAACAAATTTAAAGTATGAATAATTTCTGTAAAAATTTTGACAGAGTGCCATCTGTATTTTGAATAAAACAATTCTTCAAAAACCTGTAAAAAGCACTTCCAACATATTTCTACAAATCCCAAACTCCAATAAATTTGTTCAACACCATAAATTTCTCAACATTATCAACTCAGTTCAACAATCAATTTTTCAGTGTTTTCAAAAGCTGAGATAAGATAAATACATCACAATATTTTTACAAGCCAAAATAATTTACAATTTTAATTTACAACTGCTTAAGACCAAGTACAATATATACATACAGAGCACCTACATTACAACACAAACTACAAAATATGGTATACTCAATATACTCGGTAAAATCTCAAAATATGGCACAAGCAGCCTACTCTGATGCTCTTCCGTTTGTCTATCTGCGACAGTAATGAAAAAGCTATCGCTGAGTAAAATTTACTCAGTGGTGCACAATAACAATTTAAAATGCGGTATATAAAACTTTTATCGTCAATTTACAATTCAAATAATTCACAATTTCATGTCACGATTTTCAAAGCTCATATAATACAAATTTGATCAAACCATTGAATAACACAGTGTTGCCAATCAATAACACAATTTAGGTTATGATATAAATTTTCCGAACATGCCGTGTTGTACACCACGACAAGGCACATTCACCCCACTAATCAAAGTCAATGAGGGAGGAAGCTAGCTAGATCATGAGTACTCATCCACACTCACCTCAGATCGGCAAGTCAAAGAGGGATGAATATAATCACACTCACCCCATAAATGGAGGAGGAACATAGTAATATTGTCATGCCAAGTGTGAATCAAAACAATTTCAAATCATAATATTTAAATATTTCATACAAACCACAAATCACATTTTAACTCAAAATTTCCATTTGCAAAGTAGGCAACACAATAATTTCTAAATAAAATTCTTAAAGCCAAAAACAATCAAAAAGTATTCATAACTCATTTCTCCAAATAAATTTTTTGGTAAAAGCAGTGAATATAAAAAATATTGTGTACAGACCACTGATAAATGCCTCTTGGCCCTGACTCAGTGTTCCTTATGCTTCTCAATATCCTTTTCAACTGAAACACACAATTTAAAGTGTTTCATTACTCAATGAGTTTGTTTCTAACAATAAAATCCAATATTTAAATTTTCTTGGTACTATTCCCTTCAATTCATTTTATTAGTCAACCTATAATGTTGACCCTGGGTGCACTCTAAGTGAGTCAATTCTAATGTTACTAATATGTCACATTTTATAGCCCTTTAGTGTTGGTATATGTTACCAATTTCATTTCCAAGTGTATTGCATTTTATTGCAATTTACCAGATTTTAGTGTACTATTTTAACCTAGCAGAACGACCTAGTTCTCTCAGTTTTCGGGTTCTGGTCCAAACTACAAACATGTAGGTCTATATCTTATTGCACGCGGGGCAAAATTTCAGGTCATTCTAAGTTGTATAGACCAAGATATGGTCAATTTACTAATGCTGGACAGAATGCACTAAAATGGTAGGCTTAAGTCATTTTTAGGTCACTTTTGGTTCGGCCAGTTTTGGTATCTGAACTTGTGCAAGCTATTTGGCTTGGTTATGGTCATTTCTGGGCTTTGGTGTCTTCATAAGAATTGTAGATCTATATTTAAAATATTCATGATAAAAATTTCAGGTCATTCGGACCTATTTTGAGTGAGTTATGGCTAAAACACTAACTTCTGCCCAAATGGTCAATTTTCAGGCTTTCAAGTCACTAATCTGGATTTGGTCATTTTTAAGGTCAGTTTCTAGGCAGAATTTTGGCAACATTTCTACATGAAAGTTGGCCTATTTGGAGTCTAGTTTCACCACCCATTGGCCTCATACCAATTAGGTTCACATTTTTTCACTTATGACCTAATTTAGGTGCTACCAACATACACAACCTGCACAAGACAATTACACTTCCAATTTGACATTCCTCCTCCTTCTCATGACTTCATTATTTATTCATAGCACTTCTACAAATACTAAACACAATTCCAGCAGGCATATTGGGCAGAACACTCAAGTGCTCAATGCACACAATTCACCATTAAAGTCCAACATTCACATCCACCCAAATTCAATGTACATCAACACTTATTTTATACATACACTTTCATGGCAATTATACAAACTGCCCATAATTCAACACCATCATATTTCATTAATAACTTCATATTCACACACATAAATTTATGATATTATAGGCTGCCAAACATGACAATTTGCCAAAGCATCAAGGTCCCATTTTAAACCCTTAATTCAAGCACTAACATGCACATACTTGGACATTAACCTACTACCACTTCTATTTGAGTTAATCAACCTTAATTCCCATCAAATACATATAAGAATAAGTCACTAACCATGCATTTTCATGGTTGCCAAAACTAAGGTTCACCAATACTCATCATTTCCTCAATTTTTCTTAGCAATTCAACTTACCCAAAGCTCAACACAAGGATTAGTGAAGGTAAATGGAAAGATTAAGCACTAACCTCAACTTGAGCTTCACAAATCCAGGGAATTTCCTCTCTTTTTTGCTGCCCACATACTGCCCATGGTGTGAAGACCACTTTTAATGAAGGGAGTTTGAAGAAATATAGCTTGAATCATGGTAGATTTGAGCTTGGAATAACATTTGGCCATGGAGGAAGCTTGGAAGAACAAGTTGAGGAAGAAAGTGAGTTTGCATGCTGTCCACTTGGTTTTATATGTCCACTAATCCCACTTAGTGGAGCACTAACCATAAATTAATGATTTAATTAGTTAAAGTTTCATAATTTGCATATTTGCCTCATTTCTTTCACTATTTAAATAATGTACCACATTTTTATTTTTCATGACATTTTCAAAGTGTAATACCACTTATTTTTAATGGACATTGAGGTAAAAGTCAACTCTAGGTGTCAAATGACCACAATACCCCTATTCGGACTGTATTCTCAATTTTTCTATAACACCGAGTTTTGTCATTTTCTCAATTTCTCGTTTTTCTTTGTACTAATTAATTAATTTTTCTTTGATATTTTTAATGACATTTATACTTCAATAAGTCTTTAATTTTGTCTTGAAACTAAATTTCGAGGGTTCCCTGTAGTCTTGGGCTCAGCTATTGCTTGCGCCATAACTTTCCCGTGCGATCACCTATCGCTGCGATGCTAGCTCGTTTAACATGGTTACATTTCATTGTTATTATTTTTCTTTGTTTTTCTTGTGTTTTTCTTTCTTGTATTTCATTATTTTATGTCTCCTCACTAACATTTAAATATAGTTCTAGGCATCCTAGCTATCCGAACAGACACTGGTCACCGGAACAGTAGAATGCACTACCTAACATAGGGTGTTACACGATATCCATTAGATGATCCATACATATATAGCCGAATGGCCGAAAGTCTATATATATATATATATATAATTATTGTTAAAGTTATTATTATATTTTTTTACTTTATTTTTTATATATTTTTTTTAAATTAATATATTATTATTATTATTATTATTATTATTATTATTATTATTATTATTATTATTATTATTATTATTATTATTATCCACTTTGATTTCAAAATAGAATTTTTATATATATTCAATGGGTCTGTCATATTAGTTTAGTGATCAAATTTTTGCTATATTCTGGGTATGTAGGAGATTCGACTATTCAATCTGTCAGCTGAAACCATCTCTCTTTCATTTAATATAACTATTGTCTTGGAAGTTTCAGATGAGTGGTAATTATAGTACATGGCACTGTTTTAGCCCCTTTAAAAATTTTTTAGCATTCAATTTGTTATTAAATGAAAATTTAAATTAATATTTTAATAATTATTTTATATGTGATTTTCTAGAGTTTTATTTTATTATTGAATTTCAATTTAATTTTGATTAAATAATTTATTTTGTCAATTATGTCTGTATTAGAGCTATTAAGATTCTGGGAATAAGCCTTTAATGTCTTTATATTGATTGATATTTGACTATAAAATTTACCAATATATTACATTGAATTGATTTGAGATTGATTTGATCTTATTGACTCTCTAAAATTATTGAAATAAACTGTTGGAATTACACTATCAATTATTATTTGCTATCTGAAATTTTTTTGTTGATTTTGATTGATTTGTACAAATTGATTTTCTATTTTGAATTGGTACCGTGCTCGTGATTCAGATTCGTATCTCGACCTTCACCGTGTGGACTATCACAGTATTAGGTTACATTGTTGAGTCATGCATCATTGTAATTTATGGTTTGCATTAGTATCATATGCATTGATATCTGTGATGGAGGAGGAAGGTATCTAATATCTAGTAGCGCGCTTACCATCTGGCCTTTGGTGATGTGGGGTATCATCACCCTAGTGTACTGAACTATAAAATTTTATTAAATGAATTTCTTTTATACATATTTTTTATGAAATTATTTTATTAATGATTTTGATAGCATGAGCATGATTTTATTGAATAGAACATTTATTGTGAAATTAATCAAGCGTCTGCCTATTCCTATTTCATTGTGTGCTATAATTATCATTCACTAAACATTAGCTCAAACCACTTTTTCTCTGTCTATTATCTATTTTAGATCAGTAGAATTTTGTAGCTGATCCAAATATTCAGTCCATTTTCTAGAGAGGAACAATATTTGATTTGTTCTCATGGTATGCCCGAATTCATGTTTTCTCGAGCTAATAATTAGTTTAGTTTATCGAACAGTTTAAGTTTTTATTTGAAATTTGTAGAGACTCCGCTGTTTACTTATGGGATATTTATGTTGTTTTATTCAGTGTTTTATTTATTTGGATTTTATCTATTTTTTGGGGTTAGTAAGTGATAATATATTTATTCAAGATACTCTGATAAGGCTTGCATGATTTAAGAATACTTAAATTATGCGCCGGTCATGATACAAAATTTTGAGTTGTGACAAAGTTAGTATCAAAGCCTAGTTTAGGTCTAATAAACTTGTGGAGCATAGAATCCTTAACGTCTTTTTAGTTTATCATTGCTTTAGATATCTGCGTCCTTTGTACTTTTTTACCTATCTTAATTTGGCTCACATTTTCATATTTAATGCTTGTTTATTAAAATGAATAGGTGCCTGGGTCTGTTAAACGTAAAAGAAGAGCTAGGGCCAAAGGTTTTAATAGTGCAAACCTTGTTATAACAGGGGAGGTACCACCTCAAACTATTAATCAGACATCTAAACAGATGCCTATGGCTAAGACTGTGGTATAACCATTCCAATTAGCTACTGCAACTCAAATACCTAGAGCTGGTCAGGTTACTGTAGCAAATCTAGCAGCGGGATTGCATGCAACGAATCATGATGTTAACTCTATAACTGAGTACCTTACAACTCAACAACAACAACCAGTGGTTAGCCCTATTTCAGCACCAGCTCAGGTTAGGGCTCAATTTATTGACTCTACAGACTTTCTCAAGCTAAAATCAAAGGAGTTGACTGAAGAGTATGCATTAGCTAATCCCTTAGATTTTTCTAGTTGACATGGAGAGGTGTTATGACACAATGGGTTGCAATAGTGCTAGGATGGTGATATTGGCAGGAAATTAGCTTAAGGGAGTTGCTCGTGATATCTCTTTAAAAAGACTGGTTGACCCGAAGGTTTTATCCTCTGGCCTGAGTTTCACTCTCTCTTCTTAGAGCAATTTCTCTCTCCTAGTGTTCAAGAGGCTAAGGCTTTGAAACTTTGAAGCAAGGCAACATGACTGTTACAAAGTATGAGATGAAGTTTACTAAATTATCTCGCTTTGATAAACACTTGATTCCAAATGAGGAGAAGATGGCTCGCAGGTTTGAAAAGGGCTTAAGAGATAGGCTAATTGATCATGTAGCTCCTTTATGACTACCTAAATATGAGGAAGTGGTTGATCAAGCTAGTCTGGAGATGTATGATGATGAACATTGGGCTCATGAGCAGCACAAGCGGTTTAAGAAAGATGGTCAGGGTAATCAATTTAATAGAGGACAGAGTCATCAAGGCTCTTATCAGGGTAATAAGCAGGGTTCTCAGTCTACAGTTGGCAATAGGGCACATCAATCTAGAGTTGTTCAAGGACGTGAGCAGAGGAGTCATGCAGGGAATGCTCGATATAGACAGATTAGCACTGGGCCTATTTCCACTCCTTGTCAACATTGTGGGAAGCTACATAAGGGCACTTGTCATTGGGTCACTATAGCATGCTTTAGTTGTGGATAGTTAGGACACCATAGATAAGACTACCCTACTAGTGGGACAACTCAAGGTGCTGGTCAGGCAGCACATTGTACTCCCTCTCAGGTTCAGCCAGTTTCACAGTATAGTAGTAGAAGTCAGGGTTCTAGTTGAAGGAGCAGAAGCATGGAAAACACAAGTTTATACCATTGAATTCAAAAATTTTCACCTAGGGTCACATGCATCATGCAAGATTTATTTTTATCTATTTGATTTCAATGATAAATAACATATTAAAACTCTTTTATATGTTTTTGGATCTGTATTTTCCATTTAAGATTTTAGAATTAATTAGATTAATTTTAGAACCCTAGATTAAATCAAGAACAAATACACTAACCTCTTGATGCACTATAGCATATTTGTACCTTTGGGATGCGTATTTAGGACACTAGATGTTGTCCCTCCAGCTTGTCCACACCAAGATCACCTATGGCAGCCCTTGAACAGCTTCTAAAGCTTTTTCTATGAATTAGAAAATCAAGTTTTTCCTTTTAAGAGATTACAGATGTAAACAAAACACTAGAAACGATTTCTAGTATTTTTAATTCAATAGATTGTTTACTATCTCTTGGAATAGATGAGAGATGAAGAAGAAGAGAAGGGAGAAGCCTTTCAAAGTGGCGGCACAAAGAAGAGGCAGCAGCTTGTCTCATTTGTTCTTTCATAACAACACTTATATAGTTAGGTCATCACTTAAAACCCTTGCCACATGTCACCTTCTGATTGGTTCTAGGTTTAATTGACCCAATCACATTGTGCCAAGTGTCAAACCTATATTTAATCTTAATTTTAATCATCTTACATAATTAAAAGACATTTGGCAAGCTTATGTGTAGTGCCATGTGTCACCATCTCATGGTGCCACATGTCACCTTGTGAAATGACCAAAATGCCCTTGTGTCTTAATTTTGAGTTCTCAACCCAAAATAATTATTTCTCTTCTTCTAATCAATTTATATCAAATATAAATTAATTAATTAATTTCTCATTAATTAAATTCATATTTAAACACTTTAAATATAAATTTAACTTATACTATACATCCAATAATCTAGATTTGGTTTCAAGTCATGCTAGGGACTTTGCAATCTAATTGCAAACCAAACCTATTTAATTAATCAATTAAACTCTTTAATTAATTAATTAAATCATATTTAATTTGGTGATTACTTGTGTATGTGTGTGACTTACTAGGCTTATCACTAATTGGCAATGAGACATGATATCAACTCTTAATATCATCAGAACTCTTTCTTACCATTAGTGATTTCTCTAAACCATTTTATGCACCTCATAGACCATGGTTAACATCTAGCATAGCATGCCATGGCCACCCGATCAGTAATAAGGTTTAACTTAAATGAACCTATAATCATATGTTACCATGCACTAGAATCTCTCTGTTACAAAATCCCAATTCAAGCTGGAGTAATGGTTTCTGTCAAACCCCATTTGCTATGAATATTATGTTCTCTTTTAATTCTAGTTCTTGATTAAAAAGATTTTCTCATCAGAAACTCTTTTCTGATTAAATCTATCTGTCCTGGCCAGAAACTTAAAACATCAAGAACAATTAAATGAACATAGGATTTTATCCCTATTTACTTAGAGGAACAGATTCCATCTTGATCAACACTTACCTCCATATATAACCAGTAGGAGCCAACACATGCTCACATACCCATACACAGTACAAGTATGAAAGCCGTATCAAACTCAAACCACCTATATACAAGATAATTGTGCTATCTCAGGTCTAAAGATTATATGCACTGATATGATTTATGACAATGCATTGACAAGAGTAAACTCTATGTGCTTGTCATAAGTGTCACTGGTTTGACCTACTTATCTTGTATAAGTGCCTATCATGTTTGTTATATGGCATGAGACTCACCATTCCATCTTATTTATATCTCATATAAATAACTTGGGAACAAATATGAATACAATCTTTTTAGATAATTTTGTCCTTATTGTGAAGTATCATCGATTGTGAACCTATTTATGATACTTTATACTAGAAATACTGTCACTCATATTCTTAATAACTTAATAATAGAATTTCTAACAAAAAATCAATGGACCTTTTCTATTACACATAAATATATTATGTAAATGGAAAAGTGGAAATGCCTTTTATTAATAAAAACATGTACAAGATACATACTAAATGATATGCTCTAGGGCATACTACTAACACTGGTGGTCATGGTCATGGTAGTAGAGGATCTGCTTAAACTCAAGGACAGACATCTGGTGGTAGAGGTCAAGCCAGGGTTTTTGCTTTGACTCAGCAGGATGCTCAGGCATCTAATGCAATAGTGACAGGTACACTTTCTATTTGTTCATTTAATGCTTGAGTACTGTTTGATCCCTATTCCACTCATTCCTTTGTTTCTCCTAACTTTTCCATGAGATTTAGTATACCACCTACTTTGTTAGAGTATCCTTTATCTATATCAACACCTATGGGGAATGCAATAAATACTGATATGGTGTATAGGGGATGTATAGTTTACATTAGATATAGGGAATTAGCTGTAGATCTTATTTCTTTGGATATGTTTGAGTTTGATGTGATTTTAGGCATAGACTGGTTAGCCACTTATCACATTTCATTGGATTGCCATAATAAAGTTGTATTCTTTAAAATTCCTAGGGAGGTGAAATTTCAATTTCAGGGAGATCGTAGCATAGCCTCTAGTAATCTTATCTCAGCAGTGAGTGCTAGGCGATTGTTGTGAAAGAGGTGTAAGGGGTATTTGGCTTATGTTAGAGACATTCAGGTAAAAGGTGCAAGTTTGGAAAATGTTGCAGTGGTTAAGGAGTTCCTTGACATGTTTCTAGAGGATTTATCAGGTTTACCCCAAAAAGCGAGTGGTAAAGTTTTGTATAAACTTAGTTCTTGGAACTGAGCCCATATCTATGCCACCTTATCGTACGGCACCTGCAGAACTTAAGGAGTTGAAAAAGTAGTTAGAGGACCTACTAGATAAGGTGTTTATTCGCTCTAGTGTTTCTCTATGGGGTGCTCCTGTGTTATATGTGTGGAAGAAGGATGGGCCTTTGAGAATGTGCATTGATTACAAGTAATTGAATAAGGTGACTGTGCATAATAAGTATCCTCTTCCATGCATAGATGACCTATTTGACCAACTTCAAGGTGCAAAGTGTTTTTCCAAGATTGATCTTCGATCTGGGTATCATCAATTAAGGGTCAATAGAGTTTCTTGTAATGGACACTATGAATTTCTTGTAATGCCTTTTGGTCTTACCAATGCTCCAGCTGCTTTTATGGATCTCATGAATAGAGTTTTCAAGCCTTTCTTAGATCAATTAGTTATAGTGTTCATCGATGACATTCTAGTGTACTCAAAAATTAAAGAGGAGCATGAGCAGCATTTGAGAATTGTACTTCAGACCTTACGAGAATACAAGCTATATGCCAAGTTCCCAAAATGTGAGTTCTGGTTAGATAGTGTGGCTTTCCTAGGCCATACAGTGTCTAAGGATGGGGTGAATGTTGATAAGAAGAAAGTTAAGATAGTGCTTTATTGGCCTAGACCAATAACTGTGTCAGAGATTCATAGTTTCTTAGGTTTAGTAGGGTATTATAGATGGTTTATTAAAGACTTCTCTCATATTGCAGTACTTTTAACTAAGTTGACACAGAAGAATGTGAAATTTCAGTGATCTGAGGCTTGTGAAAAAAGTTTTCAAGAGCTTAAGACTCGTTTGACTACAACACCAGTGTTAGCTCTTCCGTCTGGATCAGGGGGTTATGCAATGTATTGTGATGCTTCTAGGATTGGTTTAGGATGTGTATTGATGTAGCATGGATGGGTTATTGCATGTGCTTCTTGTCAGTTAAAAAGGCACGAGCAGAATTATCCAACTCATAATTTGGAAATGGCTACAGTAATTTTTGCTTTGAAAATCTGGAGGCACTATCTGTATGGTGAGACTTATGAAATCTTCACTAATCACAAAAGTCTCAAATACATCTTTGAACAACGTGATCTTAATCTTAGGCAAAGGAAATGGGTAGAATTGTTGAAGGATTATAATTGCACCATACAATATCACCCTGGAAAAGCTAATGTGGTGGCTAATGCTTTAAGTAGGAAGTCTTACGGTAGTTTCGCCCATATATCTACCAAGAGGAGGCCTCCGATTAGTGAATTACATGAGTTACTAGATTCGGGAGTAGAGTTTGAAATCATATATGGATCATTCTTAGAACATTTTCGAGTTAGGCCTATCTTGATTGATTGAATTAAGGATGCTCAAAAGAGGGATTCTCAGTTGTGTAAGATTATAGATAGTATTCATCAAGGCTGTAACACCCCTATGTTCGGTAGTGCATTTGACTGTTCTGATGACCAGTGTTGTCCGGACAGCTAGGATGCCTAGAACTACACTTAGATATGGGTGAGGAGACATAGAATAATGAAATACAAGAAAAGAAAATATAAGAAAAATGAATAAAAAATAATAGCAATAAAATGTAACCAAGTTAAATGAACCGAGAACCCTAGTGATGGGTGACCACACCGGGAAGTTGCGGCGTGGACCGTTGACTAGCCCTGGACTACGGGGAATCCTGGAAATATTTTTAAGACTTAAATAAACATCTATTGAATTATAAATGTCATTAGAAATATTAAAGAAAAATTAATTAATTAGTACAAAGAAAAACGAGAAATCGATAAAACGACAAAACTCGATGTTACCGAAAAATAAGGAATGCAACCCAAACAGGGGCATTGTGGTCATTTGACACCCCGAGTTATCTTTTGATCTAAATTTCCATTAAAAATAAATGATATTACACTTTAGAAATGTCATGAAAAATTAAATTGTGACGCATTATAAGAATAGTGAAAGATATGGGGGATAAAAACTAAATTATGAAACTTTAACTAAACAAATATTAAACCTTTACCTTAGTGCTCCACTAACTCCACTTAAGTGGAAATTTAATCAACATATGGACAGAAGATAACTTCATCTTCAACCTTGGAAAAATTCAGCTGAAACCTTTGGGAGAGAAAACTCCATGGCCGCACCTTGAAGTCCACCATGCAACCATAATCCAAGCCTCCAATGGTTAAGGTTTCTTCACTAAACCTTGTCCACAAACCTTGGGCAGCGTACTAGGAGCAAGAAAGTTAAGTTTTGGTGAGGTTTTGAAGAACTTCAAAAGTGGTAAGTGTGTATTTTCAATTCTTGTTTCATTAAAAGTGTAACCAAGGTTGTGGGTAGTTAATTTGTGGAAGAATTTTTGAAGTTTGATGTTTTAATGGAGATGTACATTTTGGCAGCCATGGAACTTCACTATGAACAGTTTGTTCTTACATGTAAATAGTGGTTTAAATGATGATTTAAATGTTTGATTGTATTATAGTTGAATTCCATGAGTAAGGTTTGATTTGTAAGCTTGAAAATTGCAAATGGAGGTTGATGGGTATGTGTAAATTTGTGGCAGCCTCATGAAGAAGATAGAAGTGTTTGAGTTTATGAAATATTTTTGAATTATGTTTTCATTGATAGCAGCATGTGTATACAAATAATTGTTTGAATTTGGATATGGAAATGAGGTATGTTCATGTGGTTGAATTGTTGTAAATGGGACTTTAATTGTTATAAATGGGACTTTGGAAAATTCTGTATTATAGTGTGCATGTTGAGAGTAGTTATAAGCTGCCAAAATGACCCAAAATGTGAAGTAAAATGTGTTAATGGTATGGTACAACCATAATTGGCTTGGAAGAGTTAACTTGGTAAGTGTTGGATGTGTAATTGGTAAGGATGAACAATGTGTAATAGGGCAGTGTATGTTTTGGATTAGAACCTTAAGTGTGTGGCTCCAATTGGTATGAGACCAATTGGAGGTGAAACTAGGCACAAAATGTGCCAACTTTCATAAAGGAAGTTTACCAAAATTCTGCTTAAAAGGTAACTGGAAAAATGACCAAATCCGGATTAGTGAATTGAAAGCTTGAAAATTAACCATTTGGGCAGTAGTTGGTATTTTGACCATAACTCACTCAAAACAGGTCCAATTAACCTAAAATTTTTACCATGAATAGTTTAGACATATATCTACAATTCTTATAAGACGCCAACACCCAGAAATGACTATAAGCAAGTCAAATAGCTTGCACAAGTTCGGATATAAAAACTGGTCGAACCAAAAGTGACCTAAAAATGACCTAAAGTTATCACTTTGGTACATTCTGTCCAGCATTGGTAAATTGACCATAACTTGGTCTACACAACTCAGAATGACCTGAAATTTTGCCTTGCATGCAATAAGACATAGACCTACAAGTTTTTAGTTTGGACCGAAACCCGAAAACCGAGGAAACTAGGTCATCCGATTAGGTCAAATTAGCATATCGAAATCTAACAAATTGCAATAAAATGCAATATACTTGGAAATAAAATTGGTAACATATATCAACACTAAAGGGCTATAAAATGTGATATATTGGTAACATTAAACCTAATCCACTTAGAGTGCATCAAGGGTCAACACTTTAGGTTGACTAAGGAAAATAATAGAATTCAATAAATTAATTATTAAGCCTTATTATTAGAGACAGTTTAAATGAGTACTGAAACACTTTAAATTGTGTGTTTCAGTTAGCAAAGACTCAGGGTAGGGGAAGGAAACACTGAGTCAGAGCCAAGGGACATTTATCAGAGGTTTGTGCACAATAGTTACTTTTTTTGAATTTACAATTGAAATGAATTATGAAAAATTGTCTATTATTGTTTAAATTATGAAAAATTATCTTAATGATATTTGATGGATACTTATTAATTAAAAAATATTGTAAATGGTTTGAAACCACAGCTATCATGTATATTGATTGAATTTCTCGCTAGCTTGTCTAGTGGGATGAATTGACTTTGAATTCCCTCTCTGGCTGAAGTGTTGAGGTTTGTGCCTGTTGAGGACAAATAGAATGAGTACTCATATTATTGCTAGCTAGCTATGTTATTCCTCATTAGCCATCGGCTCTTGGGATGAATTGGACTTTGGAACATGATTAAGCTGTGTGTGTGATTTATTGATATTCATTGTGATATTGTGAAATGGAGTTTAAATTCTTATCGACATTCACTGTCTTTTGAATTTAACTATGGTTTTAAGTATCCACTATTTATACGACTTATGATTTATGATTTAAAGTTGCATTTTGTTAATGTTGTGCACCACTGAGACATTGGCTCAGCGATAGCTTTTTATTGTTGTCGTAGGTAGACAGACTGATAGGGCAGCAGACTAGGCTGTTAGTGCTTCATTGAGAGTTCATCAGGTATATTGAGTATACCATATTTTACATTTTGTATTGTAATATATGTTCACTGTATGTATATAGTGTTCTTGGTTTTGAGCAGTTGTAAATTAAAATTGTACATTGAAGTTGAAAAATAAATTGTGAATTATTTTGGCTTGTAAAATTTGTGATATATTTCTTTTATCTTAGCTTTTGAAAACACTGGAAAAATTATTGTGTATTTAAGTTGGCAAATGTTGAGAAACATATTGTGTTGATTAAATATTGGAGTTTGGGGATTGAACAAAATATAGGAAGTGCTTTTTTATAGGTTTTTGAAGAACTGTTTTATTCAAAATACAGATGGCACTCTGCCAAAATTTTTACAGAAATTATTAATTCTTCAAATGTATTATCTGGTTTCACTTCAGTTAAAAATTTTTTTAACACCTGTAAATAGTGCTCACCACTGTAAAAAAAAGTAAGAAAATGTTTAAAATCCCTTGTAGTGCATTTAATGGGTTATCAGTATACGAAGTTGGTAATTCATTAGGTATACTACAGGATCATGTTATGCCTTACGGAGGGATAGGGTGTGACATTTTTAAGTGGTATCAGAGCTAGTTTTTAAATTCTGTTTCACCTATAATTTGAATATTCTTTCTTCATAGTACAACTGCTCAATGTCATTGTTTGATACATACAGTACATTACATTATAAATATGCACTAACAGGAAGAAATCTCCTTGTGTTATTTGTTCAGGAGGTCTAAGATCCTCGAATTGACTATGGAAAAGGGTGATCGTTCAGTCGATCAATCAATAGAGGCTGAGGTACAAGGGGATGCCCCAACCCCACATAATGTCAGTGGATCAGCCGCACCAGCCCCCTTAGTATCACAGTTTCCTACTTCGTTCACTCAGCAGATGGCTACAATGTTCCAACAAATGGCTGGTAACATGCCTATTCAAGTCCCACTATAGACACCAGTGGTACAACCACAGTCTTCAGCTAGGCAGTATGACAAGCTGATGAAATATAGGGCTATTGAGTTCAAGGGGACAGTAGATCCTCTAGAGGCAAAACAATGGTTAGAGAGAATGGATAGGGTGTTCAAGAAGCTACATTGTACAGAGGAGCTCAGATTTGAATATTCAGTGTCTCTGCTACAGGGGGATGCATATGACTGGTGGAAAACCATTCCCCATAGTCTAGTTGAACCTTTAGTGCTAACTTGGAATGATTTTCTACAGGAGTTCAGACAAAAATATGTCCCTGATGCTTATATAGACCAGAAGCTGCAAGAGTTCCTAAGTCTGAAATAGGGGAGTAGATCAGTGGCTGAATATGAAAGGGAATTTTTCCGCCTGAGTCATTATGCCGTAAGTCTACTTTCTACAAGTAGGGAGAGATGTAAGAGGTTTGAAACCGGCTTGAAGCCCAGTATCAGATTACAAGTGGTCGGATTCAAACATAACAACATCTTTGAGCTTATTTCTCAAGCACTAGAATTAGAAAGAATTGAATATGAAACGGCCCCTGAGAAAAAGAAATCAGAGAAGACAGAAAAAAGAGGGAAAGTCAGTAGAACAGAGTGCTAGTGGTGCTACTGGAAAGAGGAAGAACTATGGAGGACACAGCAGAGGTGGTAAGAAGTCTAGTAAGGGAAGATATTTAGGACAGAAACCTCCTCTATCTGGTCAGCAGAGTACCAGAAGTTCCTACCCTCCCTGCCAATGTGAAACTTGTGGAAGAAATCATGGTGGGGTGTGCTATAAGGCCATAGGAGCCTATTATAACTGTGGAGGCACAAGACACTTTGCCAAAGACTGCACCAGTACTCGCAGAGTTGGACCACCTCCTACTACTGCAGAAGGGTCAGTTCAAAGTCCTGTCACCAAAGGTTCACAACCACCTAGCAGAGGTAGAGGCAGGGGTAGAGGTAGTCCAGCAGGCAGCCAAGGCACAGTGAATCAGTCAGAGCAAGGCAGTGCTCTAGTCAG
Organism: Hevea brasiliensis; assembly: GCF_030052815.1. Taxonomy (NCBI): domain Eukaryota; kingdom Viridiplantae; phylum Streptophyta; class Magnoliopsida; order Malpighiales; family Euphorbiaceae; genus Hevea; species Hevea brasiliensis. The sequence continues at coordinate 17,091,952 of NC_079502.1, read as the reverse complement.
AGTCTACGCAATGAGATAGAGAGAAGAGGTCGAGACATCTAATGTTGTAGCTGGTACCTTCTCAACTTTTAATCAAGATGTGTTTGTGTTATTTGATCCGGGTTTTACCAATTCTTATGTGGGTGCTAGCATCATTGATTGAATTGTTGTTCCATGTACAAAAATGGACTTTGAGGTGCTAGTAACAAGTCCGCTAGGACAAGAGGTCAGGGTTAATAGAATGTATAGGGATTGTCCTTTGGTGATCCAAGGACATGCTTTTCTGTCTGATCTCATTAAAATGCCATTCAGAGATTATGATATCATCTTGGGCATGGATTGGTTAGCTAGACATCATGCCATGATTGACTGTAGATTGAAGACAGTCACTTTTGGTCTCCCTCAGTACAATGAAGTGGTAATACATGGGGAGAGGCAGCTATTGCCATCAAACATCATTTCGGCTGCACTAGCCAGAAAAATGATCAGAAAGGGGTGTGAAGCATACTTAGCACATGTGGTAGACACCCAAGTGGGGAGTCCAGCATTGAGGGACATCCCTATAGTATATGACTTTCCAGATGTGTTTCTTGATGAATTGCCAGGATTACCTCTAGAAAGAGAGGTGTAGTTTGAAATTAATGTTCTACCTGGTGTGAATCCAATCTCCATAACACCATACAGAATGGCACTAGCAAAGTTAAAGGAGTTGAAGGTACAGTTTCAAGAACTACTTGAAAAGGGCTTCATCCGCCCTAATGTGTCACCTTAGGGAGCGCCAGTATTATTTATTAAGAAGAAAGATGGCACTCTTCGCTTATGTATTGACTACCGGCAGTTGAATAAGGTGACAATAAAGAATAGATATCCATTACCTTGCATTGATGATCTGTTTGATCAGTTGAAGGGTGCAGCTGTATTCTCCAAAATTGATTTGTGATCTGGTTATTATCAGTTGAAAGTGCAAGAGCAGAGTATTCCAAAAACTGCTTTCAGAACTCGATATGGCCACTATGAGTTTCTAGTAATGCCATTCGAGTTAACTAATGCTCCAACTACTTTTATGGATCTGATGAACACTATCTTCGGACCATTACTTGACCAGTTTGTGGTGGTGTTTATTGATGACATTTTGATATATTCGAGGAATGCAGAGGAGCATGACAGACATCTGCGGATTGTACTGCAGACTTTAAGGGAGAAACAGCTATATGCCAAATTATCGAAATGTGAATTTTGGCTAAAAGAAATCTCCTTCTTGGGACATGTTGTGTCAGCTGAAGGGATCAAGATAGATTCCAGCAACGTAGAAGCTATCCTTAATTGGAAGCTGCCCAGGAATATCACAGAAATTCGCAGTTTTCTAGATTTAGCAGGATATTACTGCCAGTTTTTGAAAGGGTTTTCTATATTAGCTTCTTCATTAACCAAGCTGCTTCGGAAAGATGTAAAATTTCAGTGGATAGATAAATGCCAGTAGAGTTTTGATGAGTTGAAGAGGTGTTTGACTGAAGCTCCAGTCCTTACTTTACCTACACTGGGTAAAGAGTATACAGTTTATAGTGATGCTTCTCACAATGGGTTAGGCTGTGTACTGATGCAAGATCGGAATGTCATTGCTTATGCATCACGCCAGCTGAAACCGCATGAGAGGAACTACCCAACACATGATTTGGAGCTTGCAGCTATTGGTTTTACTTTGAAGATCTGGAGACACTATTTGTATGGGGAGAAATGCTACATTTACACAGATCACAAGAGCTTGAAGTACTTAGGTACCCAGAAGGAATTGAACTTGAGGCAGAGGAGATAGTTAGAACTTATTAAAGACTATGATTGCTTAATAGACTATCAGTCAGGGAAAGCAAATGTGGTGGCTAACGCCTTAAGTCGCAACACTATGGCAAGTCTTAGGGTTTCTCCTTTGTCCATGGTACATGAGTTGAAAGCACAGCATGCTAGTTTGGAGATTGATGATGTAGGATAGACAGTAGTTGCATGGCATGTATAGCCAGTGTTGATTGATCAGATCAGAATGGCTGCTCAGAGTGATGATAAATATCAGAAGCTACTGAAAGAAGTCCAGTAGGGCAAGAAACCTGAATTTTCTGTGAGAGATGATAGTTTACTACTACATCAGGGCAGAATGTGCGTTCCTAATGATGTTGACTTGAGACAGATCATTATGAAGGAAGCACATGAGTCTCCTTTTGCTATACATCCTGGTGGAACTAAAATGTACAGAGGGCTGAAAGAACATTACTGGTGGATGGGTATGAAGAGGGATATAGCTGAATTTGTTTCCAAATGCCTAACTTGTCAACAAGTGAAGACAGAACATCAAGTACTAGCAAGTTTGTTACATCCATTGCCAGTACCAGAGTGGAAATGGGAACGGATAACTATGGATTTTGTGATGGGACTTCTAAGGAAATAGAATAGTCATGATGCAATATGGGTTATAGTTGATAGACTAACCAAGTCTACTCACTTTTTGCCAGTCTGGATGGACTATAGCTTGGAGAGATTGGCCTGATTGTACATAAATGAGATTATAAGGCTGCATGGAGTGCCAGTATCGATTATATCTGACAGAGATCCCAGGTTCACTTCTAGATTCTAGGGTAGTTTTCAGAGAGCCCTAGGAACTAGATTGAACTTTCGTACAGCATTCCACTCACAGACAGATGGCCAGTCTGAGAGGGTAATTCAAATATTGGAGGATATGCTACGGGCTTGTGTGATTGAGTTTGAAGGTAGTTGGGATACGCACTTACCTTTGATTGAGTTTGCTTATAACAACAGCTACAAATCAAGCATTGGGATGCCTCCATATGAAGCTTTATATGGCAGAAAGTGCAGAACTCCCCTATGTTGGGATGAAGTAGGTGAAAGAAAGATGATTGGGCCAGAAATTGTTCAGCAGACAGAGGAAAAGATCAGATTGATCAGAGATCGACTCAAGGCTGCATTAGACCATCAGAAGTCCTATGTTGATCTGAAGAGAAGAGATATTGAATATGTAGTGGGTGACAAGGTATTCCTTAAAGTTTCTCCTTGGAAGAGGATTATGAGATTTGGCAGAAAGGGGAAACTGAGTCCTCGTTTCATCGGACCATATGAGATTCTGGAAAGAGTGGGTCTTTTGGCATATCGGTTGGCATTACCTCCAGAGCTAGAAAGGATACACAGTGTCTTCCATGTGTCCATGTTAAGGAGGTACAGATCTGACCCATCTCATGTACTATCAGTTGAAGAGATTGAGGTGAATCTAGACCTCTCATATGAGGAAGAACCCATAGAAATTTTGGCATATGAGGTGAAGCAGCTAAGGAATAAACAGATACACCTGGTTAAAGTATTGTGGAACCATCATTCAGGCTAGGAAGCTACTTGGGAACGTGAAGAGGAAATGAGGAGACAGCACCCACAACTGTTCAGAAACTGATGCCAGGTAAAATTTCGAGACAAAATTTATTTTAAGGGAGGGAGAATTATAGCACCCCTATGTTCGATAGTGCGTTCTACTATTCTGGTGACCAATGTTGTCCGGACAGCTAGGATGCCTAGAACTACACTTAGATATGGGTGAGGAGACATAGAATAATGAAATACAAGAAAATAAAATACAAAAAAATAAAGGAAAAATAATAGCAATAAAATGTAACAAAGTTAAACGAGCCGAGAACCCTAGCGATGGGTGACCGCACCGGGAAGTTGCGGCGTGGACCGGATGGGTGACCGCACCGGGAAGTTGCGGCGTGGACCGTTGACTAGCCCTGGACCACCGGAAACCCTGAAAAATATTTTTAAGATTTAAATAAACATCTATTGAAGTATAAATGTCATTAGAAATATTAAAGAAAAATTAATTAATTAGTACAAAAAAAAACGAGAAATCGAGAAAATGACAAAACTCGGTGTTACCGAAAAATTAGGAATGCAATTCGAACAGGGGCATTGTGGTCATTTGACACCCTGAGTTATCTTTTGACCTAAATTTCCATTAAAAATAAATGATATTACACTTTAGAAATGTCATGAAAAATTAAATTGTGACACATTATAAGAATAGTGAAAGAAATGGGGGATAAAAACTAAATTATGAAACTTTAACTAAACAAATATTAAACCTTTACCTTAGTGCTCCACTAACTCCACTTAAGTGGACATTTAATCAACATATGGACAGAAGATAACTTCATCTTCAACCTTGGAAAAATTCAGCCGAAACCTTTGGGAGAGAAAACTCCATGGCCGCACCTTGAAGTCCACCATGCAACCATAATCCAAGCCTCCAATGGTTAAGGTTTCTTCACTAAACCTTGTCCACACACCTTAGGCAGCATACTAGGAGCAAGAAAGTTAAGTTTTGGTGAGGTTTTGAAGAACTTAAAAAGTGGTAAGTGTGTATTTTCAATTCTTGTTTCATTAAAAGTGTAACCAAGGTTGTGGGTAGTTGATTTGTGGAAGAATTTTTAAAGTTTAATGTTTTACTGGAGATGTGCATTTTGGCAGCCATGGAACTTCACTATGAACAGTTTGTTCTTACATGTAAATAGTGGTTTAAATGATGATTTAAATGTTTGATTATATTATAGTTGAATTCCATGAGTAAGGTTTGATTTATAAGCTTGAAAATTGCAAATGGAGGTTGATGGGTATGTGTAAATTTGTGGCAGCCTCATGAAGAAGATTGAAGTGTTTGAGTTCATGAAATATTGTTGAATTATGTTGTCATTGATAGCAGCATGTGTATACAAATAATTGTTTGAATTTGGACATGGAAATGAGGCATGTTCATGTGGTTCAATTGTTGTTAATGGGACTTTAATTGTTGTAAATGAGACTTTGGAAAATTCTGTATTATAGTGTGTATGTTGAGAGTGGTTACAAGCTGCCAAAATGACCAAAAATGTGAAGTAAAATGTGGTAATGGTATGGTACAACTAGAATTGGCATGAAAGAGTTAACTTGGTAAGTGTTGGATGTGTAATTGGTAAGGATGAACAATGTATAATAGGGAAGTGTATGTTTTGGCTTAGAACCTTAAATGTGTGGCTCCAATTGGTATGAGACCAATTGGAGGTGAAACTAGGCACAAAATGTGCCAACTTTCATAAAGGAAATTTACCAAAATTCTGCCTAGAAGGTAACTTGAAAAATGACTGTCGACACTATATTTTGGCCGATCCCCAAAATCAATAGACTTTGAAATCGATCCCCAGCTCCAAGTCTCCAGGTCACTCACTTCATTACCGATCTCTCTTCAAAGAGAGCAAACCAACACCAAGTCTCCAGGTCGCTTAATTCATTACCGATCTCTCAAACCAATTATCGAGTCGCCTCGCCAGCCGATCACATTTCTAATCTCCCGTCAAACGAAATCCAACCGACATTAAGTCTTCGTGCCATCCAGTCTTATTTCCGACCTTCATTTTATAAATATGGTGGATAATCGTTAAATAAAGTTAAGGTTTCAATCCGGTCCGATCTCCGTTGTGGATAATCATTCAATAAAGTTAAGGTTTCAATCCAGCTTAATGGTGTTTCCGATCTTAAGTGTTCAAATCTGGTTTCCAATTTTAATAATCTTAAGTTCCGCTCGGTTTTTGTTCTCGGTTTAGGCCGATCTCATGCTTACAATGTTTTTCCGATCTCTCATACACAGATTAATAATCGCTTTCAAGTTTGGTGTTCTAATATGTTCAGACAATCAAACGCTTATACAACTTAGATACTTTCCGATCTCATCAAGTCATTGAACAAAAGAAAGAACTTCATTTCATTTCAAAATAAAAAATACAAGTCATTCGACTAGAGGATCACCCCCAGCCTGTTTTACATTTCGCTCACCCCCTCTATCTCCTTCGGCCTCCTCTTCGCTCTCTTCTTTGTCTTGGGGAGCCAGGTCCACAATCCAGGAAAAGTCCTCCTCGGGATAACGCTTCTTGAGCTCGGCCAAAAGGTCCCCGTGGGCGCTCACATAAGCACCGGCCTCCCTCATCACTGCCTCTTCTTCTTTCGCTCTAAGTTTTTCAGTGAGGCGAGTGACATCAGCAGCTTGGAGTGCCCGAGCTTCTTCAAGAACATGAGCCTGCTCGGCCAATTTATTCTCATAGAATTTCATCCGCCCCTCAATTTTAGCTATATATTCCCGGGTGGATGAAAGTTAGGCTCAGGCGGAAGCCACTTCCTGACCCACCTTCTGGATCTCCTGCCTCAAATGATAAGCCTTTTCCCTGATAATATGCTGGTTCACTAAGCTCTCCACGCTCAAGCTCATCGTTTGGGTCAGGAGGTCGTCGATGTTGCCCTGGGACAGCCGGTGTCGATCCTCCTGGAGGCAGATGGAAGCTCCCAGAACCTTTGCCAAGCCCGGATTCTCCCGTACAGTCCAGTTCTTCTCCAGGGAGTGAATCAGGACCTGAGCTCCGCGGGAAAGGGTCCTCAAAGTAGGTTGGGAAGGACCCCCTTCCGCACTCGAAGCAACTGATGGAGGTGGTGGCGGCTCTTCTTGTCGAGGAGGAGACCGAACCACTTCTACTTCAAGGATCTGTGGTCTCGAGGGTCGGGACGAGCCTCCCTGCATCACTCCTGGATCGTGCCTTGGCGTCTGTGAGGCCTCGACACGCTTCATCTCCTGCACTTTCTTGGAGACCTCCCTCTTACGCTTTCGGCTCTCTTTGGAAGCCTCGCTGCCCGCCATACCTGCACAAAGAGAAGTCAGTGAGTTCGCTAAGGCCCAGAGATCAGAGATATAGAAAATACCGAAGCCGAGGTCAGAGAGCTGAATCCCGCGTTCTTCACCAGTAACCAGCCGCATCATCCAATGGTGCAGTTTGGCCACCACAGCATCTAAACAGGAGAACTTCTGAGTGGCCGTCTGATCCTTTAGCTCCATTACCATGGCGCCCTCTTCCCTACTCAGGGCGATGTGCTTCGGGAGTGATGGGCCCAGATGCAGCCAGCTACGTGGGAAACCCTCAAAACTGTTCGAAATCTTGCTTCTCAGAATAAAGAAGTGATTCTTCCAATTCTTCAGTGAGGAAGGCAGATCGGTAAAGAGCCCACAATGCAGTTTCGCCAAAAAGAACCAGTACTCATCGTCCTTTCAACGAGTTAGCCTATGTAGCTCAGCGAACGCCTTTGCCATAGGACTGAGTCCCTTAGCTCAGCAGAGGCCTCAGAAGGCTACTAGGATCCGCCATGAGTTCGGATGTACTTGGGCTATACATACTTGGTGGAATTTCAGAACTTCCTTGAAGAATTCATCAAGAGGAAACCGCAGCCCGGCTTTTAATTGCTCTTCATATATCATGATCATATCATTTTCTTCGAAGAAGTGATCGGTTCAGAGATCGCCATGACATCTGATAAGCTCGTATGAATCGGTCCGAAGGTTGTATTCTTAGGTAATCATTTGCAGATCGGTTTCTTGAAGGATTGACGGCAGCTTATCCACGGGAAGGTTTTCTCTCCCTGAGGAATGCGGTCGTCTTGAGGGTGCCTCTTGACCACGAGCTGAAACGGAGGTCGTAGGAGGTTCAGATCGCTAGCTTGGTCCGACCACTTCAACTTCATCTGACAACCACGAGATGTGGACGGAAGGGGGGCTCGCCACTCTCTGACCCTCGACGCCGCTCATTTTCAAAGAAAAGAGAGAAATTTAACTAAAAGAAAGATCAAAACCCTTACCGGAGTGTGATCAGTGTCGGAAGAACTTGAAGAAATGAGAGAATTTTGGAATCGCTCGTGAGGTGCTGAAAATGACATAAGGGAGCAACTGGCTGTCCCTTCCCCTATTTATACCCATCTGAGCATTCAATGCTCACAGTGTCCCAAGCGACGCATCGGTTAGCGAAATTCACCAGCTTTTCTGACACGTCGCAAGAACATTCCAGAAACTCCATAAATAAATAAGGGGAGCTCGGCTAGTTAAAGATCGGCGAATTAGGGTAGATGTTCAGAATTACAGATCAGTTAAGGGCTATTCAGTTAGGAATCAGATCGGATATGCACATTAGAGATCGAAAAATAAACAATGTAGTAATTAAATAATAATTGTTAGAATAAAATTTTATTTCATTTCCAAAAGGTCAGATTACATCATTTGGGTGATCTTAAGAGATCAGATTACATCGTTAAGGACCTTTAAAGGTCAGATTACATCCTTTGGGCGATCTCTAGGGATCGGCAGTACATCTTACCTAGCAGGAACCTATGTCAAAGCCTAGTCTCGTGGCTGAATCAAAAGATGTGTCTGATCAGAAAGCCAGACAAAGGCAAATAGATGTACAGCTCAGATGGAGTGACTATGACTCTCATGAGGATGAGAAGTCGTCGTCAAAGTCATCGACCAGAACCGAGCTGCAATCGGGATGCCCAATATGGTGAGGAGCCAAATGAACTTCAAGGGGGAGTCACCGATATTAAGCGGGAAATTAGAAGTCTTCTCGCCCGAAATCGGCTCACTGATTACATCGGTAGATTGACCCGAGATCGGTATGATTGATATTTTTGATCTTGATAGGTAAATTAGTCTGGTTCTCTCACTGTCATCAAATATGGATGTCATGATTTTCCGATCACCAGGGTCGTAAATTTTCAGTCGGGGAGCAAAGAAAGTAGTCGGAAAAAGATCAAAAGCAGTCACTGTGGCCATAATGTTACCGGAAAACTAGAACAAAAGAAGAGAGAAATGGAAATAGGAAGGAGTGAAATGTGGGAGAAATCTCCCGTTGAAGGCATATATATAGGGAGGGTCTGAGCATTTATTACTAGCGAAAATCGAAGCGGATCCTCGGTAACCGAAGTAATAAATTCTTTGACTGAATCTGCCCAGATTGAGAAGAAGGTGCTGGAATGGGAGAGATCGGGAGAGGGGCCCGACATGAGAAATCGGAAAGAGGTCGTGATGGAAGGATCGGAAGGGATGAGAGATCGGGAAGCAAGGATAGGATGAGACAACTTTTAATAACTGTCGTCCTAATCAGAGCAAAGGTAGTTAAAGCGTTGCAGGCGAGATCAAATCTTCACCGCACGCCTCATTTGCAGAATCGCCCACATTACTGACAGGTGCCAGGACATGTCATGACAGTCCTGTACATCTCGATCTCCATTGTTGATCTTACTTGTAAGGACGAGTTCGGAGCCCTTAGATCAAAGAGAAGACGACAAGATCGACGCCTTTTATTCCCAGCCCTCGGATCTTTCTTGACAAGAAGATTTTGAACTGTTGGATTAGAAAAGAGAAAGGACAAATATTCTGAAAGAGAGCTCAGCCGTCCATTTTGATTCTCTTCAATTCTCAGGCATCAGATCATGTCCTTTAAAATCTAAACCTTCCATCTCCCTCAGAGGAAATCCTGACCCTTCATTGGGAGTACCCATTCCCTATAAATACCTGCATGCAATACTGTTGAAGGAAGAACAAAAAGAAAAGGATGGAGATTATAGTGGTAAGGCTCTAAAAATTGATTCAGCTTTGCTACTCTGCTATTTTTAAGCTTTCAAAATAGAAAACCTTCAGAAACCAGTTTTCTAAAGTATTTTCTTTGAAGGAGTGTTGGACACTGAAACTCTTTATTTTCAGTTTGTTCATTACTCTGCGATACCCTCTCTTAGTTTCAGTTCTATTTTTATCAACTTTATATCCACTTTTATTTTCCAAGCTCAATCTCATTCAAACTCGGTTATTGTCATTTTTGCTCGACTGCATTTTAACTTGGTACTCTTCATTTCAAGGCAAGCATTAGTCCCCAGACTATTAGCACACAGCTCTACTATATTTGTGACTCCATAGTTAGTTCAATAGATTCACCTCCCTACAGGTGAGTGTTTAAACCGTTGCTTTGCTAAGTGCTCGTTTTTATTTATTTTCTTTTCATGCTCGTAATTTTCGTCAAGTTTATGTTATGTTAAAAAACCCCACGAAGGTGGTTATTCTCTTGAGTTTACCTTTTGTTCATCAGTTCATGTTATTTACTTATTTTTTAGCCTTTATCACCTTCAAATGTAGGTGTTCTAGCCCTGAGTAACGTATAGGTAGTTTGATAAAATGTTGATAGTTATATCTTAACATGAGGGTTTCTTTAAAATAATGAAAGTTTGGATAATAAATCAGAGGAAAATTATGAAATCGAACCACTAGGCTAACTTAGAAGATAACTTGGTATAGTGGGAGATCGATGTAAGATCGGATCCTAGACTAATAAACGGAAGAGATCGAATACTGCCTGTCAAAAGGTACTGGTAAGGCGATCAGATAGGATATTGGTAAAATTCAGTCTATATCCCCTCCCTGGTTATAAGGTACCAATGGGTTAAGAGAAGCCTTATTCGAGTTCTCAGCGTCTTCGGATGCCAGAGCCCTTAGCCTAAGGTCTTTACGACATACGATCGCCATTAGATCTCAAGAGGTCGGGGGAGAGTTCTTGCCTGATTCTCATTCAAACGAAAATAGGAGATCGGAGGAGAGTTTTTATCCAAGATCCTTCATTAAAACTCTAAAATTGCATATTAAAAGAGATCGGGGGAGAGTTCTTATTTGATTCTCAATCAAAATTTTTCATAAATATTAAAAGAGATCGGAGGAGCGCTCTTATTCGGTTCTCAATAAAAAATTTTCATAAATATTTAAGAGATCGGAGGAGAGTTCTTATCCGGTTCTCAATAAAATATTTTCATAAATATTTAAGAGATCGAAGGAGAGTTCTTATCCGATTCTCAATCAAAATTTTAATAAACGCTTAAAAGAGATCGGAGGAGAGTTCTTATCCGATTCTCAATCAAAATTTTTCATAAATATTAAAAGAGATCGGAGGAGAGTTCTTATTCGATTCTCAATAAAAAATTTTCATAAATATTTAAAGAAATCGGAGGAGCGTTCTTATCTGGTTCTCAATCGAAAATACTCATAAATATTTAAGAGATCGGAGGAGAGTTCTTATCCGATTCTTAATCAAAATTTTAATAAACGCTTAAAGAGATCAGAGGAGAGTTCTTATCTGATTCTCAAATCAAATTTTAATAAATATGCGAAGATCGGAGGAGAGTTCTTATCCGAGATTCCCCACTCAAACTTTAAGCAGATTATTCTTAGAGATCAGGAGAGGCTTTTACCTGGGTTCCCTCAAATTCAAACTAAAATAACACAATACGCAAAGTGATCCCCTAAACCAAAATCGCTACGCAACATCATCTCACTAAGGGTCGTCTCATATACTTATGTATCTGGGTAACCCGAACTAGTGAAAAATCAAATTTTCCCCTTTATCTAAGGGATTAACATCATCATCCTAACCCCCCCTAACTATTGATTTTAATATGCAAAGAGCAGGATGTTAAATCTGTTTGCCCTTATAGAGGGACGAGGCGGGGTGCCTAACACCTTCCCCACCCGTACATGGACCCCAAATCTAGAATTAAAGTGGCGATTCCTCACTCTTTCCCACTTCGGTGAGTGTTCGTCTAGGCGACCACAAATCACCTTGCGATAGCTTGGCGACTCCACTGGGGAGTTGATTTCACCTTAACCCCGATTTAGAGGTCCAAAAGCAGATTTAATTTTATGCTTATATAAACTAAAATCGTAGTTAGATGGGTTCAATTTACAAAATTTGAAAACCTCAATCTATTGATTATTGTTATTTTCGCTAACCGCTTTGTTTATTTTTGTCTTATTTCCCTACAGCACTTTTCATCTAAAAAAAAGGGAAGAAGAAAAACTCCCCCGTCCTGGGAAGAGGTAAAGGTGTCCCTTCACAAACTGAACACTCACGCAATGTCCTCACACACTTCAGCCCTATACCCGGGCTTTCTAACCCTCTAGGAAAGTAAGAGGGAGTCATGTAGCGATACCCGTGGGTTTTACCCCGTTAGTATCCGTGAAGGCTTCTGCTTAGATTGAAACTCGTTCTATTTACTGTGATACCCGTGGAATTCTCCCGTTAGTATCGTGGTGATGGAATGGGGCTCTACTGTTTACAATAAGGGCAATTTGGGAACCTGTGGCTTTTAGAAAATTAGACCTTGAGCTAAACTATCACAATAGCTGGAAGCCGTAGCAAGCTACCTCATAAGATAGAACTATCCAATTAGGTAGCACCTGTCTGGTACTAGGATTCTCCCTGTTGTAAGACAAAAGGGATATACTTGCTCTTACCCTATTTATGTTTTCTTATGTTCTTACTTTTGAGGGTAATCTTGGGTCATACTGTTAGGAGGATCTACACATTTTCCTACTTTAACAAATGTGTAGGTGTTACCCCGCCAACAGTATAATTCAAAATTACCTGAATTTATCCTGCTAACAAGTTTCCTCCACAGGCATCACTGAGTTAGGGTCTGTAAAAGAATAAGCATTATTTTTAACATGGCATCCTCGAGTTAGTCTACGGAAGAAGTTCCTAGACAAGAACAAAATGCTAAACCGTGGTCCAGACTACCTCATAGTTCAGTGCCCCCGCAAAGTGATGTCACCAAGGCAGATACTAGCCCACTGCCTCTATTGGACCTAAGCAAGGTTGAGGTCAGAATGACCGGTCTCGAGGGTCTATCTAGTAGTTGGAGATCGCTTCCCGATCACATAAAGGCAAAGTTCGAGGAAAAATACGGGAGGATTGCAACCCTGATACAAGTCAAAGTCCAAGTTTTGGCATTAAAAGCCATGCTGTCAGTTTGGAACCCCAAGTATGAAGTATTCTCCTTCAATGACATCGATACAACCCCCACTATGGAAGAATATCAGGCACTGCTAGAAATTCCTTATGTGGCGCAGAATCGGATCTACCTACACCTCGAGCATAGGCAGACCTGGAAACGGTTCGCACATATGTTGGGGATTCCCCCGGAAGAAGCAAAGGCGAGAGAAACTGTCAAAGGAAACACGCATGGATGGTATTGGACTTACCTCAAGAAGTAGTTGGATTGATACATCCAGGATAAACAATGGGACCAAGCTTCATTGGCACTAGCTTTGGGGATCTATGGCCTGATCTTGTTCCCTGGGCCTTCAGGAATTATAACCTGCAGTGTAACGGAAATGTTTTGGGCTGTAGAAAAATAGAAGATCAATCCAATACCGGCAATCCTTGCAGAGACTTTATTAACTCTTACTTACTGCAGACAACAAGGCAAGGGATCCCTTAAGTGCTGTTGTGACACCCCTTACCCGACTACAGTGTAGCCGAGCAAGTTATGCCACTCAGTGTGCCGGAGCACTCTATTTTATCTTAATTCATTTTTATCATAGTTTTGAAAATAACTTGTGAAATATAATTCATTTATTGAAATTGTAATTTATTTGAGGTTCCGAAAATTTTATAAAAAATCCGGCGGAGTACCGGCTAAAAATGGAGAAAACAGTTCTTCGGAACCTGCTAAAAACACTTCCAATAAACAAATTCATTCATTCTCGACTCCAATATCATCATAAAACTCAATATCAAGATCTCAACAATTTTTCAATTTCAGGTCTCAACAACCTTTTCATTTGGTCAAACATCCCTTTCTCAGGGTTCTCATATATAAACAACAATTAAATATTCAAATTACTTCCATACATAATCATAAATCTTTATTATTTACATGGACCTCAAAATACATTACATAAATCCCAAATACATATGAGAAAATAAAAATTTAATTACATAATGACAAAATGACATCTAGGGTCCTACCAATGCACTGCAGGTGACGAGGTGACAAGGACAGTGTGCAGAACTGCAGGATGGACTCACCCAGTCTGTGGTCTACTGGGCTTACGATCGGGATCTCCAGTACCTACGCGTGGCAAAAGCAACGCGCTAAGCAATAATGCTTAGTGGTGCAATAATATAATAAAAGAAAATAGCAAGAAAATAAATGTGTATGCTTTCTTTGTTTGGTATTGGTATATTCATTATTTCATTAACGTTGTTCACTTTTATTCATTTGGTTGCCCCAAGTAACCTACACTAGATGACTGGACTGGATAACGGGTAAACTGGCACTGGGTACCTAGTACCTCGGGCCGTCACACCATCGGTCACATATGCAACTCCCGGTGTGCAACAGAACAGCTAACAAGCTGTAAATAATATCAGGCACAAGGCCAAATCTCAATACAAAGTCAAAATGGCTAAACGCCATGAAATCACGGAATGGCATATTGCCATGTGCAGTACTGCTAACTGGACCCTATTGGCATGCCAAACTATCCAAACCAATCTTGTTAGGTATACTAGGGCATTTGAAACTTTTAAATTCTTCAATTTGTGAATTTCATGTTTTGGTGTTACTATTCACCTCATTGGTCAACAAAAATGTTGACTTTTGGATAGAAAATATGTACATTGACTTTGGCACTCCCAACATACCACATTTTGTGTTTAAAACTTGTTGGCATTAAGTGTTAATACCATTTCAAAGTGTAAACCAACACAAGCAAAATTTTCAGTTTTGGTGAGTCAACTTCACTGTTCCATTGGACACTGTTACTGTGGAAATTTGAAGAAATGTAAAACATGAAAGTTGTTCCTTATTTTGTCTAGTTGAATTTCTTTTTTTGAATCACTCCATTTTGGAGTTTTGTAGCTCTAGATATGGTCCAAAAACCACAACTGGCCGGATTTCCATTCTACAGAAATTACCATATCTACAGTAACATGAATAGTGACAGCCACTGCCATTTGGGTTGGGTTCTGGTCATAATTTGGGGTAGGTTTCTTCATGAAAGTTGTTTGTCTATATCTTAACTTGTTGCTGTAAAAATGTCAGGTCAATTGACCTTATCTACAGTGAGTTATGGCCAAATGAACAGTTACTGTTCATTTGGTCATTTCTGCAGTCTTTATTGCAGGGTCTCCGGATTGGGGCCAACTTTTGGTCCTCTTGCTTTGGTCTTTTGGGCATGGTTTCTTCAGCAAAAATGTGCCATTATAAGCCTAGTTTCATGTCCAATTGGCAAAAAACCAATTGGACCTACACAGCCAAAGTTATGGCTGTCTAAGTGAACTGCAATTTCAGTCACTCTGCTGCTGTCCCTAGGCAGCCTACACATTCACTTTGCCATGCATTAACTCACTTCAAATTATGATTAACTTGCCTTAAATGGTCACTAATTGACCACTAGAATGTCCATTAATCAATTCAAATGCCAAATCCAATTTTCACCCTTAAAACCCTAGTTCCCATTATAGGTTTTCACAACACACCTTAATTACTAACCCATTCACTAACCACATGCATAGATGGTTTAAACATAACCTCTAATCCATCTCAAGTCCATCAGAACACTCCATTTATATTCCTTCAATAGGGTAGCCGAAATCCATGGCATACATACCCATAAGTTTAATTCATTTAATCCACAATTTCATACTCATTTTTAAGTCCTTAACATGGAACAAGAGATATACATGCATAATTAAGCACTAACCTCTTTGCTCAACTTATTGAGCTTGTGAAAACTCTAGAATTTCTCCTCTTTGTGGCTGCCTAGAGTTGCCTTGTGATGTGGGGACAAGTTTTAGTGAAGGTGACTTAGGGTTTAGTAGTGGAATTTCATGGGAAATGGAAGAAATTAAAGGAAACTTTCATGGAGGGTTATGGAAAAGGGGAGGTCACGTTTTGGCTGAAGAAGAAGAAGAAGATGACCAGAATTTTTGGTCTCCTTTGGTCTCTTTTATTAGTTAATTAAAGGGTTGTTTAATTGTGATTGGAGGAAGCTTTTTAAATGACATCACAATATGTCATATTTGGCATTTTATTGCATTTTCTTTTCTTTTATTTTCTACTAACTTTCAATTAATTTTTCATCAATATTAATTCATATTTTATGTCATAATAATTACTTACTCAACTGGACAAGTCGGCCAAAAATCGTCTCTGAAGGCGAAATGACCAAAATGCCCTCCGTTTGGCTTAACGGGTCAAAATTGTCTGTACCGATTGAAAAATTTTTCTAAATATTTTCTTGGCATTCTAATGCCATAGGAACCTCAATGACCCTTCTCTGAAGTCCCAAAAATTATTTTATGAATTTTTCCCCGGGTCTAGGGCTCCTCGTTGCGAGAACCGCAACTTCCCTCCGGTTGCCCATCGCTTGGGCACCGACTCATTTGACTTGGTTGTATTTTATTTCTAAAATTTTTACTAAATTTTTCTTATTAATATTTGAGTTAATTATGGTTCCTGACTTTAGTTTAAATATTTTTCCGGACGTTCTAGCTGTCCGGACCGACACCAGTCACCGGAACAGTAGAATGTATGGAGTTGCTACCGGGAGGATGTTACAGCTGTTCTCAATTGTTGCACCTCTGGATCATCAATTACATGTGTCCTGTGGAGACAAAGGGGTTAACTTGGTATCTTGACCAGCCTCTTATTGAGAAGATGACCAGATTAGTAATCAACCCAAAGGATGAGCTACAGTGGCAAGAACGGATTCTGAGCTTCAACAGCCATGATTACTGTTAGAAGAAATTGTGGACGTTGGGTCAACCTATTTTGTTCAGCACAGAGGGTAATCATTCAGTTTCTCTAATCGAAGTGACTGGGTACACAAGTTACGTCCCAGCATTGGTGATGAGGTAGTTCGGTTCAACCCAGTCCGCAATCAATATTGAAGAATACCATTAGGGTCACTACTATCATGAGCTCGATAATGAAAAAGAATTGAAAATAGCTCGCAAATCCTGGGAAAACATCACTATGATGGAAAGGTCGTCTAAAGGTCTAAGTGCCATGGGCGATTATCTTAAATAGAGAGCCAGTAGGGATCAAGGACACCTAACTGCCGATTCAACCAAACCCGAAGGCAGCGGCCCCCGTCAAAACATTCTTTCAGAAGAAGCTAGCGCTCGTTTATCCGACTCTCTACAAAAGGCGAATACCGAAAATTCGCAATTACAAGAACGAATAAAACAGTTAGAGAACCAATAGTAGATCCTCAAAAGAAAAGTAAGAAGGCTCAGGGAAAAGGCAATGACCGGAAAGATAGGGTTTGAAGAGCAGGAAACATGATGGGAAAGGGAAAAGAGCTCTCTTCAAGCTATAATGAGAGAGGCAGAAGTCCGGAATAACAGGCTCCAAGAGAAAGTAGAATACCAAGAGATACTAGAATACCAAGAGATACTAATGGAAGAATACAAACAAGAGGAGAAAAAGACGAAGCTTGAACTAAAGGAGCAAGCACGGCTTATCAATGATATTTTAAAAGAATGTGCTAAGGAAAGAAAGAAAAAAGAAAGACAAGCTACTCTCTATCAAGAGCTAAGAGAAAATGTTGACCAGCTGGAGAGAATGATAGCACAAGGGAAACAAGAACTCTTGCCAGAATCCGAGTATGCCCTGAAGACATTCAACCCCGCCAGACAAGAAGAAAGGCTTTATGAGTATCTCAAAAAGTGTCATTACATTATAAAGAGTCTCCCTAAGCCCAGGCCAATGTAAAGAGTACTATGTATGAACTATTCGATTAATGAAATAACTTTGGGCCATTGTTTAGCAAAATTGCGAATGAATAGTATGACTCCCATAGGAACCACACTCACTAGGGTTATGCGAAAAGTTGGATGCGCCATATGGACAAGTATCATAAATACGCATTCAATCCAGTCATTCACCGTCTGACTATCGAATGATGCCATGATAAAATTGATTCAATTATTTTTCTACAGATTTCATTCCTGGCTCTCAGATGCCACCGTATCCTTTGTCCAAACCAAAACCCTTTTAATTTTTTAACAAAATTCAAAATTCACTAAAGGACTTTTTTTTTTTACTCCCTATAGAAAATCAACATTGCTTCAAGCAAAGCAAGCCTGACCAGACACGCAGTTCAACCCAGACAAGTGTACTTAACAAGGTCACGAACAAGAAGGCTAATAGAAGACCAGGAACAAGTCCAAAACCTACAAGGATAAGTGTCTGAGTTGAAAGACCAAGTCTCAGAGCTCATGAGACTAATGAGGAAGATGTCCCAAAATAAGCCTGCATCAGAGCCCAACTTACCACTACCTTCCCCACCTCCTACAACGGTTGATTCTCATCATGCTTCAACCTCTTTCACCTTCCAGCCACCTATCCCGGATCCAACAATCACGGTTAATCCGGCTCCCCTAAATAATGACCCACCCTTCTCTTATTATCCGGCTATCCCAAATGCCAAACCATACCCTTCAATCCTGATCCCTCCAGTTCATTCTGCCCCTCATTTCCCAACTGGGGGAGTATCTCATGCAGTGGGAGGAGAAAATAAGACAAGAGAAAATGAGAAGCTGTCCGCTCTAGAAGAGAGATTAAGAGCAATAGAGGGCCTAAACATGTATGGTTCAGTTGATGTAGCATCATTAAGATTGGTGCCAGATGTGGTGGTGCCGCCCAAGTTCAAAGTCCCGGACTTCGACAAATACACCAGGAATTCAAATCCCTGCATCCATCTAGCTACTTACATTGCCAAAATGTCCGCCCTGATAGAGGACAATCAACTCCTAGTCCACTTCTTCCATAAGAGTCTCTCCGGGGCAGCCCTGAGATGGTGTATTCAGTTGGACAGGAGCAAATTGCGCTCCTGGAAAGATTTGGCCGATGCCTTCTTAAAACAGTATAAATTCAACTGTGATGTTGCCCCCACAAGGAGAGACCTCTAAAATCTGGTGCAGAGAGATAGGGAAAGTTTCAAAGAATATGCTCAGAGGTGGAGAGAAAAGGCAGCAGAGGTGTATCCTCCGGTTACTGATAATGAGCTTTGCTCCCTGTTCATTGAGACATTGAAGGCTCTTTATTTCAACCTAATGATTGAAAATATATCCAACAGCTTCTCAGACATTATTCAAGCTGACGAAAGGATTGAAGCTAACCTGAGAATGGGACGACTGCAAGAGTTGACTGAGAATCCTGCGAAGAAAACTGCCAGTTTTGGCAAAAAGAAAGAGGGTGATGTGCATTCCATCACCCGACAAACCAACCACTCCCCACTTCCCCAAAATAATTATCGGCCATATCCTTCCCCTCATGGCCCAACAATTGCCAACATTCCACCCCCTTTTCCAAATTATCCTCATCCATGCCCACAGTATCCACCACCAACAACCTACCAGCCCAAACCACCTCCTCAACCTACTCAACCTAGACCACCCCAAAATAACCCAAGATCACAAAGAAATCCTGATCCACCCCTTCCCCTCCCACTCAGCAAAATATACCGATACCTTATCGGTATAAATCAGATAGTGCCGATCCCCCTTGACCCAATTCAGCCACCATATCCTAGGTGGTATGATGCCAGTGCCCGGTGTGAGTATCATGGAGGGGCACAAGGGCACGCAACCGATAACTGCGAGGCACTCAGGGGGAGAGTGCACGCCCTAATCAGAAACAGATGGTTAAAAATTGAAGGGAATGGCTCCCTTCCCAATGTCACCTCAAACCCATTGCCCAATCATGGTACGGGCAATGGCGTGAATATGATAGATTCAGAAGAAGAAGGGTAAACCTTGAAGTTAGATCAATTGATTCCTCACTTTGAGGAGATTTTTACAATGGCAATAAGGGAAGGTTACCTCTACCCTCAAACACTTGAGTCTGAACATAATGCGGGATGCCCCTATCACGGAGGAGCAGCTAACCACGAGCTGCAAAATTGTGGGGAGTTTAAACAAGAGGTGCAGAACTTGCTGTCCCTCAAAATTTTAAGATGCCAAGCAAGGTCAAAAATGGAGGGCAGAGTAAATACAGCCAGATTCAGCCAGAATGCCTCCACCTCTAGTCCTAGAATGACCTTCTCTGCCCTAGCATCATCACCACCGGTAACAATCATCCGAACCCCACCCCAGCTCCCAGTCACGAACACCCATGCTGTGCCTTGGAACTATCATTTCCAAGTCTTCACTCAAGGAGCTTCAAGCAGTACATCGGCTCCTAGCCTTGCCCCACCTTCAGCACCTCCCAAACCGTGCTTCGCTCCTTATGAGCACTTTAAGATGACTTACGCCGGACCTTCCGGTAATGCTACTCCCCAACCAAACTCCAAACCTGTCACAACCAGTAGCTCCCACCCACCTGAGCAAGAGATAGAATTTATAACCCGAAGTGGGAGATGTTACGAGGATGACGGGAAAGAAAATAAGAGAGGGAAAGTAAAAATGGGAGAGTCGCAAGAGAACACGGAAGAGGTTGAGAAAGTAGAAAAAGGGGAACCTGCTGGACCAATGGAGGAAGAGGAACTGTTGCTTCAAATAATGAAGCAAAGCGAGTATGACGTGGTTGAACAGCTAAGGAAGACGCCTGCTCGGATTTCGCTTTTGTCACTAATTATGAGCTCAGAAATACATCGCCAAGCCCTGCAAAAGATTCTGGGTCAAGCCTTCGTTAACCCGGACATCACACCGGGGCAATTCAAGAAAATAGTGGGACAAATCCAGGCATCCAGTTTTGTCACCTTCTCCAAAGAAGTGATAGACCCGGCAGGCTTAAAGCACACTAAAGCTCTGCATGTGACAGTAAAATGTAAAGGTTGCATAGTTGCCAAGGTCCTCATTGACAATGGATCTGCGCTCAACGTCTTACCCAATGCCACCTTATCGAGGCTGCCGGTCGACTGGTCAAACATTCGTCAAAGTGCTATGGTGGTAAGAGCTTTTGACGGCATAAGGAGGGAGGTACTGGGAGACATTGACTTGCCGCTCCAAATCGGTGCATGTACTTTTAATATCACGTTCCAAGTGATGAACATTGAACCTGCATACACTATGTTACTAGGGAGGCCTTGGATCCATTCAGCAAATGCCGTACCTTCAACCCTGCATCAGAAAAATAAGTATATCATGGACGGCAGGATCATCATTGTTAAGGGGGAGGAAGCCATGCTAGTCACCAAGCCGTAATTACTTCCTTATGTGGAAGCAGCTGAAGAATCTTTGGAAAGCTCTTTCCAGGCTCTTGAATTGCAAGAAACCACTTCGAGAAATGAAAGGGCCACGGCTATGGTAGCGAAAGTAATGCTGAAGAGTGGTTATGAAAAGGGCAAGGGGTTAGGCGCCACATTACAAGGGATTGTCGAACCTATACCAGCTATCCAAAAGGTTGGCCATTGCGGTTTGGGTTATGAGGAAGACGCCCTCATGGATGGACGATTCTGGATGAGAAGTATGCTTCGGTATCAGAGATTTGATCAGAAAATCGAGAAAATGAAGGTAGTCCAGAAAATCACAGAGGTCTTCACCAAGCCGGTCATTGAAAATCCAGCGGAAGCTTAAGAATTACCCGATGAACCATCCATTGATGTCATCCATCTCAATTCCTTGTATGAATCCCTGATCTCACCAATAGCTGAAGGGCAAGAACTGGACAACTGGACGGTAGAAGACCTTCCTGTACTCAATTTCGAGTAAAGTACTTTTGGTTATCTACACTTGATCATTTCGTCTATGGTGACAAGTGTAATATTGTAAATGGACCCTTTTCTTATGATGCAAATATTAATGGATTAATAGCACATTTTGCATTTAATTCTCTTTTCCTTGTTTTTTGCCATTTTCATAATATTCCACTTTCGTTTCTTCAGGACCATTCATCAATTAACACCTAATAATTTAATAGACTCAGAAATTCCTCCGGTTAATTTTGAAATCCCCATAACTGCCATTACTTCAAGTGATTCAGAGGAGGAACTCTCAGAAGAAAGGGATGAAAGAGATGAACCTTCCATAGTGCCTTGTGGGGAGGAAACGTACACCATGAATCTAAGCACGAAAGAAATAAAAAGGGAACTTAAGGTTGTGGGGAGTGGAGAATTAGAAGATATGGTCAGTTTGCTCAAAGAATTCTTTCATGGAGCTATGACGATATGATCGGTTTAGATCCTCAGATTGTGACACACAAGATTCCCCTAATTCCCGGGACGATTCTAGTAAAACAGAAGCTAAGAAGAATGAACCCTGACACGCTACTCAAGGTTAGGGATGAAGTCAAAAAGCAGGATGATGCTGGGTTTCTGGAAGTAGTCAAATATCCTCAATGGATAGCTAACATTGCCCCGGTAATGAAGAAGGACGGGAGAGTCAGGGTGTGTGTTGATTACAGGGATCTTAATAAAGCAAGCCTGAAAGATGATTTCCCTCTCTCGCACATAGACGTGTTAGTAGACAATGCCGCAGGATTGGGCAGATGTTCATGTATCGATGGAGCATCCGGGTACAATCAAATCCCCATGGATGAACAAGATAAGGAGAAAACTACTTTTATCACTTAGTGAGGGGTATTCTTTTATCGGGTTATGCCGTTTGGCTTAAAGAATGCTAGCGCTACCTACCAACGCGCTATGGTCATGTTATTCCACGATATGATGCACAAGGAAGTGGAGGTGTATGTGGATGATATGATCATCAAATCCAGGGAAGGAGAAAGCCATGTGCAGGTGCTGAGAAAAGTATTCGAGAGACTCAGGGAGTATCAGTTAAAATTGAACCCTACCAAATGCATGTTCGGAGCTAGATCTGGGAAGTTGTTGGGATTCATAGTGAGTGAGAAGGGGACAGAAGTAGATCTAGACAAAGTTCAAGCCATTCAAGAGATGCCATCCCCAAAAACAGAAAGGGAGGTGCGCAGTTTCCTGGGGAAGCTGAACTACATATCAAGATTTATTTTCAACCTCACTGCTAAAGCTGAGCTTATCTTTAGACTACTCCAAAAGAACAACACCACCCAATGGGATTCAGTTTATCAAGAGGTTTTCGAGAAAATTAAGCAGTACCTGTCAAATCAGCCGATACTGGTTCCTCCGATAGTAGGAAGACCGTTGATTCTATACATGGCTGTCTAACAGAATTCAATGGGATGTGTTTTGGGGCAGCATGATGATACCGGTCGAAGAGAGAGGGCTATTTATTACCTGAGCAAGAAGTTCAATGATTGCGAGTCAAGGTACTCTTTCCTAGAGAAAACTTGTTGCGCGTTAGCTTGGGCGGCAAATCGGCTTAAACACTACATGTTAAATCATAAGACATGGCTCATCTCTAGGATGGATCCTATCAAGTATGTATTCGAAAGCCCATTTGTGCTGGGAAGGATAGCCAAATGGCAGGTCATACTCTCTCAATATGACATTGTCTACATGACCCAGAAGGTAGTAAAGGGTAACGTAATCGCTGATCTTCTAGCAGAGAACCCTATCCAAGATTATGAAGCCTTGGATTTTGAATTCCCTGACGAGCATGTTAACGAAGTCGACGGCGAGGAAAAAGAGCCAGCTGATGTATGGGAAATGTATTTTGACGGAACTATCAATTTGTCTGGCAATGGAATTGGAGCTGTGCTAGTATCCCCTGACGGAAAACACTTCCCGATAGCTATCAAGTTAAGGTTTGAATGCACCAACAATGTCACGAAATACGAAGCTTGTGTGATGGGTTTACAAGCTGCCATCGAAATGAAAGTCAGGAAGTTAAGAGGTATATGGTGATTCAGCCTTGATCATCTATCAAGTCAAGGGAGAATGGCAAACCAAGGATCCAAAGTTAATCCCATATCAGAAGTGCCTACTGGAATTAATCAAGAAATTTGAAGAAATTTCTTTCACTCACCTCATTCGGGACAAAAATCAATTCGCAGATGCCTTAGCCACCCTGGCTGTCATGGCTCAAATGGAAGAAGGGCAGACGACTCAGGTATTGCAGACCAAAGCAAGGAGTGAGCCAGCATACTGCTTCATGATCGAGGAAGAAATAGATGGTAAACCTTGGTATCATGACATCCAGGTCTACATCAAGACCAGAGAATTCCTTTCTAGGGCAAGTAGGAACAAAAGGAGAATGATCCAGAGATTAGCTTTGGGATACTTCTCCAGTGCCGAAATTCTATATAAAAGGAGCTCCAACAGTGAATTATTGAGATGCGTAAATGCAAAAGAAGCAAGGAGGATCCTTTTCGAGACTCATGAGGGGAATTGTGCAACCCATGCTAATGGGCATATGATGGCTAAGCAAATCATGAGACGGGGATACTTCTGGACTACTATGGAGAAGGATTGCATTGAGTACTTTCGAAAGTGTCATAAATGTCAAATCTATGTAGATCCGATAAATATCCTGCCTCATCAACTGTTCAGCCTCGTCTTGCCATGGCCTTTCGCAATGTGGGGAATCGACGTGATTGGTCCCATCAATCCCAAGGCATCCAATGGGCATAGATTTATCCTGGTAGCTATTGACTATTTTTCTAAATGACATCACGCAGAACACATTCCTCAAATTCCTCAGAAATAATATTATCTGCCGATACGGCCTCCCCAGCAAAATCGTCACTGATAATGCCAAAAATTTGAATGGTCCGAAGATCCAGAGATTATGTGATCAATACAAGATTCGACATCTCAATTCCTCACGATACCATCCCCAGATGAATGGAGCAATAGAAGCCGCAAATAAAAATCTCAAGAGAATAATCTGGAAAATGATGGTCACCTATAGAGACTGGCATGATATGCTTCCCTACGCCCTTCATGCATACCAGACCTCTGTGAGAACATCAATTGGGGAAACTCCATACTCACTGGTATATGGGATGGAAGCTGTTCTGCCTATCGAAGTAGAAATCCCTTCCCTAAGGATTCTGAAGGAATCAGGGATTGATGAGTCGGAATGGATCCAGTCAAGGTTGGACCAATTGAATTTGCTAGATGAGAAAAAGTTAGCGGCGGAATGTCATGGGCAGTTGTACCAGAAAAGAATGGCTAGGGCATTTAATAAAGGCGTTCGCCCAAGGGAATTTCAACCAAGAGATCTCGTCCTAAAAAAGGTGCTCCCAATCAAAACGATGTTCGGGGCAAATGGTCGCCAACCTATGAGGGACCCTATGTGGTTAAAAAGGCATTTTCTGGTGGTGCCCTAATCTTGACCCATATGGATGGTGAAGAATTTCCAAGACCCATGAATGCCGACACTATCAAGAAGTATTATGCCTAAAAAAAAAAATTGGGTGAAAATCTGAAAGGATGCCCTAACAAAATGTGAGAAAGAAGGCGAAAACCCGGAAGAGTGCTTTCTGTAAAATGAGTGAAGGGTGAAAACCCGAAAAGGCACCCTGAAAAAGAAAAGGAAAGAAAAAGAAAAAAGAAAATAAAATCTGAGGGTGAAACCCGAAAGGGCGTCCTTAGAACCAGAAAATTGAGAAATAAGGAAGGGAACGTGGAACTATGTACGGAAATAAACCATCACGGCATGAATCTTCGTCAATAGAATACTTGAAATAATGGCAGTTATGAGACTTCAGAGTGAACTACAAGGAATCTGTGAGATCTATCCTTGTACCCTTTTTCTTTGAAACTGTACCTTTATCCCTCAAACCATAATAAAGTCATCCTTTCATTTTGATCTATCTTCTTCGTACATTTGCGTATTAATTTATCTTTTTGCTTAATCTTTCCCGTATACTCACGCTCTAATATTGTCTTTTTCTACCTCTTTATTTTATGCGCTATTAATCTATTAGAATTTTGTCATAAGTTTAGGATTTGGATATTGATAACCTTATGTACTTTGCTGTGAGATTTGCAGGGAATGGTCAAAAAAAAAAACTAGAGGTGAAAACCTGGAAGGGCGCCTCTAGTCAGATGGGCGAAAGGGAAAGTGAAAACCTGCAAGAGCGCTTTTCGCAAAATAAGAAAGTCAAGAACAAAAAGAGAGTCTTGGGAAGTGAGTAAGGAATGGAAGATGATAGGTTAAGTCTTGCAACTCGTCTTCCATTAGTCGTTCATCTTCAGGATCCTGTTAAGTACACTTCGTCGCAAAGGAACTTCTCGTGTCAGGTTAGGCTTGCTTTGTAAGCATTTTTAATTTCCAGCATTTAAATTTCTGTTATCAACCTCTGGTTCCTTGATCCAAGTTGATTTTAATTTTTCGCATTTAAATTTCTGTCATCAACCTCTGGTTCCTTGATCCAAGTTGATTTTAATTTTTCAGCCTTTAAATTTCTGCCATCAACCTCTGGTTCCTTTATCCAATTTGATTTTAATTTTTAGCATTTAAATTCCTGCCATCAACCTCTGGTTCCTTGATCCAAGTTGATTTTAATTTTTCGCATTTAAATTCCTGTCATCAACCTTTGGTTACTTGATCTAAGTTGATTTTAATTTTTTGCCTTTAAATTTCTGTCATCAATGTCTGGTTCCTTGATCCAAGTTGATTTTAATTTTTTGCATTTAAATTTCTGTCATCAACCTCTGGTTCCTTGATCCAAGTTGATTTTAATTTTTCAGCCTTTAAATTTCTGTCATCAACCTCTGGTTCCTTCATCCAAGTTGATTTTAATTTTTCGCATTTAAATTTCTGTCATCAACCTCTGGTTCCTTGATCCAAGTTGATTTTAATTTTTTAGCCTTTAAATTCCTGTCATCAACCTCTGGTTCCTTGATCCAAGTTCATTTTTGTAACACCCCTAAGTTCGGTAGTGCGTTCTACTGCTCCGGTGCCCAGTGCTGTCCGGACAGCTAGGATGCTTAGAACTACACTTCAATATGAGTGAGGAGACATAAAATAATGAAATACAAGAAGAGAAAATACAAGAAAAACAAAGGAAAAATAATAGCAAAGAAATGTGACTAAGTTAAGCGAGCCGAGAACCCTAGCGATGGGTGACCGCACCGGGAAGTCACGGCGTGGACCGTTGACTAGCCCTGGACTGCGGGGAACCCTGGAAAACATTTTTAGGACATAAATAGACCCTTATTGAAGTATAAATCTCATTAGAAAGATTAAAGAAAAATTAAATAATTAGTACAAAGAAAAGTGAGAAATCGAAAAACAGACAAAATACGGTGTTACCGAAAAATCGAGAACGTAACCCGAACAGGGGCATTATGGTCATTTGACATCCCGAATTGTCTTTTGACCTAAATGTCCATTAAAAATAAATAATATTACACTTAGAAAATGAAATGAAAAATTAATTTGGTGGTACCTAAAATAAATAGCTAAAATAAAGGGTTTAATGTGGGATTAAGTGAAAATTTAGCTTAAAATATGATTTAATTTTTTAATGGACCACTAACTGAATTAATTAAACACATAGTGGGACATGTGTACACTTAATATGCAGCTGAAACTCCATCTTCTCCACATGAATTCAACATTGCCGTGAATGAAGGTGAGAGGAAACTCCATAGCCATTTTTCATGCAAGCTTTCTTAACTCTCCATTTTCAACTCCAACCTCTTAGGTTTCTTCATTAAACTTTGTCTACACATCACAAGGAAGATATTGATACCAATTTTGAGAAGTTTGGTGAAGGTTTAGCAAGTTACAATCAAAGGTAAGTTTACATTTTTTGAGAATTCCTTTGTTAAGTTTTGTGTGCATGTTATGGGTGTTGGTTTGGTGAAGGAAAATTTTGAGTTTGAAGAGTTATTGTTGTTTTCATTTTGGACAGCCATGAGTCACGTTTTTGATGAGATATTTGTGCATATAATTGATGAGAAATAATGTTGATCATGGTGATATAGTAACCTAGTGAATTATTTCATGTTTATATGGTGATTTATGCACTTGGATGGGAATTGGTAACTTGGACGGCACTTTGATGTTGAAGAAGATTTGCGGCAGCTTGGGAACACTTGAGTAAATGTATATATTGAAGGAAGTGTAGGCAGAATATTGACCTAGAAGGATTGATGATGTGTATGTAGATTGATATTGTAAAGTGTATGTAAAATTGGTAATGCTTAGGTGTGTATGTAATGGTACTTAGAAATTGTAAATGTGAATTACATTTGGTGTGTTGAGGGTAATGGTAATCTGCCCAAAGTAATGTTAATGTAATGTAGAAAATGCTTTTGGTAATGTACCAAAACAGATTGGTAGGTAAGTAAACAAATGGCAAAGGTAAATGTGTGTTTGAAGTGGGGTGTGAAAGGCATATTGAGGGCAGTGTACATTTTAGCCTATAACCTTAAATGTGTAACCTCAATTGGTATGAGACCAATTTGAGGTGAAACTAGGCACAAAATGTGCCAACTTTCATTGAGAAAACATACCAAAATTCTGCTTGCAAGGTGACCTAAGAAAATGACCAATTCGGATTAGGTGCAATTAGGACTTGAAAAATGACCAATTGGGCAGCAGTGAGTGTTTAGGCCATAACTCACTCAAACCAAGTCCAATTGATCTGAAATTTTTACCAAGAATAGTTAAGACCCATACCTACAAGTCTTATGAAGACACCAAAGCCCAGAAATGACCATAAGCAAGTCAAACAACTTGCACAAGTTCGGGTCCAAAAACTGGCCGAACTAGAGTTGACCAAATTGACCTAAAATTGACCTAAAATGGTACCATTTGACCAGCAATAGTATAATGACCATAACTTGGTCTACTTAACTCGGATTGACCTGAAATTTTGCCCCGCGTGCAATAAGACCTAGATCTACAAGTTTGTAGTTTCGATCGAGACCCGAAAACTGAGGGAACTAGATCGTCCGGTTAGGTCAAACCAGTATCCCGGAACCCAGCAATTTGCACTAAAATGCACTAAACAAGGAAATGACTTTGGTAAAACGTACCAAACCTAAAACCCTATCGAATGTGACATATTAACGACACTAAGACCTAATTTACCTAAAACGCATCGAGGGTCGGTATATTAGGTGATTAAGCAAATAATTGAGTTCAGTGCATTATTTACCAAACACCATCGATAGAGACAGTTTAATTTACTGCATCAAACACTTCAAATTGTGTTTCTCGATTAACAAGGACTCAAAGAAAAGGAAGGAAACACCGAGTCGGATCGTGAGACGATCATCGAGGTTTGTGCACAACTAGTTTTTAACTGATTTTGTTTTGAATATTTCATATGATTAAATGACATATTTTTCTTATGTATTATGTTTAACAAGCATTGGATTTAATTCAATGATTATTGAAATTGTTATAGTATGTATGAATTTAGCTTTGTGAAATGGTATTTCCACAAGTATTAAGCATTGTTATGGATTGAATAAATTATGTTTTGGAAAATTATGATAGAACATGTTTTGAATTGTGCTGGTAATTTTCATGGAAAAATGCAAATTTATGATTTGAATTGTGATGAGCATAAAAATTATTGGATATTGGAATTGAATTTGAATCGAATTATATTGTGATTTATGCTCACTAAAAGGATTGTGATATTGTTTTATATCTCACTATAGATGCTTGACTAGGTTATTACCCGTCTCTCTTATTTGTTGAGAAGACAATGGAGTGAGTTGTGTTTTGATTACCATGGTACGTGCACAGGCTTAGATTTTCCTCTGATTTGAGGTTAGATCTAAGTTTATTTTATCGTTATGGCCCTTGCGGAAGATTCATTATTGTGATGGTGCGTGCACGATGATTCGACCTCCCGACCATAGGAGTTAGAATCGGTCGACCTCCCCGACCATAGGGAGTTAGAATCACATCGAATATGGCCCTTTCGGATTAATCTTGCATGGTTAGTGAGATAAAGAATGATTTTTGAGATAAAGAATGATTTTTGAGATAAAGAATGATTTTTGAGATAAAGAATGATTTTTGAGATAAAGAATGAGTTTTGAGATCTGAGATGATTTTTGAGATCTGAGATGATTTTTGAAATACATAATGATTTTTGAGATCTGAGAATGGCTTTTGAATGGTAAGGAATTTTGATTTCCATTGTGGTTTGTGTATAATTGATTTCGTTAGAATTATTTAAATGGTTAGTCATGATTTGATAAATTGAATTTTGTGATCTATGTCATTTATACAAATGATTTACATTATTGGCAATGAATATTTTGAGTTTTGGAATTTGATGAGTATTCAGATTCCCAAATTATTTACTGTAAATTTTGTCAATGTATATTGTACTATGTTTTAAATTATAGTTGTGCACCACTGAGTTCACCACTCAGTGATAGCTTTGTATGCTGTCGCAGGTAAGAAGAGCATAGAGCAGTAAGTAAATTTCCTTGAAGATATATTCAGATCAGCTCCAGGTATATCATAGGTATACCCATGTACATAGGTTTTGATATATGCATGTAATAATATGTATGTAAATTATTTGAGCAGTTGTATAGAAACTCTTGTAAAATATTTTGGTATGTAATTAAATGTAAATTATTGTAAATGTAAATTTGAGATTTCATTTACTTGAATAGTTTTGTATTATATTTCTTGTATCTCAGTCTTTGAAAAATCATTGCGATTTGAGTTGAGAAAAATGTTGGAGTTGAGATTTGCAAATATATATTGAAGTGCTTTTTACAGGTTTTTCTGAAGAACTGTTTTATCCAAAATACAGATGGCACTCTGCCAAAATTTTTACAGAAACTCCAAATAAGTCAAATGTATTAGTTCTATCACTTCAGTTCACAAAAGTTTTTAACACCTGTAAATAGTGCTCACCACTGTAAAAGAAGTAAGAAAAGTTTTGAAAATCCCTTTTAGTGTATTTAATGGGTTATCGATGAAGCGGAGTTGGTAATTCATTAGGTATACTACGGGATCATGTTATACCTTACAGAGGGGTAGGGTGTGACATGTTTTAGTGGTATCAGAGCAATGGTTTTAAAGTGAATTTCGAACTGTGAATTTGAAATCTTTTTGTCGGTAACTATAACTGCTCAAATGTTTGATACATATAGTACATTTACATCATAAATATGAACTAATGGAGAGGAATCTCCTTATGTTGGTTGTACACGAATAGAAAATCTTGTGAAAAGATATGGAAGAGAAGAATGAGACAGTAGAACAGTCTGTGATGGCAGAAGAACAAGCTAAGGCCCCAGCTCCACAAAATGTCGAAGGTCTGACTGTACCAATTTTACCAGTACAAATTACTACACAAATGGCCCAGCAAATGGCCACTTTCTTCCAACAAATGGCTGATAATCTGTCAGCCCAAACCCAAGTACAGACCCAACCCCCACAAGGGCAGTGTGAAATGGAAAAGAGGGAGAAACCTATGGGTCAGAGCTCGAACAGTAATTTGAGAAAGAGAAAAGAATTTGAGAAACCCCGAGCTCAGGGATACGATAGAGGTGGATCATTAAGACAGAGACCACCAAGGTCCAGTCGTCGAACAACTAGAAGTTCCTACCCTTCCCGCCTATGTGAAACTTGTGGAAAATATCATGGTGGGGTATGCTATAAGACCTCTGGAGCCTGCTATAATTGTGGAAAACTTGGACACTTTGCTAAAGATTGTACTAAACCACCTCGATCTGCTCTCCGGAGTTCACAGACCGTCAATCAGAGTCAAGATAGAAATAGAGTTGGTACTCCTCACCACTACAACACAGTGAATCAACCCGAATATAGTAGCGCACCAGTCGGAGAGTCCACTATGCGCCAAGTAAAAGGAGCAGAAACTTGGATGTAGTCTTTGGTAAGTTCTTAATTTTTGAAAGAAACAATTAGTTATTATTTGATCCCAAAGACTACTTAGTTGTGTGTTAGTGTCAGAACTATAGGTTCTGTTGTTATTCCTTTACATGGAAATGAATTTTGATGTATTAGTGACTAGTCCTTTAGGATAATAACTACAATAACAAGTATGGTTGACATTAATTTTGGAAGAATTGTTAGCTAAAAGTATTTTCTGACATACCGTAAATTATAAAGCTAATTGGCGAGCCTACTTAATGTAAGGCAGGAGGACCTAAAAGTAAGTTACAGTAATAGAATTACTCTAGATGAGGGCAAAGATGTTACTGTTAGTAATTGTCAAAGGAAATTGTAATCAGAATCGGTTTCGGATATTAGTGGATTCGAGAAAGATAAGATGTTGGAAAACCTAGTCCATGAGGTTATAACGTAGTGACTATTTAATGTTCTCGATGTTTGTATTGTAAGCTGCTTATTACAGTACCGATACTAGATTATTGTGTAGAGCTACGTGTTTCCTCATGGTACAATAAGTAAGAATATTTGTAAGTAATCTATAAATTGATACAGTTGCACCCGAATAGGGTACTATTACTGAAAATAAATGTGAAAATTTTAGTCAGAAATTTAAAACTTCAGAACTAGCCTGTCAAAAGACTACACTTGTAAGGTAGCTGGAGTCAGTAACTCAGTTACAATAATGTGAATTACCTGTACCACAGTAATTGCTATAAGCTTAAAGATATCAGTACGACTTATCATCCTCAAATGGATGGACAATCAAAACAAGTAATTCAGGTAAATTCGGAAACTCATTGAGTTCCTATAAATAATGAAATGAAATGATAATAATAATCGGTAAAATGTGACAAGCCCTTAAGAATATATCGAGAACTTGTGTCATTGAATCCGAGAGGAGATGGGACAGATACATCCCACTAACAGAATTTGTATACAATAATAAGTATCAAGCTAGCATACGAGTGGCACCCTATGAAACATAGTAAGGGAACAGATAACTATGGATTTTGTGATAAGATTTCCGAGGACACAGAATAGTCAAGATGCAGTATAGGTCATAATTGACAGACTAACCAAGTCTAATCACTTTTTGCCAGTCCAGATGGACTATAGCCTAAAAAGATTGGCCAGATTGTACATATATGAAATTGTAAAATTGCATGGAGTGCTAGTATCAATTGTGTCTGACAAAGATCCTAGGTTCACTTCTAGATTCTTGGGTAGTCTTCAGAGAGCCCTAAGAACTAGATTGAACTTCAGCACAGCATTCCACCCACAAACAGATGGCCAACCTGAAAGAGTTATTCAGATATTGGAGGATATGCTACGGGCTTGTGTGATTGAGTTTGAAGGTAGTTGGGATACACACTTGCCTTTGATTGAGTTTGCTTATGACAACAGCTACCAATCAAGCATTGGGATGCCTCCATATGAAGCTTTGTATGGCAGAAAGTGAAGAACTTCCTTATGTTGGGATGAAGTAGGTGAAAGGAAGATGATTGGGCCAGAAATTGTTCAGCAGACAGAGGAAAAGATCAGATGGATTAGAGATAGACTCAAGGCTACATCAGACCGTCAGAAGTCCTATGTTGATCTGAAGAGAAGAGATATTGAATATGTAGTGGGTGATAAGGTATTCCTCAAAATTTCTCCTTGGAAGAGGATTATGAGATTTGGCAGAAAGGGGAAACTGAGTCCTCGTTTCATCGGACCATATGAGGTTTTGGAAAGAGTGGGTCCTTTGGCATATTGGTTGGCATTACCTCCAGAGCTAGCAAGGATACACAGTGTCTTCCATGTGTCCATGTTAAGGAGGTACAGATTAGACCCATCTCATGTACTGTCAGTTGAAGAGATTGAAGTAAATCCAGACCTCTCATATGAGGAAGAACCCATAAAAATTCTGGCTAATGAGGTGAAGCAGCTGAGGAACAAACAGATGCACCTGGTTAAAGTGCTATGGAACCATCATTCAGGCCAGGAAGCTACTTGGGAACGTGAAGAGGATATGAGGAGACAGCTCCCACAGCTGTTCAGAGACTAATGCCAGGTAAAATTTCGAGACGAAATTTATTTAAGGGGGGGAGAATTGTAACACCCCTAAGTTCTAGAGTGCGCTCATCGCTCGGTGCCTGGGTCTTTGTCCGGACAGCTAGGATGCTTAGAACTACACTTCAATATGAGTGAGGAGACATAAAATAATGAAATACAAGAAGAGAAAATACAAGAAAAACAAAGGAAAAATAATAGCAAAGAAATGTGACTAAGTTAAGCGAGCCGAGAACCCTAGCGATGGGTGACCGCACCGGGAAGTCACGGCGTGGACCGTTAACTAGCCCTGGACTGCGGGGAACCCTGGAAAACATTTTTAGGACATAAATAGACCCTTATTGAAGTATAAATCTCATTAGAAAGATTAAAGAAAAATTAAATAATTAGTACAAAGAAAAGTGAGAAAACGAAAAACAGACAAAATACGGTGTTACCGAAAAATTGGGAACGTAACCCGAACAGGGGCATTATGGTCATTTGACATCCCGAATTGTCTTTTGACCTAAATGTCCATTAAAAATAAATAATATTACACTTAGAAAATGAAATGAAAAATTAATTTGGTGGTACCTAAAATAAATAGCTAAAATCAAGGGTTTAATGTGGGATTAAGTGAAAATTTAGCTTAAAATATGATTTAATTTTTTAGTGGACCACTAAGGGAATTAATTAAACACATAGTGGGACATGTGTACACTTAATATGCAGCTGAAACTCCATCTTCTCCACATGAATTCAACATTGCCGTGAATGAAGGTGAGAGGAAACTCCATAGCCATTTTTCATGCAAGCTTTCTTAACTCTCCATTTTCAACTCCAACCTCTTAGGTTTCTTCATTAAACTTTGTCTACACATCACAAGGAAGATATTGATACCAATTTTGAGAAGTTTGGTGAAGGTTTAGCAAGTTACAATCAAAGGTAAGTTTACATTTTTTGAGAATTCCTTTGTTAAGTTTTGTGTGCATGTTATGGGTGTTGGTTTGGTGAAGGAAAATTTTGAGTTTGAAGAGTTATTGTTGTTTTCATTTTGGACAGCCATGAGTCACGTTTTTGATGAGATATTTGTGCATATAATTGATGAGAAATAATGTTGATCATGGTGATATAGTAACCTAGTGAATTATTTCATGTTTATATGGTGATTTATGCACTTGGATGGGAATTGGTAACTTGACGGCACTTTGATGTTGAAGAAGATTTATGCAGCTTGGGAATACTTGAGTAAATGTATATATTGAAGGAAGTGTAGGCAGAATATTGACCTAGAAGGATTGATGATATGTATGTAGATTGATATTGTAAAGTGTATGTAAAATTGGTAATGCTTAGGTGTGTATGTAATGGTATTTAGAAATTGTAAATGTGAATTACATTTGGTGTGTTGAGGGTAATGGTAATCTACCCAAAGTAATGTTAATGTAATGTAGAAAATGCTTTTGGTAATGTACCAAAACAGATTGGTAGGTAAGTAAACAAATGGCAAAGGTAAATGTG
This sequence comes from Hevea brasiliensis, assembly GCF_030052815.1. NCBI lineage: Eukaryota > Viridiplantae > Streptophyta > Magnoliopsida > Malpighiales > Euphorbiaceae > Hevea > Hevea brasiliensis. The sequence goes on along the minus strand of NC_079502.1, from coordinate 17,057,027 downwards.
TGTTTGAAGTGGGGTGTGAAAGGCATATTGAGGGCAGTGTACATTTTAGCCTATAACCTTAAATGTGTAACCTCAATTGGTATGAGACCAATTTGAGGTGAAACTAGGCACAAAATGTGCCAACTTTCATTGAGAAAACATACCAAAATTCTGCTTGCAAGGTGACCTAAGAAAATGACCAATTCGGATTAGGTGCAATTAGGACCTGAAAAATGACCAATTGGGCAGCAGTGAGTATTTAGGCCATAACTCACTCAAACCAGGTCCAATTGACCTGAAATTTTGACTAAGAATAATTAAGACCCATACCTACAAGTCTTATGAAGACACCAAAGCCCAGAAATGACCATAAGCAAGTCAAACAACTTGCACAAGTTCGGGTCCAAAAACTGGCCGAACTAGAGTTGACCAAATTGACCTAAAATTGACCTAAAATGGTACCATTTGACCAGCAATAGTATAATGACCATAACTTGGTCTACTTAACTCGGATTGACTTGAAATTTTGCCCCGCGTGCAATAAGACCTAGATCTACAAGTTTGTAGTTTCGATTGAGACCCGAAAACCGAGGGAACTAGATCGTCCGATTAGGTCAAACCAGTATCCCGGAACCCAGCAATTTGCACTAAAATGCACTAAACAAGGAAATGACTTTGGTAAAACGTACCAAACCTAAAACCCTATCGAATGTGACATATTAACGACACTAAGACCTAATTTACCTAAAACGCATCGAGGGTCGGTATATTAGGTGATTAAGCAAATAATTGAGTTCAGTGCATTATTTACCAAACACCATCGATAGAGACAGTTTAATTTAGCACTGAAACACTTCAAATTGTGTTTCTCAGTTAACAAGGACTCAGCAAAAGGGAAGGAAACACTGAGTCCAGATCAGGGAGACAGTCATCAGAGGTTTGTGCACAACTAGTTTTTAACTGATTTTGTTTTGAATATTTCATATGATTAAATGACATATTTTTCTTATGTATTATGTTTAACAAGCATTGGATTTAATTCAATGATTATTGAAATTGTTATAGTATGTATGAATTTAGCTTTGTGAAATGGTATTTCCACAAGTATTAAGCATTGTTATGGATTGAATAAATTATATTTTGGAAAATTATGATAGAACATGTTTTGAATTGTGCTGGTAATTTTCATGGAAAAATGCAAATTTATGATTTGAATTGTGATGAGCATAAAAAAATTATTGGATATTGGAATTGAATTTGAATCGAATTATATTATGATTTATGCTCACTAAAAGGATTGTGATATTGTTTTATATCTCACTATAGATGCTTGACTAGGTTATTACCCGTCTCTCTCATTTGTTGAGAAGACAATGGAGTGAGTTGTGTTTTGATTACCATGGTACGTGCACAGGCTTAGATTTTCCTCTGATTTGAGGTTAGATCTAAGTTTATTTTATCGTTATGGCCCTTGCGGAAGATTCATTATTGTGATGGTACTGTGCACGATGATTCGACCTCCCCGACCATAGGGAGTTAGAATCAGATTCGACCTCCCCGACCATAGGGAGTTAGAATCACATCGAATATGGCCCTTTCGGATTAGTCTTGCATGGTTAGTGAGATAAAGAATGATTTTTGAGATAAAGAATGATTTTTGAGATAAAGAATGATTTTTGAGATAAAGAATGAGTTTTGAGATACAGTATGATTTTTGAGATACAGTATGATTTTTGAAATACATAATGATTTTTGAGATACATAATGGCTTTTGAATGGTAAGGAATTTTGATTTCCATTGTGGTTTGTGTATAATTGATTTCGTTAGAATTATTTAAATGGTTAGTCATGATTTGATAAATTGAATTTTGTGATCTATGTCATTTATACAAATGATTTACATTATTGGCAATGAATATTTTGAGTTTTGGAATTTGATGAGTATTCAGATTCCCAAATTATTTATCAGAAATTTTGTCAATGTATATTGTACTATGTTTTAAATTATAGTTGTGCACCACTGAGTTCACCACTCAGCGATAGCTTTGTATGCTGTCGCAGGTAAGAAGAGCATAGAGCAGTAAGTAAATTTCCTTGAAGATATATTCATATCAGCTCCAAGTATATCATAGGTATACCCATGTACATAGGTTTTGATGTATGCATGTAATAATATGTATGTAAATTATTTGAGCAGTTGTATAGAAACTCTTGTAAAATATTTTGGTATGTAATTAAATGTAAATTATTGTAAATGTAAATTTGAGATTTCATTTACTTGAATAGTTTTGTATTATATTTCTTGTATCTCAGTCTTTGAAAAATCATTGCGATTTGAGTTGAGAAAAATGTTGGAGTTGAGATTTGCAAATATATATTGAAGTGCTTTTTACAGGTTTTCTGAAGAACTGTTTTATCCAAAATACAGATGGCACTCTGCCAAAATTTTTACAGAAACTCCAAATAAGTCAAATGTGTTAGTTCTATCACTTCAGTTCACAAAAGTTTTTAACACCTGTAAATAGTGCTCACCACTGTAAAAGAAGTAAGAAAAGTTTTGAAAATCCCTTGTAGTATATTTAATGGGTTATCAGTAGACGGAGTTGGTAATTCATTAGGTATACTACGGGATCATGTTATACCTTACAGAGGGGTAGGGTGTGACAATTTTAATTTTTCGCATTTAAATTTCTGTCATCAACCTCTGTTTCCTTGATCTAAGTTGATTTTAATTTTTCTGCATTTAAATTTCTGTCATCAACCTCTGGTTCCTTGATCCAAGTTGATTTTAATTTTTCAACATTTAAATTCCTGCCATCAACCTCTAGTTCCTTGATCCAAGGTGATTTTAATTTTTTACATTTAAATTCCTGTCATCAACCTCTGGTTCCTTGATCTAAGTTGATTTTAATTTTTCGCATTTAAATTCCTGTCATCAACCTCTGGTTCCTTGATCTAAGTTGATTTTAATTTTTCACATTTAAATTTCTGTCATCAACCTTTGTTTCCTTGATCTAAGTTGATTTTCCAGCATTTAAAATTCCTGTTACCGACCTCTGGGTCGCTGACCTAAGTTGGTTTTAGTTTCCTAACTTTAATTTTGAGTTGCAAAGTTTTAGTACCCAATCATCCAAATATGGGTCTAAATCTTTACATAATTCCCATACTGAAAAAATTTTCCCTTCGATAGAAATTATGTAAAGAGGGACAGCTGTCGACACCATATTTTGGCCGATCCCTGAAATTAATAGACTTTGAAATCGATCCCCAGCACCAATTCTCCAGGTCGCTCACTTCATTACCGATCTCTCTTCAAAGAGACCAAACCAACACCAAGTCTCCAGGTCGCTTAATTCATTACCGATCTCTCAAACCAATTATCGAGTCGCCTCGCCAGCCGATCACATTTCCGATCTCCCATCAAACGAAATCCAACCGACATTAACTCTTTGTGCCATCCAGTCTTATTTCCGACCTCCATTTTATAAATATGATGGATAATCGTTAAATAAAGTTAAGGTTTCAATCCGGTCCGATCTCCGTTGTGGATAATCATTCAATAAAGTTAAGGTTTCAATCTAGCTTAATGGTGTTTCTGATCTTAAGTGTTCAAATCAGGTTTCCAATTTTAATAATCTTAAGTTCCGCTCGGTTTTTGTTCTCTGTTTAGGCCGATCTCATGCTTACAATGTTTTTCCGATCTCTCATACACAGATTAATAATCGCTTTCAAGTTTGGTGTTCTAATATGTTCAGACAATCAAACGCTTATACAACTTAGATACTTTCCGATCTCATCAAGTCATTGAACAAAAGAAAGAACTTCATTTCATTTCAAAATAAAAAATACAAGTCATTCGACTGGAGGATCGCCCCCAGCCTGTTCTACATTTCGCTCACCCCCTCTATCTCCTTCGGCCTCCTCTTCGCTCTTCTCTTCGTCTTGGGGAGCCAGGTCCACCATCCAGGAAAAGTCCTCCTCGGGATAACGCTTCTTGAGCTCGTCTAAAAGGTCCCCGTGGGCGTTCACATAAGCACCGGCCTCCCTCGTCACTGCCTCTTCCCTACTCAGGGTGATGTGCTTCGGGAGTGATGGGCCCAGATGCAGCCAGCTAGGTGGGAAACCCTTAAAACTGTTCAGAATCTTGCTCCTCAGAATAAAGAAGCGATTCTTCTAATTCTTCAGTGAGGAAGGCAGATCGGTAAAGAGCCCACAATGCGGTTTCACCAGAAAGAACCAGTACTCATCGTCCTTTCGACGAGTTAGCCTATGTAGCTCAGTAAACACCTTCGCCGTAGGACTGAGTCCCTTAGCTCGGCAGAGGCCTCGGAAGGCTACCAGGATCTGCCATGAGTTCGGATGTACTTGGGCTATACATACTTGGTGAAATTTTAGAACTTCCTTGAAGAAGTCATCAAGAGGAAACCACAGCCCGGCTTTTAATTGCTCTTCGTATATCATGATCATATCATTTTCTTCGAAGAAGTGATCGGCTCGGAGATCGCCATGACATCTGATAAGCTCGTATGAATCAGTCCGAAGGTTGTATTCTTGGCTAATCGTTTGTAGATCGGTTTCTTGAAGGATTGACGACAGCTCATCCATGAGAAGGTTTTCTCTCCCTGAGGAATGCGGTCGTCCTGAGGGTGCCGCTTGACCACGAGCTCAAACGGAGGTCGTAGGAGTTCAGATCGCTCGCTTGGTCTGACCACTTCAACTTCATCTGACGACCACGAGATGCGGACGGAAGGGGGGCTCGCCACTCTCTGACCCTCGGCGCCGCTCATTTTCAAAGAAAAGAGAGAAATTTAACTAAAAGAAAGATCAAAACCCTTACCGGAGTGTGATCGGTGTCGGAAGAACTTGAAGAAATGACAGAATTTTGGAATCACTCGCGAGGTGCTGAAAATGACATAAGGGAGCAACTGGCTATCCCTTCCCCTATTTATACCCGTCTGAGCATTCAATGCTCACAGTGTCCCAAGCGACGCATCGATTAGCAGAATTTGCCAGCTTTTCTGACACGTCGCAAGAACATTCCAGAAACTCCATAAATAAATAAGGGGAGCTCAGCTAGTTAAAGATCGGCGAATTAAGGTAGATGTTCAGAATTATAGATCGGTTAAGGGCTATTCAGTTAGGAATCAGATCGAATATGCACATTAGAGATCGGAAAAATAAACAATGCAGTAATTAAATGATAATTGTTAGAATAAAATTTTATTTCATTTCCAAAAGGTCAAATTACATCATTTGGGCGATCTCAAGAGATCGGATTACATCGTTAAGGACCTTTAAAGGTCAGATTACATCATTTGGGTGATCTCTAAGGATCGACAGTACATCCTACCTAGCAGGAACCTATGTCAAAGCCTAGTCTCATGGCTGAATCAAAAGATGTGTCTGATCAGAAAGCTAGACATAGGTGGATAGATGTACAGCTCAGATAGAGTGACTATGACTCTCATGAGGATGAGAAGTCATCGTCAAAGTCATCGACCAGAACCGAGCTGCAGTCGGGACACCCGATATGGTGAGGAGCCAAATGAACTTCAAGGGGGAGTCACCGATGTTAAGTGGGAAATTAGCAGTCTTCTCGCCCGAAATCGGCTCACCAATTACATTGGTAGATTAACCCGAGATCGGTATGATTGATATTTTCGATCTTGATCGGTAAATTAGTCTGGTTCTCTCACTGTCATCAAATGTGGATGTCATGATTTTCCGATCACCAGGGTCGTAAATTTTCAGTCGAGGAGCAAAGAAAGTAGTCGGAAAAAGATCAAAAGCAGTCACCGTGGCCATAATGTTACCGGAAAACTAGAACAGAAGAAGAGAGAAATGGAAATAGGAAGGAGTGAAATGTGGGAGAAATCTCCCGTTGAAGGCATATATATAGGGAGGGCCTGAGCATTTATTACTAGCGAAAATCGAAGCGGATGCCTCGGTAATCGAAGTAACAAATGCTTTGACTGAATCAGCCCAGATTGAGAAGAAGGTGCTGGAATGGGAGAGATCGGGAGAGGGGCCCAACATGAGAAATTGGAAAGAGGTCATGATGGAAAGATCATAAGCGATGAGAGATCGGGAAGCAAGGATAGGATGAGACAACTTTCAATAACTGTCATCATACTCAGAGCCGAGGTAGTTGAAGCGTTGCAGGCGAGATCAAATATTCACCGCATGCCTCATTTGCAGAATCGCCCACATTACTGACAGATGCCAGGACATGTCATGACAGTCCTGTACATCTCGATCTCCATCGTTGATCTTACTTGTAAGGACGAGTTCGGAGCCCTTGGATCAAAGAGAAGACGACAAGACCGGCACCTTTTATTCCCAACCCTTGGATCTTCCTTGACAAGAAGATTTTGAACCGTTGGATTAGAAAAGAGAAAGGACAAATATTCTGAATGAGAGCTCAATCGTCCATTTTGATTGTCTTCAATTCTCAGGCATCAGATCATGTCCTTTAAAATCTAAACCTTCCATCTCCCTCAGAGGAAATCCTGACCCTTCATTGGGAGCACCAATTCCCTATAAATACCTGCATGCGATACTGTTGAAGGAAGAATAAAAAGAAAAGGGTGGTGATTATAGTGGAAAGGCTCTGAAAATTGATTCTGTTTTGCTACTCTGCTATTTTTAAGCTTTCAAAATAAAAAAACTTCAGAAACCAGTTTTCTAAAGTATTTTCTTTGAAGGAGTGTTGGACACTGAAACTCTTTATTTTCAGTTTGTTCATTACTCTGCGATACCCTCTCTTAGTTTCAATTCTGTTTTCATCATCTTTATATCCACTTTTATATTCCAAGCTCAATCTCATTCAAACCCGGTTATTGTTATTTTGGCTCGACTGCATTTTAACTTGGTACTCTTCATTTCAAGGCAAGCATTAGTCCTCAGACTATTAGCACGCAGCTCTACTATATTTGTGACTCCTACAAGTGAGTGTTTAGACCGTTGCTTTGCTAAGTGCTCATTTTTATTTATTTTCTTTTTATGCTCGTAATTTTCGTCAAGTTTATGTTATGTTAAAGAACCCCACGAAGGTGTTATTCTCTTGAGTTTACCTTTTGTGTGACACCCCTTACCCGTCTACAGTATATCCGAGTAAGATATGTCACACAGTGTACCGGAACACTCTATTTTATCTCAATCATTTTTATTCTTCCTTAATTTATTTTTATCATAGTTTTGAATATAATTTGTGAAATATAATTCATTTAAGTCATTTATTGAAATTATAATTTATTTGAGGTTCCGAAAATTTTATAGAAAATCCGGCAGAGTACCGGCTAAAAATAGAGAAAACAGTTTTTTGGAACCTGTGAAAAACACTTCCAATAATCATTTTGAATCATTCTCAAACTCCAATAATCACCAAAATCTCAATATTTTTCAACAACATTTCCATTTCTCAATCATTCATTTCTCATGGTATTCAAATATAAGCAATAAATAAATACTCAATTTTCCATTCATAAACACAATTTTCACTATTTATATTAACATCAAAATACATTACATAAGTCTCAATTACACAAGAGAAAATAAAAATTAGTTACAAAATACCAAAATGAAACCTAGTGTCCTACCAATGCACTGAAGATGGTGAGGTGACATGGACACTATGCAGAGCTGCAAGAGGTCTCACCCAGTCTGTGGTCTACTGGGCTCTGGCCAAGATTCTCCAGAACCTACGCGTGGCAAAAGCAACGCGCTAAGCAATAATGCTTAGTGGTGCCAATAATAAAATAAAAAGAAATAACAGGAAGTAAATATGCAGTGCATGTTTTGATGTCTTATACCGACAATTTTTTTTTATCATTATTGGTAATCTTATTTATTATGTACTTGTTCTATTCACTATTTCATTAAATTTTTTCACTTTCATTTTTGGGTGCCCAAGTAACCTAAACTGGATGACTGGACTGGATAAACGGGTAAACTGGCACTGGGTATCTAGTACCTCGGGCCGTCACACCATCGGTCACATATGCATCTCCCGGTGTGCAATAGAACAGCTAATAAGCTGTAATAATAATAGGCACAAGGCCAAATATTAACACAATGTCAGAATGGCTAAAAGCCATGAAATCACAGAATGGCATAATGCCATGTGTAGTACTGCTAACTGAATCCTATTGGCATGCCAAGCTATCCAAACCAATCTTGTTAGGTATACTAGGGCATTTCACACTTTTAAGTTTCACAATTTTTGGAATTTAAGTTTTAGTGTTACTATTCCATTCATTGGTCAACAAAAATGTTGAATTTTGCATAGGCAATAGGTACATTGGTTTTAATATCATCAACATACCATATTTTGCATTCAAAATTTGTTGGTATTGGTTGCCAATACCATTTCTAAGCTTAATGTTAGTTTGGCAGAATTTTCACTTTTTATGCCTTGTTTTCATTGTTCCATTATTCAATTTTGCAGTGGGAATTTGGCAAATTGATCAACATGAAAGTTGTTCCTTATTTTGTCTAGTTGCATTTCCTTTTTTGAATCACTCCATTTGGAGTTTTGTAGCTCAAGTTATGGTCTAAAAACAACAATTGGCCGGATTGAAATTTTTCTGGACTGACCATATCTACAGTGCAGTGAACAGTGACTGCAACTCACTTGTTGGATAGGTTCTGTTCATAATTTGGGTTAGGTTTCTTCGTGAAAGTTGTTGGTCTATATCTCAGCTTGTTTTTGGTAAAATGTCAGGTCAATTGGACCATTCTACACTGAGTTATGGCCAAATGACTAAACACTGTTCATTTGGTCATTCTGCAGAAACAGACTGCAGATCACCCGGATTAGGGCAAGCTTTTAGTCCACTTGGTTTGGCTTTATGGGCATAGTTTCTTCACCAAAGTTGTGCCATTATGTGTCTAGTTTCATGTCCAATTGTCCTTGCACCAATTGAACCTGTAAAATTCAAGTTATGGCTACCCAAACCTGCTGGACTCATGTCCAATTCTGCAGGTTACCATGGGTAGCCACACCAACTGCAATTCCCACTAATCAAACCACCTTATTTCTTGTTTACACATAACCAAATGGTCACTAATTGACCATTAAAAATCACTTTCATCATTACATGATCAAAGTCTCCATTTCATGCTCAAACTCTAACTCCAATTTCCAATTCATGGCTTACACACACCAAACTCATACCAAATTACTTTATCCATCATCTATACTCATCAATAACATAATTAAGCAACTTAATTTCATCAAAAACCAAAAATCCTTAAACTTTCTCATGGCTGAAAAATTTAGAGATTTCATTTACTCAAGTTTTTCTTTTAATTTCACACAATTTCTACTTGATTTAGCATGCTTACAAGATTAAAGAAAGAAAAGAAATTGTTTAGTGCACTAACCTTTTTGAGCTTCACTTAACCTTGATTAAACCTCCCTAATCTCTTCTTCTTTGGCTGCTAATAGCTTTTTCTAGGTGAAAGATCAAATTGTTGTGAAGGGACTTGGCAATTTTGGTGAACAAATGGAGAGGAAATTCAAGCTTTTAAGCTTGAAAATGGTGGAATCTCTTCTCTCTCTCTCTCTCAACATTTTTGGCTGCCCAAAGGTTGAAGATGCAGATTAGTTTTTCAATTTTTTGGTCTCTTTTATCTCTTTTAATGAGTTTAACAAATTGCGATTGGTGAAGGAAATTTAAATGACATCATATGATGTCATAATTAGTATTTTCTTTTATTTTCTTTTCTTCTCTTCTCTACTCATTTTCAATTTAATTTTTAGTAACATTTATTCATATTTTAAATCATAATAATTATTTGGTTAACTGGACAAGTCGGCCAAAAATTATCTCTGAAAACGAAATGACCAAAATGCCCTCCGTTTGGCTTAACGGACTAAAATTGTCTGTACCGATTGAAAATTTTATCTAAGCATTTCCTTGGCATTATAATGCCATAAGAACCTCAATGACCCTTCTCTGGAGTCCCAAAAATTATTTTATAATTCTTTCCCTGGGTCTAGGGCTCCTAGTTGCGAGAACTGTAACTTCTCACTAGGTTACCCATCGTTAGGGCATTGGCTCATTTAACTTGGATGTATTTTATTTCTAAAATTTTTCCTAAATTTTTCTTATTAATATTTGAGTTAATTATGGTTCCTTACTTTAGTTTAAATATTTTTCTAGACATTCTAACTACCCGGACCGACATTGGTCACCGGAACAGTAGAATGTACAGAGTTGCTACAGGGAGGGTGTTACATTTTGTTCATCAGTTCATGTTATTTACTTATTTTTTAGCCTTTATCACCTTCAAATGTAGGTGTTCTGGCCCCGAGTAACGTATAGGTAGTTTGATAAAATGTTGGTAGCTGTATCTTAACTTGAGGGTTTCTTCAAAATAATGAAAGTTTGGATAATAAATCAAAGGAAAATTATGAGATCGAACCACTAGGCTAGCTCAGAAGATAACTTGGTATAGTGGGAGATCGAGGTAAGATCATATCCTAGACTAATAAACGGAAGAGATCGAATATTGCCTGTCAAAAGGTACTGGTAAGGCGATCACATAGGAGATCGATAAAATTCAGTCTGTATCCCCTACCTAGTTATAAGGTACCAATGGGTTAAGAGAAGCCTTATTCAGGTTCTCAGCGTCTTCAGATTCCAAAGCCCTTAGTCTAAGGTCTTTACAACATACGATCGCCATTAGATCTCAAGAGGTCGGGAGAGAGTTCTTGCCTGATTCTCATTCAAACGAAAATAAGAGATCGGAGGAGAGTTTTTATCTGAGATCCTTCATTAAAACTCTAAAATTATATATTAAAAGAGATCGGAGGAGAGTTCTTATCCAATTCTCAATTAAAATTTTTCATAAATATTAAAAGAGATCGGAGGAGAGTTCTTATCCGGTTCTCAATAAAAAATTTTCGTAAATATTTAAGAGATCGGAGGAGAGTTCTTATCCGATTCTCAATCAAAATTTTAATAAACGCTTAAAAGAGATCAGAGGAGAGTTCTTATCCGATTCTAAATCAAAATTTTTCATAAATATTAAAAGAGATCGGAGGAGAGTTCTTATTCGATTCTCAATAAAAAATTTTCATAAATATTTAAAGAGATCGGAGGAGAGTTCTTATCCGGTTCTCAATCAAAAATATTCATAAATATTTAAGAGATCAGAGGAGAGTTCTTATCCGATTCTCAGTCAAAATTTTAATAAACGCTTAAAGAGATCAGAGGAGAGTTCTTATCCGATTCTCAAATCAAATTTTAATAAATATGCGAAGATCGGAGGAGAGTTCTTATCCGAGATTCCCCACTCAAACTTTGAGCAGATTATTCCTAGAGATCGGGAGAGGCTTTTACCCGGGTTCCCTCAAATTCAAACTAAAATAACACAATACGCAAAGTGATCCCCTAAACCAAAATCACTATGCAACATTAACTCACTAAGGGTCATCTCATGTACTTATGTATCTGGGTAACCCGAACTAGTGAAAAATCAAATTTTCCCTTTTATCTAAGGGATTAACATCATCATCCTAAACCCCCCTAACTATCGATTTTAATTTGCAAAGAGCAGGATGTTAAATCTGTTTGCCCTTATAGAGGGGCGAGGCGGGGTGCCTAACACTTTCTCCGCCCGTACATGGACCCCGAATCTAGAATCTCTGTTTTTGAAGTGGTTTCATTTTAACTTATTTTCACAAATGGTTTTCTTTAATTTCCCGCAAAATTAAAGTGGCGACTCCTCACTCTTTCCCACTTCGGTGAGTGTTCGTCCAGGCGACCGCAAAACACCTTGTGACAATGACCAAATCCGAATTAGTGAATTGAAAGCCTGAAAATTGATCATTTGGGCAGCAGTTGGTGTTTTGGCCATAACTCACTCAAAACAGGTCCAATTGATCTGAAATTTTTACCACGAATAGTTTAGAAATATATCTACAATTCTTATAAAGACACCAACACCCATAAATGACCATAAGAAAGTCAAATAGCTTGCACAAGTTCGGATATAAAAACTGGCCAAACCAAAAGTGACCTAAAAATGACCTAAAGTTATCACTTTGGTACATTCTGTCCAGCATTGGTAAATTGACCATAACTTGGTCTACACAATTCAGAATGACCTGAAATTTTGCCCTGCGTGCAATAAGACATAGGCCTACAAGTTTTTAGTTTGGACTGAAACCCGAAAACCGAGGGAACTAGTTCATCCGGTTAGGTCAAATTAGCATACCGAAATCTGACAAATTGCAATAAAATGTAATATACTTAGAAATGAAATTGATAACATATACCAACACTAAAGGGCTATAAAATATGATATATTGGTAACATTAAACCTAATCCACTTAGAGTGCATCGAGGGTCAACATTTTAGGTTGACTAAGGAAAATAATAGAATTCAATAAATTAATTATTAAGCCTTATTGTTAGAGACAGTTTAAATGAGGACTGAAACACTTCAAATTGTGTGTTTCAGTTAGCAAAGACTCAGGGAAGGGGAAGGAAACACTGAGTCAGAGCCAAGGGACATTTATCAGAGGTTTGTGCACAATAGTTACTTCTTTTGAATTTTCAATTGAAATGAATTATGACAAATTGTCTATTATTATTTAAATTGTGAAAAATTGTCTTAATGATATTTGATGGATACTTATTGATTGAAAAACATTGTAAATGGTTTGAAATCACAGCTATCATGTATATTGATTGAATTCCTCGCTAGCTTGTCTAGTGGGATGAATTGACTTTGAATTCCCTCTCTGGCTGAAGTGTTGAGGTGTGTGCCTGTTGAGGACGAATAGAATGAGTACTCATATTATTGCTAGCTAGCTATGTTATTCCTCATTAGCCATCGGCTCTTGGAATGAATTGGACTTTGGAACATGATTAAGCTATGTGTGTGATTTATTGATATTCATTGTGATATTATGAAATGGAGTTTAAATTCTTATTGACATTCACTATCTTTTGAATTTAACTATGGTTTTAAGTATCCACTATTTATACGACTTATGATTTATGATTTAAAGTTGCATTTTGTTAATATTGTGCACCACTGAGACATTGGCTCAGCAATAACTTTTTATTGCTTCATTGAGAGTTCATCGGGTATATTGAGTATACCATATTTTGCATTTTGTATTGTAATGTATGTTCACTGTATGTATATAGTGTTCTTGGTTTTGAGCAGTTGTAAATTAAAATTGTACATTGAAGTTGTAAAATAAATTGTGAATTATTTTGGCTTGTAAAATTTGTGATATATTTCTTTTATCTTAGCTTTTGAAAACGCTGGAAAAATTATTGTGGATTTAAGTTGGCAAATATTGAGAAACATATTGTATTGATTAAATATTGGAGTTTGGGGATTGAACAAAATATAAGAAGTGCTTTTTTACAGGTTTTTGAAGAACTGTTTTATTCAAAATACAGATGGCACTCTGTCAAAATTTTGTAGAAATTATTAATTCTTCAAATGTATTATATGGTTTCACTTCTGTTAAAAAATTTTTTAACACCTGTAAATAGTGCTTACCACTGTAAAAAGAAGTAAGAAGAGGTTTAAAATTCCTTGTAGTGTATTTAATGGGTTATCAGTAGACGAAGTTGGTAATTCATTAGGTATACTACGGGATCATGTTATACCTTACGGAGGGGTAGGGCGTGACAAAGGCCAAGCTCAAGGGTTCATTAGATGATGATGGAGTTCTTCGTTGTGGCACTAGACTTTGTGTCCCCAGTATTGATGAGTTGAGAAGACAAAACATGGAGAAGGCACACCATTCTGCTTACACAATACACCCAGGTTCAACTAAGATGTATCATGATTTAAAGGAGCATTATTAGTAGGGTGGCATGAAGAGGGATATTGCAGACTTTGTTATGAAATGTTTGACTTGTCAACAGGTTAAAGCAAAAAATCAGAGACTGTCTAAGTTACTTCAGTCGTTGCCTATTCCTAAGTGGAAGTGGAAGCGCATTGCTTATGACACCCCTCACTCGTCTACAGTGTAGCCGAGTAAGGAGTGTTACACTCGATGCTGGAGCACCCTGTCTTATCTTACTTTATTCCTTTAATAATTTATTCTCGTTATATTTTAAAAATAAATTATATTTCTAAAGGAGAAACTAATGGAGTTTTTCCTATTTTATTTCTAGTTGGCGTATTTTACTATTCACCTACTTGAAATTTTCAATAATATTTAACAATAAAAATCTCATCCATACTCATCATAATCATTTCATCATTTCGAATACCATCTATATATTCTAATTTCATATTCATTTTCATACATTTCCATTCATGCTCAATTCATGTATATAAAAAAAATTTATCAAATTTCATTAATTTATATGATTTACACACTAATTACATAAATTCATAATTTACATGATATACAATTTAATTACATATGAAAGAGCCAATTTAATAATTTACATCACATACGAATTAATTACAATTCCATAATTATATTTCAACATAATAACTAATTATAATGTGCAAAATACATAATATGACCTATATGGGCCCTATCTACATGCATTGCTGAGGAGGTGACAACTTTGGATACTTTGCAAATCCAGACTCCAAAATCCCAGTCTAATGTCCACTGGGCTTTCTCTTTAGTACCTACGCGAGGAAACAAATTCATCGCTCCAAGCATTGCTGCTTAGTGGTGCAATAATACAACAAGGATTTTAATACAAAATATGTTTTGTCATTCTTGACATTCTTTGAAAGCGTTTATCTCTTAATTTCACAGTAATAATATATATTATACAAAATTAATTAAAATATTAAAACTTATATTTATAGTATTATAGGAGATGCATTTGTGATATTTATTTAAGTTAAATTTATTTTACTAATCTTTTTATCGCTTTATTTCACATTTTCTTATGTTTTATATCATTTCATAATAAATAAAATTTTATAGCTAATCTAGTTCATTTCAAGTTTCTCTTACTTATTTATTTAATTTCTAAAATTATTAATTTCTAATATTCATAACTTATTTTACTGCCCAAGTAACCTATGACAGGCTGACTAAACTAGATAAGCGGGTCCTTGGCACTGGATACCGTGGTGTCTCAGGCCATCATACCATGGGACACTCAATCATGTATGCTATCAATATAGCTAAAATAGGGCACCGCAGTGCCTCGGCCTATCATACCATGGGATGTGAAAAAGCAAAACGTCAACCACGTATGCAATCAATATGGCTACAAAGCCATAGTAACAAATAATCAGGTATACAAGCCATGAATGCGAGTATAAAGCCATAAATATAGGCATAAAGCCTTGCATAGTACTGCTCAAATAATCTCCTATCGGCATGCCAATCTATCCAATCTGACACACGTGTCTAGGCAATACGTAGGCACATTAATACCATTAAGTGTTCACATATTTCATTATTTCATTATATGTTTTAATTATGATTTATAGTATTTTAATTTTATTCATAATAGAAACATAAATCTCCAAATCTTAATTTTTACATACTTTATGCATTCATCATAGCATTTATGTTAATTGCAATTCAAATTAATCGATTTTTATGTACCATTTGTACATAAAAATATTTTCCTTTCTCTCATGATAATAACATTTAGCCCATTCACGCATCTATGTGATTCATTTAATCATTATAATATTTATATAAATTATCATTCACATTATTACCTCTTATGTACCAATTATTGTACAAGGTATTATTATCCCATTTGTAATAGAGACATAAGTCTTAATATTAACTTCATCTCATTTATACTTAACAATCCATTTAGGTTAATTTCATTTCATATTTCAAGTTGTATTACTTATGTCCTATGAGTTCTACTAGTGATGGGAATACAAATCCTAGCTACCTATTCACATAACTTAAGTATTCATTAAGTCATTTAGGTGAATTACCATTCCTATTCCAAGTAATCCATCAACATTTTGTGGATTCTAAATTTCATACCTTAATTTCCTCTAGCAATTTAGTTCTTGCATTTTGTGTCATTATATTTACTATTTATATTACTATTCATACAAATTTTGACTTTTTAATAAATAATAGGATTAAAAATTCTAATTTCATAATAATACCACATCTTGGGTTTTAAATTTGTTGGCATTAGTTGCCAATTACAATTCAAGGCTTTGTAGGATTATTTTCAAATTTTCAGATTTTGTCACCTATGTTTACTTTTCTATTAGACCATTCTACAGTGGGAATGTGGCTAAACTTTATTCATAAAAGTTGTTTCTTAATGTTTCTACTTTAATTCTCTTTTTGAATCACTCCATTTAGAGTTTTGTAGCTCAAGTTATTGCATTTTTACCATAACTAGTCGGATTGGTCATGTCTAGAATTTCTAGGCAATTTTGGTTCTAGCAGTTTTGATGAGTTAATTTTGGTTGGCAATTTAATTAGGTTATGGTCAGAATTTTGGTTTTTGTCCTTCATGAAAGTTGTTCTAATATGTCTAAGCTTTCTATGGGTTTAAGAATCAGGTCATTTGGACTTCTCTACACAAAGTTATGGGCATTTGAACAAATACTATTCATATAGTCATTTTTCCAGGTCTAGATTTTGGTTACTTGGATTCAAGTAATTTTTAGGTCACTTTGTTTTGCTTTTCTGAGCAGAGTCTCTTCATAAAAAATGTGTCATTATGTCCTAGGATTCATCTGAAGGAGTGAAAGCGTGAAAAACACAAATTTATACCCTTGAATTCAAAAATTTTTCACCTAGGGTCACATGTATCATGCAAGATTTATTTTTATCTATTTGATTTCAATGATAAAACAACATATTAAAACTCTTTTAATATGTTTTTGGATCTGTGTTTTCCATTTAAGATTTTAAAATTAATCAGATTAATTTTAGAACCCTAGATTAAATCAAGAACAAATACACTAACCTCTTGATGCACTACAGTGTATTTGTGCCTTTCAGATTCGTCTTCAGGACACCAGATGTTGTCTCTCTAGCTTGTCCACACCAAGAACACCTATGGCAGCCCTTGAACAGCTTCTAAAGCTTTTTCTATTATTTAGAAAATCAAGTTCTTCCTTTTAAGAGATTAAAGATGTAAACAGGACACTAGAAACAATTTCTAGTATTTTTAATTCAAGAGATTGTTTGCTAATCTCTTGGAATGAATGAGAGATGAAGAAGAAAAGAAGGGAGAGGCAACCAAGGGGTGGCGACACCTTTGGGAGCAGCAGCTTATGTGTTTTATTTATCATAACAACACTTATATAGCTAGGTCACCACTTAAACCCTTGCCACATGTCACCCTTTGATTGGTTCTAGGTTTAATTGACCCAATCACATTATGCCAAGTGTCAAACCTATATTTAATCTTAATTTTAATCATCTTACATGATTAAAAGACATTTGGCAAGCTTATGTGTAATATCATGTGTCAACATCTCGTGGCCCACATGTCACCCTGTGAAATGACCAAAATGCCCCTGTGTCTTAATTTTGAGTTCTTAACCCAAAATAATTATTTCTCTTCTTCTAATCAATTTATATCAAATATAAATTAATTAATTAATAATTATTAATTAATTTCTCATTAATTAAATTCATATTTAAACACTTTAAATATAAATTTAACCTATACTTTACATCCAATAATCTAGATTTGGTTTCAAGTCATGCTATGGACTTTGCAATCTAATTGCAAATCAAACATATTTAATTAATCAATTAAAATCTTTAATTAATTAATTAAATCATATTTAATTAGGTGATAACTTGTGTATGTGTGTGACTTACTAGGCTCATCACTAATTGATAATGAGATATGCTATCAACTCTTAATATCATCAGAACTCTTTCTCACCATAAATGATTTCTCTAAATCATTTTATGCACCTCATAGACCATGGTTAACACCTAGCATAGCATGCCATGGCCACCCAATTAGTAATAAGGTTTACCTTAAATGAACCTATAATCATATGTTACCATACACTAGAATCTCTCTGTTACAAAATCCTAACTCAAGCTGGAGTCATAGTTTATGTCAAACTCCATTTGCTATGAATATTATGTTCTCTTTTAATTCCAGTTCTTGATTAAGATTTTCTCATCAGAAACTCTTTTCTGATTAAATCTATCTGTCCTGGCCAGGAACTTGAAACATCAAGAACAATTAAATGAACTTAAGATTTTAACTCTATTTACTTAGAGGAACATATTCCATCTTGATCAACAGCTACCTCCATATATAACTAGTAAGAGCCAACACATGCCTATATACCCATACACAGTACAAGTATGAAAGCAGTATCAAACTCAAACTACCTATATACAAGATAACTGTACTATCTCAGGTCTAAAGATTATATGTACTGATATGATTTATGACAAAACATTGACAAGAGTAAACTCCATGTGCTTGTTGTAAGTGCCACTGGTTCGGCCTACTTATCATTTATAAGTGCCTATCATGTTTGTCATATGGCATGAGACTCACCATTCCATCTTATTTATATCTCATATAAATAACTTGGGAACAAACATGAATATAATTGTTCTGGATAAGTCATGTCCTTATTATGAAGTATTCTCGATTGTGAACCTATTTATGATACTTTGTACTAGAAATACTATCACTCATATTCTTAACAACTTAAGAATAGAATTTCTAACAAAATATCAATGGACCATTTCTATTACACATAAATATCTTATGTAAATGGAAAAGTGGAAACGCCTTTTATTAATAAAAATATGTACAAGATACATACTAAATGATATGCTCTAGGACATGCTACTAACAATCTCCCACTAGCACTAGAGCCATTTATTACAATATCTTAGACCCATCTTCTCAAGATGTCGGTCTAGCTGAGTCTGTGACATAGGCTTAGTGAATGGATCAGCTGAATTTTCAGCTGATGTTATTTTCTGCATGGCTACATTGCCTCGTCCAACTATTTCTCTGATAATGTGGTAGCGCCTTTCTATGTATTTGGATTTTTGGTAAGACCTGGGTTCCTTAGCCTATATGACCGCTCCATTATTATCACAGTGTAGTGGAACTGCTGACTCAATGGAAGAAACTACTCTAAGTTCTATCACGAACTTCTTTATCCAAACAGCTTCCTTTGCAGCATCTAATGCAGCAATATACTCAGCCTCAGTAGTGGAATCTGTAGTCATGCTTTGTTTGGAACTCTTCCAACTGACTGCATCTCCATTACAAATGAACACAAATCCAGAGGTAGACTTTCTATCATCGATATTTGATTGGAAATCAGAATCAGTATAACCATCCAATTGCAAGTCTCTATCTCCATAGATCAAGAATAAATCTCTAGTTCTTCTCAAGTACTTAAGGATATTCTTGACAACTATCCAGTGTTCCAAACCTTGATTGGATTGATACCTGCTAGTCAAACTAACAGCATATGCGATATTCGGCCTAGTACACAACATTGCATACATTAAACTTCCAATAGCTAAAGCATATGGAATCCTAGCCATCTTATCTCTTTCTTCAGGTGTCTTTGGAGACATCTCTTTAGAAATGTGGATACCATGTCTCACTAGTAACAATCCTCTCTTGGAATCAAGCATATTAAACCTCTTTAACACCTTTTCCAAGTATAGACTTTGGGATAAACCAATTATTCTTTTCGCTCTATCTCTATAGATGCAAATCCCAAGAATATAGGTTGCCTCCCCTAAGTCTTTCATGGAGAATGTATCTGACAACCATACCTTTACAGTTGTCAACATACCTATGTCATTACCCATCAACAGTATATCATCCACATATAAGATAAGGAAAGTGATAGCACTGTCACTAACCTTCTTATATACACATGGCTCATCCTCATTTTTGATAAAACCAAAGGATTTAATGGCTTCATCAAAACGGATGTTCCAATTCCTCGAAGCTTGCTTCAACCCATAAATGGATCGCTTTAGCTTGCATACCTTGGAACCATCTTGGGATGAACCATCTTGGGATTCAAAACCCCTAGGTTGTTCCATGAAAATGTTTTCTTCAATGTATCCATTGAGAAAAGCTGTTTTGACATCCATCTGCAAAATCTCATAATCATAGTATGCAGCTATTGCTAATAGAATCCTAATTGATTTAAGCATGGCAACAGGTGAGAAAGTCTCCTCATAGTCGATTCCTTGCCTTTGGCGAAACCCTTTCGCTACTAGCCTTGCCTTATAGGTCTCTACCTTTCCATCAGAACCAATTTTCTTCTTGAAAACCCATTTGTTCCCTATAGGTACAATACCTTCAAGTGGGTCAACAAGATCCCAAACTTGATTCTTATACATGGAATTAATTTCAGATTTTATAGCATCAATCCATTTTGAAGAGTCTATATTTAATATAGCTTCTTCATAGGTAAGTGGATCATCTCCATGATCTACTTCTTCATGAGTAGACAACTCTTGTTCTTCTTCATGAAGGAAACCATATCTCACTAGTGGGTGAGATACCCTAGTTGTTCTATGAGGAACAGCTGTAGATGTTTCATCAATGGGTGTAGTTTGACTAGATGGATCTCTATCCATCTGATCTGTTGGTTGGTCAGAATTCTCCAATTCTAACTCTATTTGCCTACCTTTGCCTCCTTCTTGAACAAACTATTGTTCAAGAAATGTAGCATCTCTACTCACCACAACCTTTTGTGAAGTAGGCAAATAAAAATAATATCCAAAACTATCTTTTGGATATCCAACAAATCGACCTTTTTCTGATCTGGCTTCCAATTTATCAGTGTTCAGCTTTTTGATATAAGCTGGACAACCCCAAATCTTAACATGCTTAAGACTTGGTTTTCTTCCATGCCATATCTCATAAGGTGTGGAAGAAACTGATTTTGATGGAATCCTATTCAGAATAAACAAAGCTGATTCTAATGCAAATCCCTAAAAGGAGATTGGCATATCAGTGTAGCTCATCATACTACGTACCATATCCAATAGGGTACGATTTCTCCTTTCAGATACACCATTCAGCTGTGGCGTTCCTGGAGGAGTCAGCTGGGAAATAATGCCGTACTCTCTCAAGTATTCATCAAATTTAGTACTTAAATATTCACCTCCACGATCTGATCGAAGAGCTTTAATACTCTTTCGTGTTTGATTTTCTACTTTAGATTTAAATTCTTTGAACTTTTCAAAGGATTCATGTTTGTATTTCATCAAATACAAATACCCAAACCTTGATTTTTCATCAGTAAAGGTAATAAAGTAATGAAAACCGCCTCTAGCCATTTCCTTAAATGGACCACATACATCATTATATATTAGCTCCAAAATATTTTCAGCCCTTAGTCCTTGTCCAACAAAGGGTGATCTAGTCATTTTGCCCTGAAGGCAAGATTCACAAGTTGGAGTAGGCTCAGAGCCCAATGAGGATAGAATCCCCATTTTCTCCAATTTTGCAATCCTATCTTCTGCAACATGACATAACCTTAAGTGTCAAATATATTTTGAACTTGAGTTGGTTTTCACCATGGCATTGCATTCATTTAGATCACTATAGTCTGGGCAGTTCCTTTTCCAGTGCCCATTCTTCTGGCAGTGGAAACACTTTCCTTTGCCTCCATCAGCTTTAGTCTTCCCTTTCTGTTTAGCTATTTTCTTAAAAGGATCAGGAATCTGAGGTTTCTTTTTTTTATTGCCCTTCTTCTTGTTGGACTTTTTAGCAGAAGAAGATGCAATCAAAGCTACCTCTTTTCCTTTATTGCCCGGCATATTCTTTTGGGCAATAACTAGCATGTTGAGTAAACCAGCTAAGGTGCATTCCTGTTTAGTCATATGGAAATTTGTCACAAAATTCCCAAAAGACTCAGGAAGGGACTGAAGGATCAAATCCGTTTGTAGTTGGAAATCCATGTTGAAGTCAAGATGTTCCAACTGCTCAATTAGCTGAATCATCTTGTGGACATGATCCCCAACATTCTGTCCCTCAGACATCCTCATGCGGAATAGCTGTCTAGATATCTCATACCTAGCATTCCTACTGTGCTCACCATATAACTCTTGTAGGTGAAGGAGGATCTCACTTGCACTCTGCATGTTCTCATGCTGCTTCTAAAACTCATTATTCATGGAAGCAAGCATGTAACACTTAGCTCTCATATCATTCTCCTTCCACTAGTCCAAAGTTTCATGTTCCTCTTGAGTGGCCTTTGGAGGTAAAGGACTAGGAACATTTGAGTCTAGAACATATCCTATATGTTCAAGGTTTAGGATAAGTTTCAAATTTCTTAGCCAATCAGAGAGATTAGGTCCTTTCAACCTATTGCGATCAAGTATGCTTGCAAGGATATTGGATGGTGGTGGTTGTTCTATGCTCATTATTATCAGAAAATTAATTGCAGAAAATAACCAGATTAATTAGTAAATATATTAAGTAATTAACCAAAATGATTATGGTCTTTTAATCAAATTGGTCCTCCCACTAACTTAGTGAATCCTACACTTCCAAAGTAGAAAACGAAAATCCTAGTTGGATGGATTTCTAGTGGGTGATTGAATTCTTATAATTCTATTGATCATCCTCAGGTACATCCATTATTGGAATTACAATAAACTATAAGTGAGCAACTCTTTTCCCATCACATCTCATGTGAGGTTCAATCCTTTACCTTGCCCCTAATGCTCAAAATCTCAGGTACATCTATTATTGACTTATCTTGCATTAGTTAAGTTGATCCCATTGAGGCAGTAATTATGCAAATAATTTTAATGTCCTCAGGTACATCCAATATTGGCCACCAAACCATTTACATATTTACAACATCTCATGCTTAATAATTATTCTTAAGAAAATCTCTTAAATTGATTGCATCTTATGCAACTATTTAAAATTTCATAAAATAATTACCCCAATGGAGGGCCCATGTTATAATTACTTTAATTATAGCATTTCCAACTTAATCATTTGTTTGGAAGATTTTATAGTCATCCTAATTACTATTAAGGTCTCACTTTGCACATTATCCATTTAGCATGCATATATCATATAATTGCATACATTCCCATACATCTCATGCATTCATGGATAAGCAATAAATATGGCATGATCATGGACTTTCTAAGGGATTCAATTCTAAGCCACCAAGAATTGAATCAGGGCATTCCTAAGTGCATTTCATTCATTCATTTTACAAGAGTTGCTGAAGGAGTACATAATCAACTCTTGATCTTGAATTCCTCCCACTGGTCCCACCAATGCTCTTGACCTCCTTGAACTTCTTGCAATCCAATATTACATAGTAATTACCTTGGCATACCAAAGAGAATTTACAAGAACTTAAATAAATGAAATTACAACCCAAAAATTATTACAAACTTAATAATACATGCCCAAAATAAATTAAAATAAATTAATTAATTTATAATCCCAAAGAAACATAAAAGAAATAAATCCAATTACATTGGTCTTTTATAGTCCATGATCATCCATCATGCATATCACTATTTAACAATTAAATAAAACATACATACTTAAATTAAATTGAATATGTCATATTCAACTTAAAAATCCAGATTTGAATATAATTCAAATAAATTTAAAAATTCAGATTTGAATCTCATTCAAACAAATTTAAAAATTCAGATTTGAATCACATTCAACAACCTTAAAAATTCAGATTTGAATCACATTCAAACAATTTTTAAAAAATCAGATTTGAATCACATTCAAACAATTTTTAAAAATTTAAATCTCAATATTATTCAAACAACTTTAAAAAATCATATTTAAATATGATTCAAACAACTTTAAAAATTCAGATTTGAATCACATTCAAACAACTTTTAAAATTTGGATTTGAATCACATTCAAACAATTTTTAAAATTCCGATTTGAATCAAAATTTAATTATGTGATTAAAATTCTAATTAAACACTTTAATTAGACATAGGATGAGCTTTTAGATCATACAACAATTGCAAATTAAAAAGCCAAACCTTGAGCCACCCATGAAACCACAACCTTGCACACCATTAGGTGTTCTCTTGCATGCCGCCACACATCCATTACAACCAGTAATGGATAAATCATCTCATGATCAAAATACACAATTAAATCATATAATTTAAAAATCTTAAATGGCAAATACAGTGGCTCTGATACCAATTGAAGGAGCGGAAGCGTGAAAAACACAAGTTTATACCATTAAATTCAAAAATTTTTCACCTAGGGTAACATGCATCATGCAAGATTTATTTTTATCTATTTGATTTCAATGATAAACAACATATTAAAACTCTTTTAATATGTTTTTGGATCTGTATTTGCCATTTAAGATTTTAAAATTAATCAAATTAATTTTAGAACCCTAAATTAAATTAAGAACAAATGCACTAACCTCTTGATGCACTGCAGTGTATTTGTGCCTTTCAGATGAGTCTTCAGGACACTAGATGTTGTCCCTCTAGCTTGTCCACACCAATAACACTTATGGCAGCACTTGAACAGCTTTTAAAGCTTTTTCTATTATTTAGAAAATCAAGTTCTGCCTTTTAAGAGATTAAAGATGTAAAAAGGACACTAGAAATAATTTCTAATATTTTTAATTCAAGAGATTGTTTGCTAATCGCTTGGAATGAATGAGAGATGAAGAAGAAAAGAAGGGAGAGGTTGCCAAGGGGTGGCGGCACCTTTGGGAGCAGCAGTTTATGTATTTTATTTTTCATAACAACACTTATATAGCTAGGTCACTACTTAAACCTTTGCCACATGTCACCCTTTGATTGGTTCTAGGTTTAATTGACCCAATCATATTATGCCAAGTGTCAAACCAATATTTAATCTTAATTTTAATCATCTTACATGATTAAAAGACATTTGGCAAGCTTATGTGTAATGCTATGTGTCACCATCTTATGGTGCCACATGTCACCCTGTGAAATGACCAAAATGCCCCTGTGTCTTAATTTTGAGTTCTTAACCCAAATAATTATTTCTCTTCTTCTAATCAATTTATATCAAATATAAATTAATTAATTAATCTTTATTAATTAATTTCTCATTAATTAAATTCATATTTAAACACTTTAAATATAAATTTAACTTATACTTTACATCCAATAATCTAGATTTGGTTTCAAGTCATGCTAGGGACTTTGCAATCTAATTGCAAACCAAACCTATTTAATTAATCAATTAAACTCTTTAATTAATTAATTAAATCATATTTAATTAGGTGATAACTTGTGTATGCGTGTGACTTACTAGGCTCATCACTAATTAGCAACGAGATATGATATCAACTCTTAATATCATCAGAATTCTTTCTCACCATAAATGATTTCTCTAAATTATTTTATGCACCTCATAGACCATGGTTAACACCTAGCATAGTATGCCATGGCCACCCAATTAGTAATAGGGTTTACCTTAAATGAGCCTATAATCATATGTTACCATGCACTAGAATCTCTCTGTTACAAAATCCTAACTCAAGCTGGAGTCATGGTTTATGTCAAACTCCATTTGCTATGAATATTATGTTCTCTTTTAATTCCAGTTCTTGATTAAAAAGATTTTCTCATCAGAAACTCTTTTCTGATTAAATCTATCTGTCCTGGCCAGGAACTTGAAACATTAAAAATAATTAAATGAACATAAGATTTTATCTCTATTTACTTAGAGGAACAGATTCCATCTTGATCAACACCTACCTCCATATATAACTAGTAGGAGCCAACACATCCCCTTTACCCATACACAGTACAAGTATGAAAGCAGTATCAAACTCAAACTACCTATATACAAGATAACTGTGCTATCTCAGGTCTAAAGATTATATGCACTGATATGATTTATGACAAAACATTGACAAGAGTAAACTCCATGTGCTTGTCATAAGTGTCACTGGTTCGGCCTACTTATCATTTATAGGTGCCTATCATGTTTGTCATATGGCATGAGACTCACCATTCCATCTTATTTATATCTCATATAAATAACTTGAGAACAAACATAAATACAATATTTCTAGATAAGTCATGTCTTTATTATGAAGTATTCTCGATTGTGAACCTATTTATGATACTTTGTTCTAGAAATACTATCACTCATATTCTTAACAACTTAAGAATAGAATTTCTATCAAAATATCAATGGACCTTTTCTATTACACATAAATACTTATGTAAATGGAAAAGTGGAAACGCCTTTTATTAATAAAAACATGTACAAGATACATACTAAATGATATGCTCTAGGGCATACTACTAACATCATCTCCAATTTGAGTAACACAACTCTACTTATGGCTGTCTAACCTTGCTGGACTCATAAGTCCAAAAATCCTGCAATGAACAAACACTCCCAATACCACCATTCTACACTACTAACAACCTCAAATCACATTCCATGCACTTCAAATAGTTCATATTTGGTCTTAACAACATCAATTCAGCAACCATTTAACAAATCCCCAATTTTATCCTTAAAACCCTAGCTCCCAATTCAAAATTCATACAACACATACCAATTAAACATACTAACCATACTTATCATCATACTCAAGCAAATTATCAAGTTTATGTGCAATAAAACACTTCAAATTCTACTCTTGCAAAAGCTGGTTGAAATTTGCTTCTCAAATTCATACATACTTTCTTTCAATTTCTTAATTATTTGTTCATATTCAAGCTAAATTCTAAGGAATAAACAAGATTAGAAAGTTAATAGGCACTAACCTTAGTAGGCAGAATTTTCTCTTAGCCAAACTTCAATTTTCCTTCACTTTCTTGGCAGCCAATCACCTTAGCAAGGTTCTAGGGTAATTTTTAGTTTTGGGACTTAGGGCAAATATGGTGGAGAAGACAAGAAATCAAAGCTAAGAAGGAGTAAAAATGGAGAATGGCTATGGAGGAGTTCTCGGCCAAAAAGAAAAAAATGGAGAATATGATGATTGCTTTCATTCTTTTAGTCATTTTGTCTCTTTTATAATTGTTTGTCTAATTTCTATTGGTTGGGAAATTTTATTTGCATCATTCTTATGTCATAATTAGTTTTTTAATTTCATTTTATTTTATTTTTCTTTCTTCTTTCTTTTATTCATTTTTTAAATAAATTTTCATTAATATTTATTCATATTTTATGTCATAAACCTCACTTACTTAAATGGTCAAGTTGGCAAAAAATTATCTCTGAAGGTGAAATGACCAAAATGCCCTTCGTTTTGTTTACCGAGTTAAATTTGTCTGTATCGATTTACAAAATTTTGTTTAGCATTTTCTTGGCATTCTATTGTCATTTAAGCCTCAAAAACTCTTCACTGGAGTCTCAAAAATTATTTCATAGGGTTCCCCTTAGGTCTAGGGTCGGCAACTGTCTTCACAGCCACTTCCGGTTAGGGTTACCCATCGCCGTGCATTCGGCTCATTTAACCTCTTTACATTTCATTTCTTAAAATTTTCCTTAATTTTTCTTATCAGTATTTTAGTTATTTATGACTCCTCACTCTAGTTTAAATCTAGTTCTAGACATTCTAGCTGTCCAGATAGACATTAGTCACAAGAACAGTAAAACGTATAGACTATATAAACTGATGTCACATTGCCATAGACTTTGTTGTGGGTTTACCTAGTACAAGAGGTGGTTACAATGCAAACTGGGTGATAATGGACAAATTGACAAAATCTACTCATTTTCTTTCTGTGAAGACTACATATGACTTTGCTAAACTTGCACAGTTATATATAGACAAGATTGTTAGTCTTCATGGTGTTCCAGTCTCTATTGTCTCTTATCGTGGTACTCAATTTGCTTCTCAATTTTGGAAGAAATTCCAAGAAGCTTTGGGAACACGAGTAGACTTTAGTACTGCTTTTCACCCTCAGACAGATACATAGCCAGAAAGGACCATACAGACGTTGGAGGACATGCTTCATGCATGTGTTACGGATTTTGGTGGCTGTTGGGATCATCATTTGCCTTTAGTGGAGTTTGCTTATAATAACAGTTATCAAGTAAGTATAGAGATGGCTCCACATGAGGCATTATATGGTCGAAGGTGTAGGTCACAGATTTGTTGGGATCAAGTTGGAGAAAGAAGGCTTACTAGACCGGAGTTGATACAGTTAACTTCAGAAAAAGGTTCGGCTAATTCGTGATAGACTTTTGACTGCTCAAAGTCGATAGAGAAGTTATGCTGACCCTAATCATAAAGATGTAGAGTTTATGGTTAGTGATCATGTATTTCTGAGAGTTTCACCTATGAAAGGAATCATGAGGTTTGGGAAGAAAGGGAAGCTTAGTCATCGTTTTGCTAGTCCATTTGAAATTTCGGAGAGAATTGGAGCAGTTACTTACCATTTAGCCCTTCCACCTAGTTTTTCACATGTACATCCAGTTTTCTATATTTCTATACTTAGGAAGTATATACCAGATCCATCTCATGTTTTGCAACCTCAGACCATATAATTTAGGGATGATATGTCATATGACGAGCAACCAGTAAAGATTTTAGATCGACAAATTAGGAAACTCCAGTCTAAGGAAGTGGCTTTGGTCAAAGTCTTGTGGCATAATCACTCGAGTAGTAAGGCCACATGGAAAGCAGAATATGAAATGCAAGCTAAATATCCTCACTTATTTGATTCTTCAAGTTAGAATTTTTTTTGTTTAAATTCGAGACCAAATTTCTTTTAAGGGGAGAAGTATGTGGAAACTCAATATTTTATTTATTTATTTATTTTAATTAGTTAACAATATTTTAATAAATTTATAAAAAAAGGAATATTTTATTGAATGGCCTACTTATTTATTTATATATATTTTTTATTTTTGAAATTAAATATATATATCTGTAATCTGAATAACCTAGTTCAATAATAACTCTTATCTGATGTGCATAGAGAATCCATAAATTCTTACTTCTCTATTTATCACATTGGATTATATTTTCAAGGTAAAAATTCACTTTCTTTATTCAATAATAGGTGAATTTGATTTTATTTTCTTTTATTGAATTGTTACAACTACACTCTAGAAATTCATTTTTTTTCTTTTCTCTTTGACCATTTATATTGAATTAAGTTGATCATGATTACTGTGGGATAATAACATTGAATTTAGATTTATATATATATATATATATATATATATATATATATATATATATATATATATATATATATATATATATATATATATATATAATTATTGTTAAGGTTATTATTATATTTTTTTACTTTATTTTTTATATATATATATTTTTAAATTAATCTATTTTTATTAATTTCATTATTATTATCAACTTTGATTTCAAAATAGAATTTTTATACATATTTAATGGGTCTGTCATATTAGTTTAGTGATCAAATTTTTGCTATATTCTGGGTATGTAGGAGATTCGACTATTCAATCTGTCAGCTGAAATTGTCTCTCTTTCATTGAATATAACTATTGTCTTGAAGGTTTTAGGTGAATGGTAATTATAGTACATGGTACTATTTTAGTCCCTTTAAAAATTTCTTAGCATTCAATTTGTTATTAAATGAAAATTTAAATTAATATTTTAATAATTATTTTACATGTGATTTTCTAGAGTTTTATTTTATTATTGAATTTTAATTTAATGTTGATTAAATAATTTATTTTGTCAATTATCTCTGCATTAGAGCCATTAGAATTCCGAGAACAAGCCTTTATTATCTTTATATTGATTGATATTTCGCTATAAAATTTACCGATATATTACACTGAATTGATTTGAGATTGATTTGATCTTATTCGCTCTCTGAAATTATTGAAATAAATAGCTACAATTGTACTATCAGTTATTATTCGCTATTTGAAATTTTTTTGTTGATTTTGATTGATTTGTATGAATTGGTTTTCTGTTTTGAATTAGTACCTGTACCCAGTATCTGTATCTGTTATCTGGCCCCACCGTATGGAGCATCACGATATTAGATTACATTGTTGAGTCATGCATCATGGCAATTTATGATTTGCATTAGTATTATATGCATTGATATCTATGAAGGAGGAGAAAGGTATCTAATATCTGATAACGCGCTTACCATCTGGCTTTTGGTGATGTGGGGTATCATCACCCTGGTGTACTATACCATAAAATTTTATTGAATGAATTTCTTTTATATATATATATTTTATGAAATTATTTTATTAATGATTTTGATAGCATGAGCATGATTTTATTGAATAGAAAATTTATTGTGAAATTAATCAAGGGTCTGCCTGTTCCTATTTCATTGTGTGCTATAATTATCATTCACTGAGCATTAGCTCAAATCACATTTTCTTTGTCTGTTATTTATTTCAGATCGGTGGAATTTTGCAGCTGATCCAAATATTCAGTCCATTTTATGGAGAGGGATAATCTTTGATTTGTTCTCATAGTATGCCCGAATTTATATTTCCTTGGGCTAATAATTAGTTTAGTTTATCGAACAGTTTAAGTTTTTATTTGAAATCTGTAGAAACTTCACAGTTTACTTATGAGATATTTATGTTGTTTATTTAGTATTTTATTTATTTGGATTTTATCTTTTTTTTTTTGCTAGTAAGTGATAATATATTTATTCAAGATACTCTTATAAGTCTTGCATGATTTAAGAATACTTAAATTATGAACCGATCGCGATACAAAATTTTGGATCATGACAAATTATGATCAAATTTGGAAATTGGAACTGTACCAAAATTATTTAGAATCGAACTGAAACTATAATTGAATCTTAATTTCAAGTTTAGTTCCTAAAAATTAAAAAATCAAAAATTTTGTTCCAGTTTTCGTAAACCGTACCAGATTGAAAATCGGAATTGAACACCCGTATTTGGTTTTGTCCAATCACATTAGAATTTGTTTGATATTATTATTAAAATTAGTATTAAAAAATAAACTAAATTAAACATGCTAATTTTAAAAATATTAAATTTTATTTAAAATTAAAAATTTGATATATTATAATTATAAGAATTTAAAACAATTAAAAAATTCTGTTAAAATATTTTTTCAATAGGTTTAATCACACAAAAAAATCTAAATTTTTTCACCTTTTGCAATTTAATCATGTTATTTCAATTTTGACATAATAGTCAATTTTTCAAAGATTTAAAGAAATTTTATTCATATTTTAAATTGAAATTGGAGAAGTGTGCCTCATTGTAAGTGGCACGCTGGGTGACGTTTTTTCATATAAACAAATAGCCCCACATGACACATCATAAATAATTAAAAAAGAAAGTTTTACTCTAGTTAACTGAGGGTAGTATTGTAACTTCAAAAGTAAACTACAATTTAGTGAATGAGGTTTGCTTAAACCTATAACTTAGTCTCCGTAGCTTTAAAACCAAGAAATTTAGTCCCTCATATTTTAATAAACCTATAAATTAGTCATTACCATTAGAATTTCAGTTAAATTACGGTTAATTCTAATAAAAATGATCAAAATACCTTTAACTTTGTTTTTAATACGAAAACAATTTAATTCCTGAGGTTTTATTTTACAGACAATTTAAACTCTGAGATTTAGTTAAAACTACAACTTCATCCCTGTAGTCTTAAAATTAAGCAATTTAGTCACATTTTAATAAACCTATAACTTAGTCCTTACAGTTAGAATAACCATTAATTCTAGAAAAAACGACCAAATTAAATGCCTTTAACTATATTTTCAATCTAATCGAAAACAATTTAGTCCATGATATTTTTTTTTTCTTTTTTTCTTTTTCTATATTGAACAATATAATATAATATAATACATGAAAATATTATAAACTAATATATATATATATATTTACAAAATTACAAGGGCTTATTTGTAAATAGTTAAAATATTTAAGGATAAATTTTTTAAATATATGGATAATTTTGTAATTAATCAAAATTTCTAAGGACTTTAAGTAATTAATCGATATTCTTAATAATTATAATTTAAATTTAAAATTTTTAATTTAATGGGACTCATATTCTAAAAATATAGGGACAAAATTATTAATAAAACAAAACTCCAAGGACTATATTGCTAATAAAATAAAATCTTAGGGATTAAATTGTTTTCAAATTGAAAATATAGTTAAGGCATTTTGGTTATTTTTGCTAGAATTAATGGCAACTTAACTGAAATTCTAACAGCAGGGACTAACTTATAAGTTTATTAAAATGCCAGATACTATATTACTTAGCTTTAAAACTACAGAGACTAAATTATAAGTTTAACAAAACCTCAGGGACTAAATTATCATTTATTCTAATTTCAAATAGAAATAAACCCTAAGTTATAAATTAGAAGCTTATGTAACCCTTCTTCCACCTTCATCCCACATATGATTCTTTTGAAACTACTAATCATGTAAAATACAAGTGAATAAAAATTACACATGAACAGAAAACGATTAAAAATGTGTACTTAGACATGGGTTCATACTCAAAGGGAGCACAGGCATAAGCAAATTTCTATGTTCTCAGTAAATTGGCAACACTCTCTATGCAAACCATCCTCGGTAGCTGATCTCGTTTTTTAATTCCTAAGTTCATAATTTTTTCTTTATCATAAAGATAAATATAATTGATCAACTAATAAACACAAATTGATGTAATATTTTAATGATCTTCCTCTTCTCACGATACTCTCAACTATAATTTAACTTACAATTAGAGTCATAAAGGCACAAGGTAAAGGTTATAATCTTTAGGGTCTCCCATAATAAAAAGCAGAGAATTCACTTGTATTTTCCTTGTTGAACACAAGCACAGGTAAGAATCACATATTATGGCATTTTCTCATCCCATGGAGCATATGTTTTTAAACTAAATATTGTACAGATGATAGTTCAAACCATGGTCTTCAAAACTGAATCAAATTTGTTGGTCAGACCAATTCAATTAAGAACTAGAGCTTAGTCTGGTTCGGTTCACCCACAAATCCTCTTTTTCATATGCTAGTTTTGAATTGCAATGAATAGGATAAAGTAACTGGCATATCGATAAACCTGGCCAAGTTTAAATCGGTCAATCACTTTTCCCTTAAAAAAAAATAATGGGCGAGATCTATAGGTTGGAGGACATGAACACTATGCTTACCACAACAACCACAACCAAATGTCGCACGATTTCTTTCCCAACATACACACACACACATATGCATACAATACACTAAATATTAATTAAGAATTACCAAAAAAATAAATTTTTTTCTATTTCACTAATATTTTATTTGAATAATTTATATACATTATTAATATATTATAACATGAATTACTTTTTTTATTTTAAAATTTCTGTATATATTGTTCTATAAAAGTTTAATTAAATTTATTATTATGAAATTTTTAATTTAAATACTTTTTATCGTAAATATTATCATTTACAATTTCAATTAAAAAATTAATTTTTTTTTTAAATTGTTTACCTATTAAAATTTAAATAAATTTATTTTAACTATTATTTATAAAATATATCAAACGACTAATTATAATAATTCATTATTTTTATAATTTTTAAAAAATTATTAATTTTATAATATATTTAATATTTATTTAATATTATATCAATTAAATTGTGGTTCACATTGGTTGAATCTTAAAGTTTTAACCCTTTGTCTTCGCCAGTTCACATACTACTACCGCAATTGAGGACAATTGATTTAATGACCCAAATTACGCCTATTACTAGTGCTAGAAATTGAATCAAAATAAGGTAATCAAAGCCCACAGCATACCCAATGTAAATCTTAAACCTTTCTTAGGGACCATATAGATCATATAATACTTTAAATAAAATAAAACATATTTATATTTTAAAATACTGAAGAACAAGCACAATAATAAGATAGCAAAATCACATGTCATAATAAAAAGGGAGTTCCACAAAAGACACATGCATATTGTAAGTAAAATGACGTAACAAACTTTTGAAACTCGAATGCCAAAACAAGCTTACTACGTCTTCACATTTCCCAACACTAGTCCCTGAAGGGGAAGACAGAAGAATGGGAGTGAGATGGCCAGTCTCAGTGAGTAGAGAAACCAAAAAGGAAAGTTAAATAATCTGTAAAATCAACTTTGTAGGCACATGAATTATTACAAGCACATGAGTTTCATAGTACAAATAAGAGACACAAGGTAGTTATGTCACCAATAATTCCCCTTATATTCTTTCATTCATTATCCATGGAACCGTGAGTGTCAAATTGGCTTCTCTTTCTTAACATACCTAACATGGGTGGATGCTAAAGACCCAAAATTACCTTACCTAGAATCCCATTCATAACATTAATAACTAAGTTCAGTGCATGCATATAATTCATTCACTTTACATTTCCTTGCTATCATGGCCATGATCCTTTTTTGTGGGAATCAAGGGTTCATTCATGAACTACTGCACATACACATTTAAGCACCTTCATGATTTATGAAATATATATAATAAGTTCTATGATGCATGAGCATGAATGTAATAAAATCATCTTTAATTAAAAAGGGATTTGGGTATAGGTTCTATTTACAAACTATCAACACATTACTACTAGTTGGATTGGGATTGCTTCAATTAACCTATACATACACATTGATTTATGAGACACTTATTATAATTATAGAATTAACTTAAATTGCCAAAAATTCAGCAAAGTCTCCCCTATATCTAGACCTATCCTCCTTCCAAGACAACTTGACAACATGGCCTCAAGCCCATAACAACATTACTATGCCCATTTGGTGTAATAATCCAAATTCGGACCGCTACTGATGCTAGAGTAATGGGAGGCTTAAGGCTACCAAAACCTGTAGTAAGCCTGGTATTTCCTCTTTTAACTATTTATAGTAACATTAATAAACATAAAACATTATATATATCTGTGGTCATCAAAATATGTTATTAAGATTCCATCTTAGATATCATAGCTTTTGCCATAAGTTTCTTAACATCATTATCATTTTCATAACTTATAGGCCATATGGGCATTTACATTCATGAATTCATATTTATAATAAAGTCTTCACAAATGTCCTGTAAATCTCAATAATCAAAATAATACATGGACATGTATCATACACAGTGAGTCCAGCTCCTCTTTCTCATCATATATCTTATATATAAGTCCTTATAGGACTTTATAGCTCAGCCATACAAAATGATAAGCGTAGTTTGACCATGATTCCAAAATAAACATGTCATCAAAATATAATATCCATATTACATATACAGAGCCCAAATACAATACCTCAATTTGATAGTGGCCTTAATATCTCACTCTCTAAACTCTTCACTTACTCATTCTCTTAATGGGGTTAGGGAGAAACAAGGAATAAGTAATAATACTTAGTAAGTAGAGAAACTATGGGGGAAAAGAAAGAATGCATCATAAATACAATATTATGTATGCATCATCCATATGAAGTTATACAACACAAACAAATCACATATAGTAGCCATATCAACAAAGGTCCCCTTTTGTACATTTCATTCCAATGTGCCTAGCCCATTAAAAGAGCTCCTAAAGACTTCCTCTTAATACATATACATAATAGATACGAAGGACACAAAAGTCATGAGTTACCTAAGGTGGATACTGTAATCCTTAGAATCTAGATGTCAAAAACACATAATTACTTGACCTAACATCCCCTTTAATATTTCATAGAAAGGAGCTCTCTTTCATTCATATCATTAACATGTCATTTCCTTTCATCATAGCTATGATCATAATTAGGAACCAATGTCCAATGGGTCATCCATAGTCTACCAACACATAAGCATACTTATGCACAACATCATGATAAATAAATATGTATGTATAGGGTTTCATACATTGCAGTTATCTAATGCAATACTTCATGATGTATGAATGCACATGAAACTTGAAATAGTTCTTTTAGAGGAAAGCATTTGGTAGTTTTTACTCACCTTGTAAAACTTACTCTTAATTCCACTTACTTATATTCCTTTCCTAAATACCTTTTTAGAGATCCCTCCTTTGATGAACTACCTCCTAGTATATAAAACATAGTAGGGCTTCCATTAATACAATAATATAATGGAAAAGAATAGGAAAAACATCAATTTTCTAAGTTGCAGGATGTTTAGTGACCAACTCATATTTGATGGTCGAAGTTCTCATGCACTGTATATGTTACGGTATACATATCTGTTCATGTAAACTTTAGCAACCGAAGTTGGGTTCACAACCTATGATACTCGACTTAAGTTTTGTGCCATTTTTCCATTTCAACTCTCAAACAAATTCCATTAACTTCTTTAAGATATCACATACTACTATGCCTATAAAACAACTCAATTAAACTTTATTTAACTTAGATTTAGGGTTTCCTTAACAATTTACCTTAAACCCTAACTTTTATCCATTTTAACAAAAAATCCTTTAAATCCTTCTACACTTACATAATACATTTAAAGAAGTATAAAGAGTGTGGAGATCATAAACACTTATTCAAAATTATAAGGCTTCACTAGAATAATAACTTCTTCCTAGTTTTTCTTTAAACCCTAAATTGAAGGATGAGGAGACGAAAAGTATTTTAACACTTGTTGAAGTTAATGGAGGGCCTTTTGATGTTAGAATAGCCTTGAGGTAAAAGATTTGAAGAAAAGAGAGAAGAATAAAAAGAGAAGAGTTGGAGAGTAATGTTTGGTTGTGTTTGGGGGAGACAAAAGGGAGAAATAAAGGAAATGCAGGGTTTCTCCCTCTTTTATATAAAAAGAAACTTCAGTGGCAATTAAAGTTATAAACTTTTACGGCTGAAGTTGCTTGTCATAGCAACTCGCCCTTACCCTGAGCCATCTCCTCTTTACTTCCATTACTAATCTCACTTCTTTTCCCTCTTTGACACATGTCCCACATCTGAAAACTTATCCCGGCCACCCCGTGTGGTAGGCATTACATTCTAGGCCTACAAAATCCTAATATAAGTGCAATTGCTTAATTCTATAGTTTGGATCCCCAACTCTTTTATAGTTTGTTTAATTATATCT
This sequence comes from Hevea brasiliensis, assembly GCF_030052815.1. Lineage (NCBI taxonomy): Eukaryota > Viridiplantae > Streptophyta > Magnoliopsida > Malpighiales > Euphorbiaceae > Hevea > Hevea brasiliensis. The sequence goes on along the minus strand of NC_079502.1, from coordinate 17,020,076 downwards.
AGTGTTCTGAAAATTACAAAAATATTCCTAGAGGTCTTTTACGATAATCTTAGGTCCTCACAATTTATTTTAGTTCATATTACTAGATAGGAATATTTAATTAATTAATTAGTATTCCTAATTCCAGGTTAAAAGAATAAAGTTGAGATCCAGGCTACCAATGCTAATTTTGCTACTTGGAACACATCTGGAGTGTCTAAAAACACTAGGATAGAGTATAATATTAACTACCTTCCAAGAAGATCCATTGAGCACTCTAGATTGGCCGAAATCAAGCCGAAAAGCTTTCGCCTCTCTCTTCCTTCCTCTCACTACAATGGCCATAGAAATCGATGAAGGTGGTCGAGATCAAAAGCCTAGAGAATGTTGGGTCCAGTGCCATCCTTCTCTGGTTAGCTCATTGTAGGAAACAACTTAGAAAACTTGCATTGTTCTCCTCTCTCTCTCTCTTGTCACAAGGATTTTGCGTTCGCCGGACAATTCTCACTGAAGTGGAAAAAGTGAGGAGTTGCTACTTTAATTTTAAGGAAAATTAAAGGAAACCATTACTGAAAATAAAAATCACTTTCGAAATAGAGATTCTAAGTTCGGAGTCTATTCATGGGTGGGGAAGGTGTTAGGCACCCCACCTCGTTTTTTAACGAGGGTCGACAAATTTAACGATATGCTCTTTACGATTGATATTTTTTTTTTTTGGGGGGGGGGGGGGTGGGGTTTGAAGTCACGATATCGGTCCTTATTATCAATAAAATGAGCATTTAATATCTCACCATTTTGGGTTTCCTAAGAACACAAGTGCATGGGATGACCCTACAGTGAATTGGTGTTTTATTTATTTGATTTGTTACATATTTTATCTAATTTTTTCACTTCGAATTAGGATTCTAATTCTAAAGACGTGTTATTTGGGTCCCTAAATGAGGAGGATTCTCTACTCACATGTTATGTACCTTGGTATTTAGGTGTTAGTAATATTAAAATTTTGATTGAAAAGATTTCGGAAAAGGACTCTCTCCCGACCTCTCAAAATATTCTTATTAGAATTTTTTCTAAGAGAATTCAGGGAAGAACTCTCTCCCTATCTCTTAAAATATATATATTAAAACTTTCATTCAAAGGATTCGGGTAAGGACTCTCTCCCGATCTCTTAAAACGTTTTTATTAGAGTTTTAGCTAAGAGAATGCGGGTAAGGACTCTCTCTCGATCTCTTAAAGTATTTTTTATTAGAATTTTTGCTAAGAGAATTAGGGTAAGAACTCTCTCCCGATCTCTTAAAATGTATATATTAGAATTTTTGTTAAGAGAATTCGGGTAAGGACTCTCTCCCAATCTCTTAAAATTCTTCAAAAGTGAATTTTAAAAGATCTCGATCGTGAGACTGAACTCGTTCGACCCTATTAGATATGAGAGCATTGCTCACATCGCCTCTCGCTTTTCATGTTATCTGAGACTTTTAATTTTCGATCTCATGATTCATTTATCCGAACTCTCCCCAGCTTATTACAACTCCTCATTTGGAGCCTTCTGGACATCTTATTTTGGAGGTTTTCCGCCCGAGCTTAATCCCAAATCCCGATCTCATTCCTTTTTTTTTTTTTTGAGCTAGTCTGAGTAGCTAACTTTTCAATTTGCTCGAACTCTTCCTAATCATTTTTATCCTGATCGGGGATCTTCATATTGTCATCTCCTATCCGTACTCCTTACGGTACTTATAGAATTTCAGTTTCTTGAACTATCCCTCTTTTTTTTTTACACGAAATAACATAAAGAAATTAAAGACGATGTAATGACAAAAGGTAAAACTCGCGAATGTCACAAAAAAAGGTGAGATAAGTCTAATTCGATGTAAACTTATTTTGGAGATGACGAGGAGTCTAACAAAAACTTTTATGTCATGAACATTTGAGAATGATAAGTTGAGCACTTACCTGTAGAAAAAGGCTAAAATAATGAGTAAGCTGGTACCAATGTCCTTGTGAATTCGGAGCCACTAAAACTGAGACGGTAAGGTGATTTTGAGGAGTCACAAGTGATTGAAATGAGGTCTTCTTGATAGGCGATGATTGGGTTTTTTTTTTTTTTTTTTTTAAGATGGCGCGCGATTGTTTAGGGTACGGATTGCAAGGCCTATAGCTTCCGTGATAAGATTATTTAGAAAACTCGTTTCTAAAGTCTCTAGGAACCTTAAGAGTTTCTGATTGAAAATAATAAAGCTATAGCAAAATTCCAGGGTTTTTCCTTAATAGTCACCGCTCTCTCCATAGCATTGCATGCAGATATTTATAGGAGATGGGTGCTTGGAGATAGAGGGTCAAGATTTCAGCAGGAGGAAATGAAGGGTTAGGATCCAAAAAGACATAATCCTATGTTCCAGAATTAAAGAGGATCAAAATTAAAGGTTAGGATTGCATTCCAAATTTCTGTCCTTTCATCCTTTCATCCAACAGTTAGGAGTCACGCCTTACAAAATGGATCCAAAGGTTGGGAACAAAAGGTGTCGAATTAGTTATTTACTTTTGATCTAAGGGCTTCAAATCTGTCCTTACAATTATGATCAACGGTGTAAATTGGAATGTACTAGGCTGATTTAACCGCCTGCAATCCAACGATAAGGGGCTAAACTCATAAATTAAAAGTTATGATTGGGAACGACTAGACTCCTCTATCACCTCCGATCTCTATAGGTTGTTCCTTGTTTTACTCGATCTCTCTTATTTATTGATTCTGACCTATACCAGTCAAAGCAATAAATTCTCCGATTACCGATGAACCGCTTTGAGTTCTGCACGTAATAAATGCCAAGGCCTTATATATGTAAAAGAATTTTGTCCTTCACATACTCACAACCTCCCTTCTTCGATGAATTTCCAATTTTTTATTTTCCCGGTCTTGGCTTTTCCAGCCAGAATTTTTCTCACGATAACCACCTTAATCTTTTTTCTAATGTTTTCTTTGTCCATCTCCTGAAAATGAATAATTCCAGTGATTAGAGGCTTATGAAGGCATTGTCTGATGACGATGAGGGAACTGGACTAATTGACTGATCAAGGTCAAAACTGACTACCGTGCTGATCTCAGATCAGCTTACCGGTATGGCTTGCAGATCGATCTCTGACAAGGGGACTGCTAATTTCAATCTTAATATCAGTGATCACCTCTTGAAGTTCATTTAGCTCCTAACCATCTCAGGGGTCCCAATCGTAGCTCGGTTCTGGTCGATGACATCGATGAAGACACTGAGCTTTCCGTAGTCTTTGCCATAGTTGATGAGAGCTATCCTCCCGATCTCCACATATCTCTTGAATGGCATCTTGAAATCAAAAGTGGTCTGAACTGCAGGAACAAGATAGGTAGAATGTAGTGAAGGGAAATTTGTAATTATTGATCTTGAGAGATCGCCCAAATGATGTAATCTGACCTTTTGGAAATGAAATGAAGTTTTATTTATTCAAAATTAATTATTTATTTTATTTTATTACCGCATTATTTTCCGATCTCTTATGACTGTGTCTGATCTGATCTTTACAATTCACAATCATTGATCGATCCCTCCTGACCACTCTTTAAATATCCTATCTCCCTAGCACGTTTCTAGAATTCACCTTTGATGAGTTATCAAAATAGTCCAATCTCGTTAATGATGTGTCTCTTGAGGCTGCGTGAATATTTAATGATCGGGCAGGTGCAAATAGGGAGGAGTGTTGGCCATTTGCCTACTTATGCCATTTTGAGATTCTCTGAGCAACCACGATGTTCTTTCCTACCTTCTAAAGTTTTCTAGCACCGTTTTACACTATGGTAAGAGCTTTAATCCTTTTTCGATCAATTTTATCTTTATCTTTGAAAATGAGTGGTACCGACTGTCATAGAGCTGTCAATCCTCCTTCTGTTCACATTTCGTGGACATCGAATGAACGTGAAGTGGCCAGACCGAATGAGCGACCTGAACCTTCTACAGCCATTGTCTCGATCCATGGTTGAGCGACCAAGTTAAAATAAGCATTGTCTTCAAGGAAAGAGAACTTACCCATGGACGAGTTTCCAATCGGTCCTCAAGGAGACCGATCTTCAGTTTATCCGCCATGAGTATAACCTTCCGACTGACTCCTTCAAACTTATCAGATGTCATGGCGATCTTCAAGTCGATCATTTATTTGAAGAAATCGACTTGATCATGGTGTATGAAGAATAATTAAAAGCTGTGCTTCAGTTTCCCCTAAACGAATTCTATAGAGCCATTCTGAAGTTCCATCACGTCTGTGTAGCCTAGGTGCATTCGAACTCCTGGCAGACTCTGGTGGCCTTCAGAGGTTTATGCCGAGCTAAAAAGCTTAAGCCCGCAGCTAAGGTTTTTACCGAGTTGCATAGGCTCGCTCGGCGAAAAGACAATAAGTTTTGGTTTTTCCAAGCCAAGCCGAACTGTAAGCTCTTCACCGATCTCCCTTCCTCGTTGAAGAACTGAAAAAATCATTTTTTCATACTGAGGAGCAAAGGCCCAAATGGCTTTGAAGGTATTCCACATAGTTGGCAGTACTTGGTTCCTTCAGTACCAAAGAAGATCGCCCTAAATAAGGACGAGGACGCCATGGTGAAGGAGTTAAAGGATCAGGCGGCCACTTATAAGTACTCATGTTTGGATGCGGTTATGGCCAAATTGGAATGGTGGTTGATGCAAGTGATCACCCGTGAGGACTATGAGCTACAACTCTTTGCCTCAGCCCCGAGATCTTTATAATCTAAATCCTTAGTCTCTTAACTTTGGTGATCTCACTAATTTATTCTCTGTACAAGCATGGCGGGAGGCAAGAGTGCAAAGGAGAGCCGCAAGTGAAAGAGGGAGTTGCTGCTGCTATTACTCAGACGCCGAGGCGAGAATCGATAGAAGTACTGAGCTCTTCATTTTGACCTCTAGAGTAGCCAACCTCAGGGGTAAAGTGTAACACCCCCGTTGCATAGTCTGGTAGATTTCACTGTTTCGGTGACCGGTGTCGGTCTGGACAATTAATGGGATTAGGGCCACACTTAAGACAACATGAGAAGCCATAAACACAAATAATTAGTAATGTTTAATTAGTTAACTATAAATAAGAAAAACAGAACATAAGAGGTTAAACGAGCCGAGAGTCACAGCGATGAGTGACCTCCTCGGGCGCAGTCGTTTTAAACTCAAATTTCAACCGTAAAAGTGACGCTGCGGTCCTTAGGACCCTTATGGACACAAAGTGGAAAAGAGAAAATCATGAAAAGAACTGTTAAGTCACCAAATAATTAGGTCAGGGAGCCGGAAGAAATATTGGATTATTTGCAAACCGGGATGAACCGGCGAGGGGCGATTTGGTCAATTGACCCCGAGAGCTGACTCCTGACCTAACTGTCAAATAAAATCGGAGAAAAGAAAATTTTGGAATTGAGAATTAAATTAAAGAACTAATAGAAAAATAAATAAAAAAAAGAAAGAAGATGGAAAAGTCAAAGTGATGACATCATGCATGATGTCATAAAGGCTTAATTGATTTATTTTATTAATTTGGGAATTTTGGTCTTCCTAAGACATAAAAGAAAAGAAAAGAAAAGAAAAAAAATATAATAAAGTCATCTTCTTCATCAAAAACGTGACTCTCTCTCCCTCACCCTCTCCCTCACCCAAAACCTCCATTAAAGCTCATTTTGAGCTTGATCAAATCCCTAATTACACCATAGAAAAATTAGCCACCATAGTTAAAGCTTATCTAGGCAACTTGAGAAGAGGATTGAGCAAGAAAGAAAGAAGGAAAATTTGAAGAAAAGGAGGAAGAAAATTCTGCTCAAGGCTGGTAATACAAGCCTTAATTTTTCTTTGTTTAATTAGTGTTTATATGGCATTAAGAGCTTGTAAATAACCTTAAAATGAAAAAAAAATGTGGGGAAGAACAAACTGAATTTTGGGGCAGCTTGAGAGGAGTATGGTTTGCATGAATATGATGCAATTGAATGAGTTTAGAAACCTTACTTAGTTAAATGATTAACATTAAAATCATTAGAAGTAGTTAAATGCAAGAGTTAGTGAGATTAGGGTTTCAATGCTAGGGTTTATGAACCAAAATTTGGAGAAATGCATAAATGACATGTTGGACCTATTGTGAAGTGAAATAATGGTCAATTATGACCAAATAACTTGTGTGGGAATGATAGGAATGAAAACTAAATTCGGAGGTAAATGGTCATGCTGCTGGCAGCATGACCAAACCCAATTTGAAGGACCAAAACTCAAATTTTACAAGTCCAATTGATATGCCACCAATTGGAGATGAAAATAGACATAAAAGAGCACAATTTTCATTAAGGAACCATGGCCAAAAACTGACCAAAACTTGGTGAAACAATTGACCAAAGTGAATTGATAGCAGGCTGCCACTGCACTAAACTGACCAAATGAACAGTAACTGTTCATTTGGTCATAACTCGAGCTAGGTAGGTCAAATTGACCTGAAATTTTACCATCAATTAGATATGATATAGACCTAAAACTTTCATGAAGAACACCAACCCAAATTAGGCCATTAACTCATTCAAATCATTGAGCAAAGTTAAATTTACTGTACTGAGATTCTGCAGAATTTTCATTGAGCAGTAATGTTTGGATGGCTATAACTCTCTCTAGAAAACTCGGATTTAGGCGATTCTTGAACCGATGGAAACCTAAGACATAGTACAACATTTCATATGAAGAAAGTGAGACCAAATTATGAACTTAACTTGGTCAAATGATTAACCAAAGTTGGACCAAAAATCTGCCAGCACTAAAATCTCAGTATGAACAGTACATGTGAACAGTAAACTTATTTTGGCCATAACTTGAGCTACAAAACTCAGATTGGGGTGATCCAAAAATGAGAATACACTTAAGACAATAAGGAACATTTTATATGAAGGAAGTTTTGTCAAATTCCAACAGTAGATCGACCAATGGAACAGTACAACTTCGGAGAACCAAAACCAAAAATTGGCAATTTTACCAAAATGACCTAAGCTTTAAACAAATGACCAAAACCAACAAGTTTGGTGACCAAAATGTGGTATGTGGGTGAAGTTGGAGTTCCCATACCCATTAAGCCTTAGAAAGTCAATAATTTGACTTGAATAGTGCAGTGAATAGTAACCCGAAACACAAAATTTCGAGAACGTCGAATTTAACACGTTAGAGCTAGGTAAATGTGAAGTTAAGTTTATTTTGGATTTATTTTAAGTTTTAGTATTGAAACATTGGAAAATTTCGTGTTTCAGTGGAAAAGAATACCGGGACAGAACCCGAGGAGTCGAGTCAAGGCCAACAGGCGACTCGTTTGAGGTTTGTGCACAACATATACTTTTATAATCATCTTTTGCATATCGTTTTGAATAATGTGAAATATTGGATTATGGCATTCTTATGATGTTTGATCTAAATTGTTGAAATTTATTATGTATATTTGAAATGACAATGTTTAGCAAATTATTAAGATAAGTTTTGAAACCACAGTATCATGACCATATATTTGAACACCTCACTAGCACGACTAGTAGGGGTAATTTGTTTCGAATTTTGATTCCTTCTCTGGAGAAGTGTTGAGGTGTGCCAGTAGAAGAGGATGTGAATGGATATCCATATATTTGAGCTAGCTAGCCTTGTGATATGATTTCTCTTTAGCCTCTGGCTATTGAGATTCATGTGATTTCTCTTAGCCTCTGGCTATTGAGATTCTATTTGTTTCGAATGGCATGATCTAACTGTGGGTTTTATGAAATGTGTTTTGATACTTTGAAATAAACTTGGTTTACATGTAAAATCTTACAATGCATGATTGTATTTAATTTTTATGTTTAGTCAAATTTTTGAATGAATGTACTTTAAGTTTTGCATAAAGATTATTTTAGTATATTGTGCACCACTGAGTCCTAGTACTCGTGATAGCTTTATTCTTTGTCGCAGAATCTGAGAACTAGAGGAGCAGCGATTGAGTCTTGAGGTGTGTGAAGTCATCAGCTTGAAGTCTTCAGGTATAATTTATACCCTAACTGTAAATATTTCTTTTGATATATATATTGCACATAAATGTATGGACATGTACATGGGTCTTGAGCAGCTTGTACAAAGTTTGTATAAAAGTTGTAATAAATTTTAATTTGGACTTTTTGAATGTAAATTTTAGTATGATGAATATATAAATTGTTTATCTTGAATGGAATATGAATAAATGATATTGATGGACAGTATTTTGAGAATTTTTGAACTTGTGAATTTTGAGAAATTGGTTGAGATTGAGTATGAATTTGAAGTAGTGGTTAGATAATTATTGGAAGTGCTTTTATTTCAGGTATTTGAAGAACGGTTTTCTCAAAATACAGAGGAAACTCTGTCAAAATTTTTATAAGATTTGCGGAAAACTAAAATGGCCAAAAATATTAATTAGTTTTAATTTCAACTAAATGTTTTAAATACTTATTAGAAATGCTCACCACTTGTCAAAGATAAGAAAATTGTTTTAAAATCTCTTGTAGGGTACTTAATGAGTTATCGGTAGGTGAAGTTCGGTAGTTCATTAGGTATTCTACGGGATCATGTTATGCCTTACAGAGGGGTAAGGTGTGACATAAAGATTGTTCCTTCTCCACCTCGACAAGCTGAACCTCCACCTCCGCCGGTCTCTTCAAGTGCAGAAGGGGGGCCTTCTCGACCAGTCATAAGGACACTCTCTCGAGGTGCTCAGGTCCTTATCCATTCTTTGAAAAGGAACCGTTCAGTTCGGGGTAATCCTGATCTAGCCAAGGTCCTGGGCACCACCATCTATTTTCAAGAATATCGGAATAGATTGGCCCAGGATAGCATTGACAATTTCCTAGCTCGAATGATGAGATTGGATTTAGAGACCATTGCGAACCAGCATATGATCAGAGAAAAGGCTTATCTCTTGAGACAGGAGATTCTAAAGGTGGTTCAAGATGCAGCTATCGCCAAAGCCCGACTCTCTACTGCCCAGAATCACATCGCCTAGATAGAAGATCAGATGAAGTCTTACGAGGAAAGGATAGCTGAACTGGAGCGGGAACTTAAAGATGCTCAGGCTTGTTGATCTGTCGATGTCACTCGACTTATTGAAGAGATCAAGGTTAAAGAAGAAGAGGCCCTAACGAAAGAGGTTAGTGCTTATGTGAATGCTCATGGCGATCTTCTGGCCGAGCTCGTGAAGCGCTATCCTGAGGAAGACTTCTCCTAGATGGAGGATCTCATCCCGAGAGCTGAAGATAATAGCATGGAGGAGCCTAAGAGAGAGGAGAGAGGGAATGATGAAACCGAAAATGTATTTGAAGAGCAGGTTAGGGGAGACCCTCCTGCCGAATGACTTGTATATTTTCCATTTTGAAATGAATTAAGCCTTTTCATGCTCAATTTTCTTGATGAGATCGGAAAACATCAAACCAAGTTGCATGAGTATTGAATAGAATTAACTCTTAAACAACTGAATAAAGTTGAACATTAAACCTGAGACTGGTTATTAATCATAAAACGTAAGACCAATTAGAGTGATCGAAAAACCATTATTCATGAACATGAGATCAGACGTAACCGTGACCGAATATTGATAAACTTTGAAATTTTTGAAAAGTGACTTTGTAAATTTGTAAAGATCTGAAAATGACTTGGGCTTATGAGGATTGGAACCATTATTTATGGATTAGATAAAACATTAACTTTGTTAAGAAATGTTTGTACAATTTAAGCGAGATACCTGATCACCAAAACTATGCGCAATATAGAATTTTGAGGTATTTGAACATGGTGAGATCGGAAAACAATAGCGTGTAAGATCAGATGGTCCGAAAATCTAATATCAATCCGAACATGTCAAATAAAGACGAAGAGATCAGAAAACAACCTAACTTGAACGTGAGATCAAGTTATTCCAAAGATAAACTATTACTGAGTTCAGATAAGTGACCTATGATCTAGTCATTAATTGAGAATGGATAACATTAAGATGGAAAATCCATTCAAGAGAACATTTGAAATTATGACTTCATTACAACTTTAAAGGAAAATTGTATATTAAGTTATTCATTTGAGGTTTGACCAAAATATGGTGTCTATAGCTGCCCCTCTTTACATAATTTCTATTAAAGAGAATGAAATTCTCTTATATAGGAATCATGTAAAGATTTGGAATCATATTTTGGGTGGCTGGCATACTAGGATCTAGAGGTTGAAAAATGCTGAAAGTTAAAATCAACTTGGATATTGAACCCAAAGGTTGATAACAAGAAATAAATGCTAAAAATTAAAATCAACTTGGATCTTGAACTCAAAGGTTAATGACAAGAAATAAATGCTAGAAATTAAAATCAATTTGGATCTTGAATCCAGAGGTTGATGACAGAAAATTAAATGCTTAAAATTAAAATCAACTTGGATCTTGAATCTAGAGGTTGATAACAGAAAATTAAAGTGCTGAAAAATAAAATCAACTTGGATCTTGAATCCAGAGGTTGATAACAAGAAATGAATACTGAAAATTAAAATCAACTTGGAACTTGAATCCAGAGGTTGATGATAGGAAATTAGATGCTAAAAATTAAAATCAACTTGGATTTTGAATCTAGAGGTTGGTAACAGGAAATCAAATGCTGACAATTAAAGTCAACTTGAATCTTGAACCTAGAGGTTGATGACAAGAAATAAATGCTGAAAATTAAAATCAACTTGAATATTGAATCCAGAGGTTGATGACAGGAAATTAAAGTGCTGAAAATTAAAATTAACTTGGATTTTGAATCTAGAGATTAATGACAGGAAATTAAATGCTGAAAATTAAAATCAACTTGGATCTTGAACCCAGAGGTTGATGACGAGAAATAAATGCTGAAAATTAAAATCAACTTGGATCTTGAACCCAGAGATTGATGATAGAAAATTAAATGCTAAAAATTAAAATCAACTTGGATTTTGAATCCAGAGGTTGATAACAAGAAATTAAATGCTGAAAATTAAAATCAACTCGGATATTGAATCCAGAGGTTGATAATAAGAAATTAAATGCTGAAAATTAAAGTTAACTTGGATCTTGAATCTAGAGATTGATGATAGGAAATTAGATGCTGAAAATTAAAATCAACTTGGATTTTGAATTTAGAGGTTGGTAATAGGAAATTAAATATTGAAAATTAAAATCAACTTGAATCTTGAACTCAGAAGTTGATGACAAAAAATAAATGCTGAAAATTAAAATCAACTTAAATTTTGAGTCCAGAGGTTGATGACATGAAATTAAAGTGCTGAAAATCAAAGTCAACTTGGATTTTGAATCCAGAGGTTGATGACAGGAAATTAAATACTGAAAGTTAAAGTCAACTCGGATCTTGAATCCAGAGGTTGGTAACAAGGAATTAAAGTGCTGAAAATTAAAATAAACTCGGATCCCGAATCCAGAGATTGATAACAGGAAATAAATGTTGAAAATTAAAATCAACTTGGATCTTGAATCTAGAGGTTGATAACAGGGAATTAAAGTACTAAAAATTAAAATCAACTTAGATCTTGAACCCAGAGGTTGATAATAAGAAATAAATGCTAAAAATTAAAATTAACTTAGATCTTGAATCCAGAGGTTGATGATAGGAAATTAGATGCTGAAAATTAAAATTAACTTGGATTTTGAATCCAAAGGTTGGTAACAGGAAATTAAATGCTGAAAATTAAAATCAACTTGAATCTTGAACTCAGAGGTTGATGACAAAAAATAAATGCTCAAAATTAAAATCAACTTGGATCTTGAGTCCAGAGGTTGATGATAGGAAATTAAAGTGCTGAAAATTAAAGTCAACTCGGATTTTGAATCCAGAGGTTGATAATAGGAAATTAAATACTGAAAATTAAAGTCAACTCGGATCTTGAATCCAGAGGTTGATAACAAGGAATTAAAGTGCTGAAAATTAAAATCAACTCGGATCCCAAATCCAGAGGTTGATAACAGGAAATAAATGCTGAAAATTAAAATCAACTTAGATTTTAAATCCAGAGGTTGATGACAGAAAATTAAATGCTAAAAATTAAATCAACTTGGATCTTGAATCTAGAGGTTGATGACGAGAAATAAATGCTAGAAATTAAAATCAACTTGGATCTTGAATCCAGAGGTTGATGACAGAAAATTAAATACTGAAAATTAAAATCAACATGATAGAAAATTAAATACTAAAAATTAAAATCAACTTCGATCTTGAATCTAGAGGTTGATAACAGGAAATTAAAGTGAAATAACAGGAAATTAAAGTGCTGAAAATTAAAATCAACTTGGATCTTGAATCTAGACGTTGATAATAGGAAGTAAACGCTGAAAATTAAAATCAACTTGGATCTTGAATCCAGATGTTGATAACAGGGAATTAAAGTGCTAAAAATTAAAATCAACTTGGATTTTGAATCCAGAGGTTGATAACAAGAAATTAAATGCTGAAAATTAAAATCAACTTGGATCTTGAATCCCGAGGTTGATAACAAGAAATTAAATGCTAAAAATTAAAGTCAACTTAGATCTTGAATCCAGAGGTTGATAACAGGGAATTAAAGTGCTGAAAATTAACTTGGATCTTGAATTCAGAGGTTGATAACAGGAAATTAAAGTACTGAAAATTAAAATCAACTAAAAGCTGACTTAACCAATTATTGTAAATAAGCTTTGTGTATATACCTTATATGCTCACAAAGCAAATTTGATGCAGCTTGTTCTTCCAGACAAAGTTTACTTAACAAGATTCTGAAGATAAACGATTGATGGAAAAGGCCAGAACGAGTTTCGAGGCTTGACCCATGATTTTCTCCAGCACCCTTTTGGCTCTTTCCTTTCTTTTTACCATTTCTGACTAGAAGTACCATTTTGGGTTTTCACTCCCAATTTTTTTTTTTTTTGCTCTTTTTTCCAAGGTGTCCTTTCGAATTTTCACCCTTCGTTCATTTTGCAAAAAAGCTCCCTTTCAAGTTTTCGCCTCCTTTCCCTCATTTTGCTAAGAGCACCCTTTCAGGTTTTCACTCCTACTCTTTTTTTTTTTTTTGGCTTTGCAGGAAGCGTCCTTACAGGTTTTCGCTTCTTAGATGCACTAGTTGCCTGATGATTGTTTGCCTTTCTGTAAATCTCAAAATAAAGTATAAGAAGTTACCTGTGTTTAGATTCTCATCTTATAAGAAAACATTCAACAAATTAATAACGCATAAACCAAGGTAGACAAGATATGCACAAATTTATTCATGGCGTAAGAATGTAATCATTAAAAAGAATAAAGGTACAATTTTATGGCTAAAAGTACAGAGATAAATCTCACAAACGTCCTTAGTTAACTTTGAGGTCCCTCGACTGCCAGCATTTCAAGTAACCTTCTGAAAAGCATTCTGTGTAATTCATTGTCCCTTGATCTCGAGATCCTCCTTGTTTCTTTGCCATCTTCGACTAAAAGCACCCTTTCGGGTTTTCATTCCCAATTTTTTTTTTTACTCTCTTTTTTGGGGCGTTCTTTTAGATTTTCACCCTTCACTCATTTTGCATATAGCGCTCTTTCGGGTTTTTGCCTTCTTTCCCTCATTTTGCTAGGAGTGCCCTTTCGGGTATTCAATCCTACTCTTTTTTTTTTTATGCATAATATCTTTTTACAGCATCCGCATTCACCGGCCTCGGTAATTCTTCCCCATTCATGTGAGTTAAGATGAGTGCATCGCCAGAAAATGCCTTTTTAACCACATAAGTCTCTTCATAAGTTGGTGATTTGCCTTGGGAATCGCTATGATTAGGGAGGATTTTCTTTAAAACTAGATCTCCTGATTGGAATTCGCATAGGCATACATTCTTATCGAATGCTCTGACCATTCTTCTTTGGTACAACTGCCTGTGGCACACTACTGTTAGTCTTTTCTCATCTATCAAATTTAGCTGATCTAACCTAGATTGAACCCATTCTGTCTCATCTAGTTCCGCCTCTTTTAAAACCCTTAAAAAAGGAATCTCCACCTCTATTAGCAATACAACTTCCATCCCATAAACTAGTAAATATGGAGTTGCCCCGATCGATGTTCGTACCATAGTCTGATAAGCATGAAGGGCAAAGGGAAGCATATCATGCCAATCTTTATAAGTGACTATCATTTTTCTGATTATCTGCTTGAGATTTTTATTGGTAGCTTCTATAGCTCCATTCATCTGGGGTTGATATGGCGATGAATTGAGATGCCGTATTTTATACTGATCACACAAATTCTAAATCTTTAGATCATTTAGATTCTTGGCATTATCAGTGACAATCTCTCCAGGAAGACCATACCGGCGGATAATATTATTCTTAAGGAATTTCAGAAAGGTGTTTTGAGTGATGTGAGCATATGAGGTAACTTCAAGCCATTTAGTAAAGCAATCGATGGCTACCAAAATGAACCTGTGTCCATTAGATGCTTTTGGATTAATTGGACAGATTACATCGATCCCCCACATTGCAAAAGGCCATGGTGAGATGAGATTGTAGAGCTGATGAGGCAGGACATTTATCTGATCAGCATAAAATTGGTATTTATGACACTTTCATAAGTAGTCAATGCAGTCCTTTTCTAAAGTGGTCTAAAAGTAACCCCGCCTTAAGATCTGCTTTGCCATCATATACCCATTGCTATGAGTAGCACAGTTCCCTTCATGGGTTTCAAATAGAATTCCCCTTGCTTCTTTGGCATTTACGCATCTCAACAACTCTCCATTGGAGTTTCTCTTATACAAGATTTCTCCACTGGGAAAGTATCCCATTGCTAATCTTTTGATCATTCTTCTTTCATTTCTGCTTGCCCCAGGAGGATATTCCCTATTTTTTTATGTAAACCTGGACATCATGATACTAGGGTTTGCCATCTATTTCTTCTTCAATCATAAAGCAGTACGCTGGCTCACTTCTTGCTTTGATTTGCAATAATTGCATTATTTGCCCTTCCTCCATCTAAGTCATCACAGCTAAAGTAGCTAAGGCGTCAGCAAATTGGTTCTTGTCCCAGCTTAGGTGAGTGAAAGAAATCTCTTTAAATTCCTTGATTAGTTCAAGGAGATATTTTTGATACGGAACCAGTTTCGGGTCTTTAGTTTGCCATTCCCCTTTGACTTGGTAAATGAGTAGAGCTGAATCCCCATACACCTCTAATTTCTTTATCTTCATTTCAACAGTAGCCTATAAGCCACTCACGCAAGCTTCATACTCTGCTACGTTGTTAGTGCAATCGAACCTCAATTTATCCCATTACCGGCTAAATTGACAGCTCTATCAAAATACATTTCCCATACATCGTTTGGACCCTCAGCACCATCGCCCACTGCATTAATATATTCATCCAGGAATTCAAAATCTAGGGCCTCGTAATCATTGATTGAGTTTTCAGCCAAGAGATCAGCTATCACACTCCCTTTTACTGCCTTTCTTGTCATATAGACTATGTCATATTGAGAAAGTATGACCTGCCATTTTGCTAATCTCCCAGGTATGAACGGGCTTTCAAATACATACTTGATTGGATCCATTCTAGAGATGAGCCAAGTTTTATGATTCAACATGTAATGTTTGAGTCAATTTGCTGTCCAAGCCAATGCATAACAGGTTTTTTCCAGGAATGAGTATCTTGACTTGCAGTCATTGAATTTCTTGCTCAAATAGTAAATGGCCCTTTCTTTCCTCCCAGTGTCATCATGTTGTCTCAGAACACAACCCATCGAGCTTTGTTGAACTGCCATGTACAGGATTAATGGCTACCCGTCACCGGAGGAACTAATATCGGCAGATTTGACAAGTACTATTTAATCCTTTCAAAAGCTTCTTGACAAGCTTGATCCCACTTGGCGGTATTATTCTTCTTAAGTAATTTGAAAATGGGTTCAGCCTTAGCGATGAGATTAGAGATGAATCTTGAAATTAGTTCAATTTTCCTAGGAAACTATGCACATCCCTTTTCGTTTTTAGGGGTGGCATCTCTTGGATGGCTTGAATTTTTTCTGGATCCACCTTGTAGACACCATATTTTGGTCGAGCCTCAAATGCATAACTTAATATACAATTTTCTTTTAAAGTTGTAATTTTAAACATTTTCTTGAATGGATTTTCCATCTTAATGTTATCCTTTCTCAACAAATGACCTGATCACAGATCACCTTTTTGAACTTAGCAATGGTTTGTCCTCGGAATAGCTCGATCTCACGTTCAAGTTAGGTTGTTTTCCGATCTCTTCATTTTTATTCGACGTGTTCGGATCGATATTGGATCTTCAGACCATTTGATCTTACATGGTATTGTTTTTCGATCTCACTATGTTCGAATACCTCAAAATTCCAAGTTTGCTTATAGTTTTGTGATCAAGTATCTTGCTCTAATTGTTCAAACATTTCTCAACAAAGCTAAGGTTTTATCCAATCTTTAAATAATGATTTCGACCCTAATAAGCTCAAGTCATTTTCAAATCTTCACAATTCTACCAAATCACTCTTCAAATGTTTCAAGGTTTTAGTCGATATTTGGTCACAGCACCATCCGATCTCAAGTTCACGTGTAATGATTTTCCAATCTCTTGAAGTGGCCTGATTTTTTATGATTAATAACTAGTCTTAGGTTAATGCTCAACTTTATTCAATTGATTAAGAGTTAATTCTATTTAGTACTCATGCAATTTGGTTTGGATGTTTTCCGATCTCATCAAGAAAATTGAGCATTAAAAGACTTAATTCATTTCAAAATAGAAAATATACAAGTCATTCGGCAGGAGGGTCTCCCCTAAACTGTTCTTTAGGTACATTTTCAGTTCCATCATTCCCTCTCTCTCTCTCTCAGGCTCTTCCTCGCTATCTTCTTTAGCTCTCGGGACGAGATCCTCCATCCAGGAGAAGTCTTCCTCAGGATAACGCTTTACGAGCTCAGCCAGAAGATTGCCATGAGCATTCACATAAGCACTAGCCTCTCTCGCCAGGGTCTCTTCATCTTTCACCTTGATCTCTTCAATAAGTCGAGTGACATCGGCAGATCAGCAGGCCCAAGCATCTTTAAGTTCCTGCTCCAGTTCAGCTATCCTTTCCTTGTAAGACTTCGTTCGATCTTCTATCTGGGCGATTTGGTCCTGAGCAGTTGAGAGTTGGGCTTTGGCAGAAGCTGCGTCTTGGACTGCCTTCAGAATCTCCTATCTTAAGAGATGAGCCTTTTCTCTAATCATATGTTGGTTCGCAATGGTCTTCAAACCCAAGCTCATCGTCTGAGCTAGGAGATCATCAATGCTATCTGGGGCCAATCTATTTTGATCTTCTTGAAAATAGATGGTGGCACCCAGGACCTTGGCTAGGTCAGGATTACCCAGAACTGAATGGTTCCTTTCCAGAGAATGGATAAGGACCTGAGCACCTTAAGAGAGTGTCCTTATGACTGGTCGGGAAGGCCCCCGTTCTACAATTAAAGAGACTAGCGGAGGTGGAGGTTTGGCTTGTCGAGGTGGAGAAGGAACGATCTCTACCTCCGAGGCTGGCTGCTCTAGAGGTCGGAATGAAGAGCTCGATACTTCTGCCAAGTCTCGCCTCGGCTTTTGAGCAGTAGTAGCAGCAGCAGCGGTAACTTTCATTTCTCGCACTTTCTGGGCGAGCTCCCTTTTTTGCTTGCAGCTCTCCTTTGCACTCTCCCCTCCCGCCATACATGTATAGAAAATAAGTTAGTGAGATCACCAAAGTTAGGAGACTGAAGATCTAGATTATACCGATCCTGGGGCTAAGATCAGATAGTTGCAGCTCATAGTCCTTATGGGCGATCACTTGCATCAACCACCATTTCAGTTCGGCCATAACCGCATCCAAACATGAGTACTTGTGAGTGGCTGCCTGATCCTTTAACTCCTTTACCATGGCATCCTCGTCCTTATTTAGGGCGATCTTCTTTGGAACTGAAGGAACCAAATACTGCCAACTACGTGGAATGTCCTCAAAGCCATTCAGGTCCTTGCTCCTCAATATGAAAAAATGATTTTTCCAATTCTTCAATGAGGAAGGGAGATGGGTGAAGAGCTCGCAGTTCAGCTTGGCTTGGAAAAACCAAAACTCATCGTCTTTTCACCGAGCGAGCCTATGCAACTCAGTAAAAACCTTCACCGTGGGCTCGAGCTTTTTAGCTCGGCATAAACCTCTGAAGGCCACCAGAGTCTGCCAGGAGTTCAGATGCACCTGGGCTACACAGACATGATGGAACTTCAGAATGACTCTATAGAATTTGTTTAGGGGAAATTGAAGCCTGGCTTTTAATTGTTCTTCATATACCATGATCAGGTCTTTTTCTTCAAAGAAATGATCGGCTCGAAGATTGCCATGACATCTGATAAGTTCGAAGGAGTCAGTCAGAAGGTTGTACTCTTGGCTAATTGATACACTTGAATTTTATAGATGTTTTAAAGCACATTTATATACTATCTCATGGCATTTAGGTAAGTAATCTCATGCATAGTAGTTAATTTCATTAGTTTTTATAATTTCTATTGTCAAGATCTTAATTCCATGTTTTCTGCATCATTTCAGGTGTTTTAGTGAAGTCACAGAGCATAGGAGCGAAAAGGGAAGCTTGGTGGGATCAATAGACTCAGAATTGCTGCTGATACAAAGTACACGGGTCGTGTAAGCAAAGCCACAGACCCGTGTAACCTTCTGCCAGAAGAAAGCCAGAGAGCCAATGGAGAAACAAAAGTACACGGGTCTTGTAATTAGACCCGTGTAATGGGCATAGACCCTTGTAAATCTCTATCGGGCACAAGCTTGAAGAACTTTTTGAGAACAAAAGTACACGGCCCGTTTAGCCAATGCAGAGCCGTGTAAGTCTTTATGCCAATGCATGACTCCGTAATTCAGCTCCAGTAAGTTACACAGCCCGGGGCTGTGTACTATACGGCAGCCAGTTTTATAACCTATATTCCCGCTCTTGTTTTCTGATTAAAATTAGACTCCTAAAGCTTGTTGGACTAAAAAATGACCTAACCCTAGAGTAGCCATTATAAATAGAAGCAAAAAACGTCAAAAAGAAAAAAAAAAAACCCCTTTTTTTATCTTTTGACAACACTTTTTAGGAGTTTCAAAGAGGATTCGCCTCTGAAGTCTCACCAGCCGTCTTGAGGAGCAGAATATCAGTATCAAGAGGAGTCTTCCAGCCGAAGTTCCACAAGATCAAAGCTGCAAATCCTATTCGGATCTTTCATTCCATTTCCTTAAACAGATGTTTATCGCCTTATTTCTTCTAGAAAATTTCTTTTTACTGCCTTTATTTTTGTTTATCATGATGTTTACTGAACTCACCATGAGTGAGTAGTTTTCATATTCTAGAATTGGAAGAGTAATGCTTGCAATCATTATTATGGATGAAGATTAATTTTTATTTATTGGATTTGAGATTTGTTCCTTAATTTAATTTCTTGTGATCTTAATGCATGCTATGTGTTGGTATCCACTTAGTAATGATTATAGATATTAATTGAAGGACTGAAAGGTGAAGATTAATATTAGAAAATCAAGATTTTGAACATAGGAATTCTAACCTAGACATAAGCTGATACCTTTGTGGAGTTTCAAAATTGGTCAAAGACCTTAAAGGACTTCAATTAATTTGATCGCCATGAAAGTCGGGTTTAAGTTAATTAGAATACACCCTAAGTGCTTTGAGAAAAGACTTAGGATACCTTAGGCTTAATTTCCATCAAGGCAAAAAATTTTCAATCCAATAAATAAACAAGATAACACCCATAGTAAGATTCAAGTGTGAAATCTTAATTCTAAAATTGTTTCAAAATAGATTACTTCATTTTAAGTTTATCATTTTAGTGTTTAAAATAGACAACTTTCATTCCCTCATTGTTCGATAGCCTAAACAATCAAAATTACTATGTAGATTGGTACTTACTAATCAAATTCCTCGTGGGAATGATACTTTACTCATCACTCTATTACTTGTTAGCGATCCATGCACTTGCGGGGTTGTAAAACCTGTAGCAAATAAGTTTTTGGCGTCGTTGCTGAGGATTTTTGGCTTTAGTAATATCAAGTGATAGGCAATTTAGCTGATTTAAGCAATTATCTTTATTACCTAATTTTATTTGATTTGTTTTATTTCTTTTCTTTTCTTTCAGGTACCCGATCTGGTATATGACCAGAAAAAGGCTAGAAGAAGAAATTTTGGACTGTGATCCGAAGATAGACAGAACTCTGAGAGCCATCAGGAGGGAAAGGAAACATCAAGAGCATAATCAAGAAGATCTTGAAATTCCAACCATGGCCGATAATAATGACAGACCAAGACTCTTGAGAGACTACGGAGCTCCATCTGTCTAAGGATTTTAGCCCAGTGTCACCAGACCCATAGTGGAAGCCAATAACTTTGAGTTAAAACCAGCATGGCTTCAAATGATTCAGCAAACCCAGTTCGGAGGTTCACCAACAGAAGATCCACACTATCACCTCCAGTGCTTCCTTGCCCTATGTGACACATTCAAGATGAATGGAGTTTCTAATCAAGCCATAAGACTCAAAGCATTCCCATTCTCCCTTCGAAACAGAGCAAGGAAGTGGTTACTCTCTCAACTAGCTGGAACATTCACCACATGGGAAAACCTCTCACAAGCTTTTCTAGCAAGATAGTTCCCACCTGCAAAGACTGCAAGACTGAGACTTGAGCTAACACCTTCATAAAAAAGGAAGGTGAATCACTCTATGACGCATGGGAAAGATATAAAGACCTGTAGAGGGAATGTCCACACCATGGCATAGAGGATTTGCTACTAGTGCAAAACTTCTATAATGGGTTACTACCCACTACAAGGAGCACAACTGATTCAGCTGCAGAAGGTGACCTAATGGAGAAAATAGTGACATAAGCACTTGAACTTTTAGAGAGGGTTGCATACCATAATTATGAGTGGTCAAATGAAAGAGGAAATGCAAGGAGAATAGCGGGGGTCCTAGAAGTAGACATCCTAAGCATGATAAATGCCCAATTTGATCAGCTCACAAGGAGGCTTGATAAAATACAAGCGAATGCAGTAGGGATGAATAGTCAACATGAGGACAGTTATGGAGGAGGATATTCAAAATATAACAGCTTTAATGAACCTTCTACAGAACAAATGAACTATGTGAATAATGGAGGAAACTTCAACCAGAGGTGGTCCAACAATCCATATTCAAACACTTATAACCCTGGATGGAGGAACCACCCAAATTTCTCATGGTCCAATCAGCAGAACCAGCCAATAAACAAGTAACAGGGGTATAAACCACCAGCACCTCTTGGATTTCAGAACAGAGGCTAAAACTTTACACAGCCACTACCGCCTCCTCAACCTTAGCAACCTGAACCGAAGATAACCATGGAATCCATGCTGGAAGGTTTCCTAGCAGCTCAACAACAACATAATGAATTGATTAAACAACTGACTTCCAGAATGGACCAACTTGCTACCCATAATAAGATGCTAGAAAATCAAATTGCTCAGCAAGTAAGTTCTTCAAGTAAGGCTACTAGTAAACTGCCCAGTCAACCAGAGATAAACCTAAGGGTGAAGGAGCGGAAGCATAAAAACATAAAATTTATATCATTGAAATCAAAAATTTTCATCTAGGGTCACATGCATTATGCAGGATTCATTTTAATTTATTTGATTACAATGATAAACAACATATTAAAACTCTTTTAATATGTCTTTGAATCTATATTTTCCATTTAAAAGATTAGAATTAATCAGATTAATTTTAAGAATCCTATATTAGATCAAGAACAAGTGCACTAACCTCTTGATGCACTGCAGTGTATTTGCACCTTTGGGATGCATCTTTAGGACACCAGATGTTGTCCCTCTAGCTTGTCCACACCAAGATCAACTATGGTAGCCCTTGAACAGCTTCTAAATCTTTTTCTATGAATTAGAAAATCAAGTTTTTCCTTTTAAGAGATTACAGATGTAAACAAAATACTAGAAACAATTTCTAGTATTTTTAATTCAAGAGATTGTTTGCTAATCTCTTCGAATTGATGAGAAAAGATGAAGAAGAGAAGAGAGATGTTCATTTAGGTGGTGTCACATAAGAGGAGCAGCAGCTTGTGTGTTTTGTTCTTTCATCCTTACACTTATATAGCTAGGTCACCACTTAAAACTCTTGCCACTTGTCATCTTTTGATTAGCTCTAGGTTTAATTGGCCCAATCATATTGTGGCAAGTGTCAAACCTATATTTAATCTTAATTTTAATCATCTTACATGATTAAAAGACATTTGGCAAGCTTATGTGTAGTGCTATGTGTCACCATCTCATAGTGCCACGTGTCACCCTGTGAAATGACCAAAATGCCCATGTGTCTTAATTTTGAGTTCTCAACCCAAAATAATAATTTCTCTTTTTCTAATCAATTTATATCAAATATAAATTAATTAATTAATCTCTATTAATTAATTTCTCATTAATTAAATTCATATTTAAACACTTTAAATATAAATTTAACTTATACTATATATCCAATAACCTACATTTGGTTTCAAGTCATACTAGGGACTTTGCAATCTAATTGCAAACCAAACCTATTTAATTAATCAATTAAACTCTTTAATTAATTAATTAAATCATATTTAATTTGGTGATTACTTGTGTATGTGTGTGACTTACTAGGCTCATCACTAATTGGCAATGAGACATGATATCAACTCTTAATATCATCAGAACTCTTTCTTACCATAAATGAGTTCTCTAAACCATTTTATGCACCTCATAAACCATGGTTAACACCTAGCATAGCATGCCATGGCCACCCAATCAGTAATAAGGTTTACCTTAAATGAACCTATAATCATATATTACCATGCACTAGAATCTCTCTGTTATAAAATCCCAATTCGAGCTAGAGTCATGGTTTATGTCAAACCCCATTTGCTATGAATATTATGTTCTCTTTTAATTCCAGTTCTTGATTAAAAAATTTTCTCATCAGAAACTCTTTTCTAATTAAATCTATCTGTGCTGGCCAGGAACTTGAAACATCAAGAATATTTAAATGAACATAGGATTTTATCCCTATTTACTTAGAGGAACAGATTCCATCTTGATCAACACCTACCTCCATATATAACTAGTAGGAGCCAACACATGCCCATATACCCATACACAGTACAAGTATGAAAGTAGTATCAAACTTAGACCACCTATATACAAGATAACTGTGCTATCTCAGGTCTAAAGATTATATGCACTGATATGATTTATGACAATGCATTCATAAGAGTCCACTTATGTGCTTGTCATAAATGTCACTCGTTCGGCCTACTTATCATGTATAAGTGCCTATCATGTTTGTTATATGGCATGAGACTCACCATTCCATCTTATTTACATCTCATATAAATAACTTGGGAACAAACATGATAACAATCTTTCTGGATAAGTCATGTCCTTATTGTGAAGTATCCTCAATTGTGAACCTATTTATGATACTTTGTGCTACAAATACAGTCACTCATATTCTTAACAACTTAAGAATAATATTTTTAACAAAATATCAATAGACCTTTTCTATTACACATAAATATATTATGTAAACAAAAAAGTGAAAATGCATTTTATTAATAAAATATATATAAGATACATACTAAATGATATGCTCTAGGGCATACTACTAACAATCTCCCACTAGCACTAGAGCCATTCATTACAATACCTTAGACCCATCTTCTCAAGATGTCGGTCTAACTGAGCTTGTGACAAAGGCTTAGTGAATGGATCAGCTGGATTTTCAGCTGATGCTATTTTCTGCATGGCTGTGTCGTCTTGCCCAACTATTTTTCTGATAATGTGGTAGTTCCTTTCTATGTGTTTGGATTTCTAGTGAGACCGGGATTTCTTATATCCAAACAACTTCCTCAGCTACATCTGATGCAGCAATATACTCAGCCTCGGTAGTGAAATCTGCAGTCGTACTCTATTTGGAACTCTTCCAACTGACTGTACCTCCATTATAAATAAACACATACCCAGAGGTAGACTTTCTATCATCAATATCTGATTGGAAATCAGAATTAGTATAACCATCCAATTGCAAGTCACCATCTCCATAAATCAAGAATAAATCTTTTTAGTTCTTCTCAAGTGCTTAAAGATGTTCTTGACAGCTATCCAGTGTTCCAACCTTGGATTGGATTAATACCTGCTAGTCAAACTAACAGCATATGCGATATCCGGCCTAGTACACAACATACATTAAACTTCCAATAGTCAAAGCATATGGAATCCTGGCCATTTTGTCTCTTTCTTCAAGTTTCTTTGGAAACATCTCTTTAGAAAGGTGGATACCATGTCTCACTGGTAACAATCCTCTCTTGTAATTAAGCATGTTAAACCTCTTTAACACCTTTTCCAAGTATAGACTTTGGGATAAACCAATTATTCTTTTCGCTCTATCTCTATAGATGTGAATCCCAAGAATATAGGTTGCCTCCCCTAAGTCTTTCATGGAGAATGTATTTGACAACCATATCTTCATTGTTGTCAACATACCTGTGTCATTACCTATCAACAGAATATTATCCACATATAAGACAAGGAAAATGATCACACTATTACTAACCTTCTTATATAGACATGGCTCATCCTCATTTTTGACAAAACCAAATGACTTACTGGATTCATCAAAATGGATGTTCCAACTCGTCGAAGCTTGTTTTAACCCATAAATGTATCGCTTTAGCTTGCACACTTTGGAACCATGTTGGGATTCAAAAACCCCTAGGTTGTCCTATGAAAATGTTTTCTTCAATGCATCCATTGAGAAAAGCTGTTTTGACATCCATATGCCAAATCTCATAATCATAGTATGCAGCTATTGCTAATAGAATCCTAATTGATTTAAGTATGGCAACAGGCGAGAAAGTCTCCTCATAGTCGATTCCTTACCTTTGGCGAAACCCTTTCGCTACTAGCCTTGCTTTATAGGTCTCTACCTTTCCATCATAACCAATTTTCTTCTTGAAAATCCATTTGTTCCCTATAGATACAATACCTTAAAGTGGGTCAACAAGATCCCAAACTTGATTCTTATACATGGAATCAATCTCAGATTTCATAGCATCAATCCATTTTGAAGAGTCTATATCTGATATAGCTTCTTCATAGGTAACTGGATCATCTCCATGATTTACTTCTTCATGAGTAGACAACTCTTGTTCTTCTTCATGAAGGAAACCATATCTCACTGGTGGGTGAGATACCCTGGTTGTTCTATGAGGAACAGTTGTAGATGTTTCATCAATAGGTGTAGGTTGACTAGATGGATCTATATCGATCTGATCTGTTGGTTGATCAGAATTCTCCAATTCCAACTCTATTTGCCTTCCTTTGCCTCCTTCTTGAACAAACTATTGTTCAAGAAATGTGACATCTCTACTCACCACAACCTTTTGTGATGTAGGCAAATAAAAATAATATCCAAAACTATCTTTTGGATATCCAACAAATCGACCATTTTTTGATCTAGTCTCTGATTTATCAGTGTTCAACTTTTTGATATAAGCTGGACAACCCCAAATCTTAACATGCTTAAGACTTGGTTTTCTTCCATGCCTATCTCATAAGGTGTGGAAGATACTGATTTTGATGGAATCCTATTTAGAATATACAAAGCTGATTTTAATGCAAATCTCCAAAAGGAGATTGGCATATCAGTATAGCTCATCATACTACGTACCGTATCTAATAGGGTATAATTTCTCCTTTCAGATACACCATTCAGCTGTGGTGTTCCTGGAGGAGTCAACTAAGAAACAATGCCATGCACTCTCAAGTATTCATCAAATTCGGTACTTAAGTATTCACCTCCACAATCTGATCGAAGAGCTTTAATACTTTTTCCTGTTTGATTTTCTACTTCAGATTTAAATTCTTTGAACTTTTCAAAGGATTCATGTTTGTATTTCATCAAATACAAATACCCAAAACTTGATTTATCATCAGTAAAGGTAATAAAATAATGAAAACCGCCTCTAGCCTTTTCTTTAAATGGACCACATACATCACTATGTATTAGCTCTAAAATATTTTAGCTTTTAGTCCTTGTCCTACAAAGGGCGTTCTAGTTATTTTGCCCTGAAGACAGGATTCACAAGTTGGAGTAGGCTCAAAGCCCAATGAGGATAGAATCTCCATTTTCTCCAGTTTTGCAATCCTATCTTCTGCAACATGACATAACTTTAAGTGCTAAATATATTTTGAAGTTGAGTTGCTTTCACCATGGCATTGCATTCTTTTAGATTGCTTACATTAGATTTGTATTTAACTTTATTATCTAAATAATAAAATCCGTCATGCATATAACCCGAATCAACATATTTATTTTCAAAATAAATATTGCAAACATCATTTATGAACTAAAATTCATGACCACCTCTAGTCAAACTAGAAATAGAAATGATGTTCTTAAAAACTTCAGGTACATGCAAGACTTTATTTAAATACAAAACATGTCCACACATGTATAAAGATTTAGATTCTATGGCTAAGGCTTCAACAGTTGAGCCATTGCCAATCCGGAGTTTAATATCTCATTACTGCAAGCTTCTATTATTGGCTATACTCTAGGCGGTTCCTATTCCAGTGCCCATCATTCTAGCTGTGGAAACACTTTCTTTTGCCTTTGTCAGCTTTGGTCTTTATTTTTCTGTTTGGCTATCTTCTTGGAAGATCTTAGAACTTGAGGTTTCTTTTTCTAATTGCCCTTTTTCTTATTGGACTTTCCAGTAGAAAAAGATGCAATCAAAGCTACCTCTTTTCCTTTATTGCCCGGCATATTCTTTTGGGCAATAACCAGCATGTTCAGTATACTAGCCAAGGTGCATTCCTATTTAGTCATATGGAAATTTATCACAAAATTTCCAAAAAAAAACTCAGAAAGGGACTGAAGGATCAAATCCGTCTGTAGTTGGAAATCCATGTTGAAGTTAAGATGTTCCAACTGCTCAATCAGCTGAATCATCTTGTGGACATAATCCCTAATATTTTGTCCCTCAGACATCCTCATGCGGAACAGCTGTCTAGATATCTCATATCTAGCATTCCTGCTGTGCTCACCATACAACTCTTGTAGGTGAAAGAGGATCTCACTCGCACTCTGCATGTGTTTCATGCTACTTCTGTAACTCATTACTCATAAAAGCAAGCATGTAACACTTGGCTCTCATATCATGCTCCTTCCACTTGTCCAAAGTTTCATGTTCCTTTTGAGTGGCCTCTGGAGGTAAGGGACCAGGAACATTTAAGTCTAGAACATATCCTCTATGTTCAAGGTTCAGGACAAGGTTCAAATTTCTTAGCCAATCAGATAGATTAGGTCCTGTCAACCTATTGTGATCAAGTATGCTTGCAAGGATATTGGATGGTGGTGGTTGTGGTGTGCTCATTATTATCAGAAAATTAACTGCAGAAAATAACCAGATTAATTAGTAAATGTATTATGTATTTAGCCAAAATGATTATGGTTTTTTAATCAAATTGGTCCTCCCACAAACTTAGCGAATCCTACACTTCCAAAGTTGAAAATGGAAATCCTAGTTGGATGGATTTCTAGTGGGTAATTGAATTCTTATAATTCTATTGATCATCCTCAGGTACATCCATTATTGGAATTACAATAAACTATAAGTGAGCAACTCCTTGCCCATCACATCTTATGTGAGGTTCAATCCTTTACCTAACCCCTAATACTCAAAATCTCAGGTACATCCATTATTGACTTATCTTGCATTAGTTAAGTTGATCCTATTGAGCCAGTAATTATGCAAATAATTTTAATGTCCCCAAGTACATCTAATATTGGCTACCAAACCATTTCTATATTTACAACATCTCATGCTTAACAATTATTCTTAAGAAAATCTCTTAAATTAATTGTATCTTATACAAGTATTTAAAATTTCTTAAAATAATTGCCTCAATGGAAGGTCCATGTTATAATTACTTTAATTATAGCTATCCAACTTAATCATTTATTTGGAAGATTTTGTGGTCGTCCTAATTACTATTATGGTCTCACTTTGCACATTATCCAATTAGCATGAGCATATCATATAATTGCATACATTCCCATACATCTCATGCATTCATGGATAATAATAAATATGGTACGATCATGGACTTTCTAAGGGATTCAATTCTGAGCCACCAAGAATTGAATCAGGGCAATCCTAGGTGCATTTCATTCATTCATATTACAAGAGTTACTGAAGGAGTACATAATCAACACTTGATATTGAATTCCTCCCACTAGTCCCACCAATGCTCTTGACCTCCTTGATCTTCTTGTAATCCAATATTACATAGTAATCCTTGGCATACCATGGCGAATTTACAAGAAATAAATAAATGAAATTACAACCCAAAAATTATTACAACCTTAATAATACATGCCCAAAAATAAATTAAAATAAATTAATTTAAATTACAACCCAAAGAAATATAAAAGAAAAAAATCCAATCACATTGGTCTTTTATAGTCCATAATCATCCATCATGCATATCACTATTTAACAATTAAATAAAACATACATACTTAAATTAAATTAAATATCCCATATTCAACTTAAAAATCCAGATTTGAATATAATTCAAACAAATTTAAAAATTTATATTTGAATCATATTCAAGCAAATTTAAAAATTCAGATTTGAATCACATTCAAACAACTTTAAAAAATTCAGATTTAAATCATATTCAATCAACTTTTAAAATTTAGATTTGAATCACATTCAAACAACTTTAAAAAATTCAGATTTGAATATGATTGATACAACTTTAAAAATTCAGATTTGAATCACATTCAAACAACTTTTAAAATTCAAATCTGAATCACAATTTAATTGTGTGATTAAAACTCTAATTAAACAATTTAATTAGACATAAAATAGATATAATTATATGCATTAGATCATACAACAATTGCACAAACCATTGCCCAAACCATGCGCACCATAAGAAGTGCACAAACCCTGTGCACATATGGAGTCTTCATTAAGCCGCCACCTTTATCATTATAACCAGTAATGGATCTATCATCTCATGATCAAACCACACAATTAAATCATATAATCAACAATCTAAATGGCAAATATAGTGGCTCTGATATCAATTGAAGGAGTGAAAGCATGAAAACATAAAATTTAGATCATTGAAATAAAAAATTTTCATCTAGGGTCACGTGCATCATGCAAAATTCATTTTAATTTATTTGATTACAATGATAAACAATATATTAAAACTCTTTTAATATGTCTTTGGATCTGTATTTACCATTTAAGATATTAGAATTAATTAGATTAATTTTAAGAACTCTAGATTAGATCAAGAATAAGTGCACTAACCTCTTGATGCACTGCAGTGTGTTTGCACCTTTGGGATGCGTCTTTAGGACACCAGATATTGTCCCTCTAGCTTGTCCACACCAAGATCACCTATGGCAGCCCTTGAACATCTTCTAAAGCTTTTTCTATGAATTAGAAAATCAAGTTTTTCCTTTTAAGAGATTACAAATGTAAACAGAACACTAGAAACAATTTCTAGTATTTTTAATTCAAGAGATTGTTTGCTAATCTCTTCGAATTGATGAGAAAATATGAAGAAGAGAAGAGAGATGTTCATTTGGGTGGCGTCACATAAGAGTAGCAACAGTTTGTGTGTTTTGTTCTTTTATCCTTACACTTATATAGCTAGGTCACCACTTAAAACCCTTGCCACATGTCACCTTTTGATTAGCTCTAGGTTTAATTGACCCAATCACATTGTGCCAAGTGTTAAACCTATATTTAATCTTAATTTTAATCACCTTATATGATTAAAAGACATTTGGCAAGCTTATGTGTAGTGCTATGTGTCACCATCTCATAGTGCCACATGTCACCCTATGAAATGACCAAAATGCCCCTGTTTCTTAATTTTGAGTTCTCAACCCAAAATAATAATTTCTCTTCTTCTAATCAATTTATATCAAATATAAATTAATTATTTAATCTCTATTAATTAATTTCTCATTAATTAAATTCATATTTAAACACTTTAAATATAAATTTAACTTATACTATACATCCAATAACCTAGATTTGGTTTCAAGTCATGCTAGGGACTTTGCAATCTAATTGCAAACCAAACCTATTTAATTAATCAATTAAACTCTTTAATTAATTAATTAAATCAAATTTAATTTGGTGATTACTTGTGTATATATATGACTTACTAGGCTTATCACTAATTAGCAATGAGACATGATATCAACTCTTAATATCATCAGAACTCTTTTTTACCATAAATGATTTCTCTTAACCATTTTATGCACCTCATAGACCATGGTTAACACCTAGCATAGCATGCCATGGCTACCCAATCAGTAATAAGGTTTACCTTAAATGAACCTATAATCATATATTACCATGCACTAGAATCTCTCTGTTATAAAATCCCAATTCGAGTTGGAGTCATGGTTTATGTCAAACCCCATTTGCTATGAATATTATGTTCTCTTTTAATTCTAGTTCTTGATTAAAAGATTTTCTCATCAGAAACTCTTTTCTAATTAAATCTATCTGTCCTGGCCAGGAACTTAAAACATCAAGAACAATTAAATGAATATAGGATTTTATCCCTATTTACTTAGAGGAATAGATTTCATCTTGATCAATACCTACCTCCATATATAACTAATAGGAGCCAACACATGCCCATATACCCATACATAGTACAAGTATGAAAGTAGTATCAAACTCAGACCACCTATATGCAAGATAACTGTGCTATTTCAGGTCTAAAGATTATATGCACTGATATGATTTATGACAATGCATTAATAAGAGTCGACTCCATGTGCTTGCCATAAATGTCACTCGTTCGGCCTACTTATTATGTATAAGTCCTATCATGTTTGTTATATGGCATGAGACTCACCATTCCATCTTATTTACATCACATATAAATAACTTGGGAACAAACATGATTACAATCTTTCTGGATAAGTCATGTCCTTATTGTGAAGTGTCCTCAATTGTGAACCTATTTATGATACTTTGTGCTAGAAATACTGTCACTCATATTCTTAGCAACTTAAGAATAATATTTCTAACAAAATATCAATAGACCTTTTCTATTACACATAAATATATTATGTAAACAAAAAAGTGAAAATGCCTTTTATTAATAAAATATATACAAGATACATACTAAATGATATGCTCTAGGGCATACTACTAACAATCTCCCACTAGCACTATAGCCATTCATTACAATACCTTAGACCCATCTTCTCAAGATGTCGGTCTAACTGAGCTTGTGACAAAGGCTTAGTGAATAAATCAGCTGGATTTTCAGCTGATGCTATTTTCTGGAAGGTTGTATCGTCTTGCCCAACTACTTTTCTGATGATGTGGTAGTGCCTTTCTATGTGTTTGGAGTTCTAGTGAAACTGGGATTTCTTATATCCAAACAACTTCCTTAGCAGCATCTGATGCAGCAATATACTCAGCCTCGGTAGTGGAATCTGCAGTGGTACTCTATTTGGAACTCTTCCAACTAGCTGCACCTCCATTACAAATGAACACATACCCAGAGGTAGACTTTCTATCATCGATATCTGATTAGAAATCAGAATCAGTATAACCATCCAATTGCAAGTCACCATCTCCATAAATCAAGAGTAAATCTTTTTAGTTCTTCTCAAGTACTTAAAGATGTTCTTGACAGCTATCCAGTGTTCCAAACCTGGATTGGATTGATACCTGCTAGTCAAACTAACAGCATATGTGATATCCGGCCTAGTACACAATATACATTAAACTTCCAATAGTCAAAGTATATGGAATCCTGGCCATTTTGTCTCTTTCTTTAAGTGTCTTTGGAGATATTTCTTTAGAAAGGTGGATACCATGTCTCACCGGTAACAATCCTCTCTTAGAATCAAGCATGTTAAACCTCTTTAACACCTTTTCCAAGTATAGACTTTAGGATAAACTAATTATTCTTTTTGCTCTATCTCTGTAGATGCGAATCCCAAGAATATAGGTTGCCTCCTCTAAGTCTTTCATGGAGAATGTATTTGACAACCATATCTTCATGATGCGTACAAAAATGCCAAAATCTTCAAAGATAAAACCAAAAGATGGCATGACAGGTGTATAGCAAGGAAAGAAATAAAAGAAGGAGACCTTATCCTGTTATTCAACTCTAGATTGAAACTCTTTCCAGGGAAGCTGAAATCAAAATGGTCTGGACCTTTTAAGGTCACTCAAGTCTTTCCACATTGTAACACCCCGAACCTCCGAGTTATGAATAGTACCATTTTTGGTCCATGACTAGTACTATTGAAAGACACCTTGAGGACCAAAAATAAATAAAAAATTAATTGAGATAGACACTATAAAAATGGAAGTGAACCAAAGACCTAAGGATTTAACGGGTATCAAAAAAAAAAAAAGAAGGATTATGACTCGATGAGGGGCATTTTTGTCAATTTACTTCAAGAGTTAACTTTTGACCAAAATGTAAATTAAATTAAATAAAAATAAAATATTGAATTATGAAGAAATATTGAGGGAAAAATTAGAGTAAAAGTGAAAAGAAAATATAAAAGGCAAAAATCTAGAATTTAAATTTCATTTTTGACCTAATTAAAATTTAAGAGATCAATGGGCTTTGGACAACTCATTAAATGAATTAAAAAGGAATAAATAAGTATAAAAGAAGACAAAACCCTCCCTTTCTTTCCCATTTAGTTACCACCCACTCTCTCTCCTTCTTTCTCCATTGACACCCATTCTCAAAACTCAATTCCTTGCTTTTCCTCTATGGGTTTTGCATCTAATTGGTAGAGAGCATCAAATTAATATTTGATTTAGAGATTAAAAGCAAGAGGAAATAAGAGATTAGAAGAAAATTAAAGATTGGGAGAGTTGGAAGGAAGTCATCAAGAGGTAAGTTCTTTAATGCTCATTTTGTTATACAAACCTTAAATTAAGTTAGATTACGATGAATTTCATAAGAAAATGAAAGGAAACATGCATGGAACCTAAACCAGGGTTTTGGCCAAATTAGAGAAAAATTAGGGTTTGATATATTTAAATGAAAATGATGATGAAATCAAGCTTAGTTGAAGTAGTATGCATGATTAGAGCAAAGAAATTGCATGAAATGTGTATAAATTTAATTATGGGAGATTAGGGTTCATGAAAAAATTGGGTTTTAGTGCTAGAGAGTGAAATTGGTGTGTGTAGTATTAAATTATGATCATTTGAGGTTTATTTAGTTTGAATTAACATTGGGTTGATGAATGGAAGTAATGAAATGGTAGGATTAGGGAAAATTGCAAACTTTGGTGTTTGAAAATTATGAGGTTTGTGCTAGGAAGTGCCATTGATGTGTCAATGCTAAATTATAGTCATTTTGGGTGAATTAAATGTGAATTGAGGTTGGTTAGAGGGAATAATTGAAGAAATGAAAATTTTAAACCTAGGGCAGAATTTGCACACTGAGTTTAGTGTGTTTAACAGCCCATAAATTGAGCTACACAACTCCAATTGGTGTGAAACTAATTGGAAATGAAACTTAAGACATAGGGCTAGAATTTTCATGAAGAGACCCACCCCAGAAACTACCTAGAAATTGCCTAAACCTTGGCTTGAACTTAGAGACACAATTCTGGAACATGCAGAATTTGACCATATGAATAGTAAATTTTGCATGGCCATAACTCTCTCTAGAAAACTCTGATTTAGGCAATTCTTAAATCGATGGAAACCTAAGACATAGTAGAACATTTCATATGAAGAACTTGAGGCCAAATTATGGACTTAACCCAATCAAATTGCTGAGCAAAATTGAATAACTGAATCTGCAGAATTGCAGATTTACCATATGAACAGTAAAATTTGCATGGCCATAACTCTCTCCAGAAAACTCCGATTTAGGTGATTCTTGAACCGATGGAAACCTAAGACATAGTAGAATATTTCATATGAAGAACATTAGACCAAATTATGGACTTAACTTGACCAAATTGCAGAACGAAATTGGATCGATAAATCTGTCAGAACTGAATCTGTAGCATGAACAGTGACATAAACAGTAATCGTGTTTTAGGCATAACTTGAGCTACACAGCTCCGAATTAGGCGATTCAAAAAGGAAAATAAATTTAAGACCTAGATAAACAATTTTCATGAAGAACACCTCACCAAATTATGATCGAAACTAGGTAAAAATTGGATTCAAAGATTGGGGCACTAAGTTGTCCAAAACCAAAATTTTCTAAAATTTACAAAGCTAACTTGGGATGCATTAGACATGCATATAATGAGTTTTTGGCAGCAATTGAGATTGGTATTGAGGTATTTTATTTGTGTATTTTCAATAGAAAAAGAAGTTGGAATGGACAAGGAATAGTGAGTAAAGAGAAAGGAGAGCATTGAAGGTTTGTGCACAACTAACCTTTTCTTGGTTTTTAAACTTGTAAATTACTTGGAATGTGTTAAATTGAATGAGTTTGCTTTGAACAAGTTTACTTTGATCGAAATATGGTTTTTCTCTTGCATTTAAGAAATTTGGGTATTGCCACCTTTATATGGATATTATGATGAATTTAAATGTGTTTATTGGTTTATAAATGTGATTGTTGAGTGGGAAATTTTTGAAAACTGTTTTGAAACCACAGTTAGCATGACAGTCCTTTTCGGAACTCCCCAGTAGTAACGGCTAATTGGGGTTGATGATTGATATTGATTATGTCTCCCATTAATAACGGTTAGTGGGGTAAGACTACATGAGTACTCATTAGCTAGCTAGCCCTTCCCTCATTAATAATGGTTAGTGAGGTTGAGATTGCTTTTTCATGGTGTACAACACAGCACTGATCGTGAAATTTTGTGTCTTGGCCTAAACTGTGTGTTGATGTTGGCAACACTAATGCTTTGTGAATTGTGATTTATGAAGTGTGATTTCTCATTTGAAGTGTTATTTTAATAAATGGCTCTTATGGACTTAGAACTATTGTGAAGTTTTCATGCTTAAGAAAAATGTGATTTATTATGCTTTGACAAATTGTGTTTTATCTTAAGTTTTAAAGTTATTAGTTGTGCACCATTGAGTGATATACTCAGCGATAGCTTCTTTATGCTGTCGTAGGTAAGGGAAAGGAGAAGGCTGCTGAGTGAGAGACTTAAAAGCAGCATTTTGTTATTGTTTGTGGGTATTTACGTTAGGTATACTCTTGTGATTCCTTTGGATGTATTTTGTACCTATATGTATGGATGTACGGACATTGAGCAGTTTGTATTTAAAAGCATTGCTTTGCTATCACATTTTGAGTTTGTAACTATTTTGTATTTTACTTTGAGACTTATGAAAATGTAACTTTTACAATATTTAGTCTATCATTATTTCCAATGAATGTTTACATGGAATTTTAACTATTTTCATACAGTTTTCTACAAAAGAATTGATAAGATAAAAAGTTATGGTTTGTTTTAAAATCCTTTGTAGCATAACTAATGGGTTATCTGTAGGTAGAGTTCGGTAATTCATTAGGTATACTACGGGAACATGTCGTGCCTTACAAGGGATAGAGTGTGACACACATGGAGCAGTAGAAGTGTGGCGTGAAACCTCAGGAACATTTAAGATCAATGGGCAGAGGCTAAAGCCTTACTTTCAAGGAGAACCCATAGAGAAGGGAGTCAATTGCACCCTCGACCATCCTACTGATAGACCATGAAAGATGAAAGCAAAGACTAGCTAATGACTATAAATAAGTGCTTTTTGGGAGGCAACCCAACATTTCTAATTTTTTTTCTTTCTTTCTTATTTTAATATTTCTTCACATTTTCTTTTGTAGGAATCCTAAAAGATTTCAGACCCGAAAAAGCAAGAGGGAGTAGAGAACAAGAGAGGAGAGGAATCATCAAGTCAAAACCATAAAAGAGAAGATTGGACAAAATTGGGGAAGTAGCTCTGGTGCTAACCTTTGCATTCATTTCATGTGTTGTGATAATAAAAATTTCTCAGAAAATTACACGGGTCGTGTACTGGTTTCACATGCCCTGTGTAACTTTCTGGAAGTCCATAAATTTCTTGCAATTTTTAACTCTGAGGGAGACAGAAAGTTACACGGGTTCATAGCCCAATTTACACAGACCATGTAATGTTGCTAGCCAAATACCTTGAGGATAGAGAGTCACATGGGTCCTCTTTGTACTTGACATGGGCCATATAACATGTCCAGCAAAGCAACTCGACGAGCAGTAAGTTACACGGGTCCTTGAGCTCAATTACACAAGTCGTGTACTATGTGAGGTTTTGAAATTTTTTGGTAGAAATTTACACGACCCTATATATCGGGACCCGTGTATCATGTCACAGACGCGACTCTTGGGACGCGAAATGCACGAAACAAAAAGTCCTAACAGCTCTTTAAATGCACCCCTCACCTTAAACCCGTTTATAAAGGCAAAACCCTTCATCTCCACCCCTCCTAGTCTATAAAAAACCCCTCAAATCTCTTCTCCCTTTACCAAACCCTACTCTTCTCCCTCCCAAAAATAAATCAATGGCTCCTACAAAGCGATCTGTGTGAAGAATGGGCTCTTCCTTAACCCACGGAGGGGGATCCTCACCTTCTCCCCCTCAGCCGACACCCCAACGCCCAAGAACAAAGGCAGCATCTCCTCAACCATCTCAACCAGCCCCTCCTCAACCGCAACCCCAGTCACAAGCTACTCCATAACTCAAAATCTCCATTCCTTGGGGATTCCGTGATGATGCCCATAAGGAAATGTGCACCCGACTTTACACTCGAAAAATTAGCTCCACGAAATACATGGATTTCGCGCTGCTGGAGTAAATCGGGCTGCAGAATGAGATCAACGGGCTACTCGATAGCATCGGGTGGACAAGGTTTTCCCAACTCCAATTTCCAGCAAACTGGGACACAACATTGGAGTTTTAGGCAGTTTCAAGGCCACCTTATGGCCTACCGATAGGGAAGACAGAGGCATAATTGAATTTCGCCTCCTTGGTGTCAACCGGGTGATGAATATACATGAGTTCAACACCATCTTCGGCTTCGACAGCGCCGGCCATTAAGAGATTCCTATAAACCGCATGCTCTACAATAGCATCAACTTATAGAGTTCCATTGCCCTTAACACAGAGCCGTATAACTCCAGCAAGTCCAAAATTCCAGCCCTACACTACATGCACTAGTTAACTGCCCACACCATCATGGGCCGCGGTGACAGCCTTAGCGTGGTAAATGCCAGTGAGCTATTCTTCTTGTGGTGTATGGTCATCGGGCAGTGCTGTGGCACCGACTTCTTTTTGTGCAACCACTTCCACCGCCTCTGTCATCAGGCCACCGGGCACATCGCACTTGGTGGCCTCATCACAACCATCGCCCTCCACTTTGGATTCATCCCAGGACATTACAGGTTACGCTCAGTCAGCGGAACATTAAGAATAGATCAAACCATCTGCATATCCATGGGGATATGTAAGAAGGTGGGCAATACCTGCTACCTCCTTGATGCCGAAAGGAATGCAATCCCTCGGAGAGACGAAGCACAAGAAAGGCCTGGAGAGACTTAGTAGCCATAAGCAGAACCCCAAGAGCCACTGTTTCATGAGTCCCCCACTTGAGTGCCTCCACACACACCACCACCCACAGACCTGGTCCTTGCATACATACAGCGCATGGAGACCACCATCTACAACAGGATGCGAGCAATCGAGGACAGCCTCCAAGAAGCCCACAACAAGTTGGACATGCTAATGGAGAGGCTTGATAAAGAGGAGCCAGCATCGCCATCATTACCATCAGAGACCTTTTAGAACTAGGACTATAGGATAGGTTATTTATTATAAAATCTTAAATACCTTAGTCCTAAACTGTAATCATAGGTCTCTTTTGTTTACTTTATGTCCAAACTTTTCCATGCTTAATAAATAATATACTTTCTTATAATTTGTGTACATTTTCTCTAATTTTGCTTATTATGTTAACATTGAGGACAATGTCCAGTTTGAGTTTGGGGGGGTACAAGTGCATTTCATTTCATGCATATCATTACATGCATATCATTACATTGTTTAAATTCAGCTATATTATTCTTGTATATCAAAATTTCAGAAAATTTTTGAAAATTTTGAACTTTGAATTGTGAAACTTAGCACTATAACCAATTTCTAGTAAGCTAATAATTGGACTCCACGGGATAGAGGAATGAACATATCTGGATAGGCAAAAAGGGATTCTAACATGTTGTTTGTGAAGAACCTAATCTCTTTAGTGGAACTAGACTAGTTAAACCCCTTCATCACTATTAATTTGTCACATCAAACTTGTGAAGTCAGGAGAAATTTCTTGAAATATAAACAAACCTGAAAATGCCTCGCCAGCTTTAGAACATATCTCTTAGACCTATCAAGGCAAAATCCTAGCATATACTTGATGAAGAAATGATTAAGGCATTCTTTGATATAGCCTAACTAAGCCTTAGCCACCCTTAGTCAATATGTCCCTTATACCCAACTTGAGCCTATATTTTTTACCTATATGATTTTTCCTTACTTACCTATATTATTTACCTAGCCCCTAGCCTAAACACATACCTGCCCTTTTGAGGAAGCTAAATGCATAAGTAAAAAGTATATTAAGTGCAAAAAGGAAAATGGAGAGAGGATGAAGAACTCAAGAAAGAGTGCAAGTGTGAAATTGAAACAAAAGAAAAAATCTGCCTTCCTAACCCAACAAAAGCAATGAGTTTGGGGGAGAAGACAAAAGGGACATAAAAAAAAAAAAGGAGGGGGGAAAGTCTCAAGAATCATGAAAGCATGCTTGTCACTATAAAAACTAAAAGCCTGTCCTCTTCATACAAAATCAATAGAATAAACTTGTATACTTGGTGTTTTATGCATAAACGTTATCCTCATATTTGCATTCCCTATAAACCTTTCATTGGCAACCAAGTCATTATCCCTTTAGCCTTATTACACCCCTTTTAAAGACCTTTTGATCTTTTGAAAAGTGTATGCTACATTAGTGGAGATAGGAAATTGAGATATGCCTATGGAGTTGAAATTGAGTCACTTCATCATAATTATCCATAATAGAGGCAAATTTAGGGGAGTAAGTGTTTCTCAAGTCTATCTTAATAAAATAGGTTATTTGTGACTTATTAATGACCTTGTATAGAGGAATAATTGGTTGAGTCACCATGAAGGGAGGTGAAGTTCCAAACAGGCAGCTATTAGAACCCTTATACCTTAAAAGAGGGTAATTGGTATGAAGGATTGGAGGAGTTCAATTTTGTTCTTATTAAATTATTGGAGATATTCCTAAGTTATCCCCTGAAATGTGTTTTAAAACAGAGTTTTGTTTTGCGTGAGGACAAGTAAGAGTTTGAGTTTGGGGGTATTTGATACACTTGAATTGTATAGATGTTTTTAAGCACATTTGTATACTATCTCATGGCATTTAGGCAAGTAATCTCATGCATAGTAGTTGATTTCATTAGTTTTTGTAATTTCTATTGTCAAGATCTTAATTCCATGTTTTCTACATCATTTCAGGTGTTTTAATGAAGTCACAGAGCATAGGAGTGAAAAGGGAAGCTTAGAGGGATCAAAAGACTCAGAATTGCTACTGATACAAAGTACACGGGTCGTGTAAGTAAAGCCATAGACCTGTGTAACCTTTTTCCAGAAGAAAGCCAGAGAACCAATGGAGAAACAAAAGTATACGGGTCATGTAATTGGACCCGTGTAATCGGCATAGACCCTTGTAAGTCTCTGTCGGGCACAAGCTTGAAGAACTTTCTGAGAAAAAAAGTACATGGCTCGTGTAACCAGGCCCGTGTAGCTAACGCAGACCTGTGTAAGTATTTGTACCAATGCATGACTCCGAAATTTCACTCCAGTAAGTTACACGGTCCGGGGCCATGTAGTGACACATGGGCCGTGTACTATACGGCAGCCAGTTTTATAACCCGAATACTCGCTCTTATTTTCTGATTAAAATCAGACTCCTAAAGCTTGTTGGACTAAAAAATGACCTAACCCTAAAGCAGACATTATAAATAGAAGCAGAAAACATCAAAAGGAAAAAAAAAAAAGCCTTTTTTTTTTCTTTTGACAGCACTTTTTAGGAGTTTCAAAGAGGATTTGCCTCTGAAGTCTCACCAGCCGTCTTGAGGAGAAGAATATTAGTATCAAGAGGAGTCTTCCAGCCGAAGTTCCATAAGATCAAAGCTGCAAACCCTCTTCGATTCTTTCATTCCATTTCCTTAAACGGATGTTTATCACTTTATTTCTTCTAGACAATTTCTTTTTACTATCTTTAATTTTGTTTATCATGATGTTTGCTGAACTCACTATAATTTAGTAGTTTTCATATTCTGGAATTGGGTGAGTAATGCTTGTAATCATTATTATGGATGAACATTAAGTTTTATTTATTGGATTTGAGATTTATTCCTTAATTTAATTTCTTGTGATCTTAATGTATGCTATGTGTTGGTACCCACTTAGTAATGATTATAGATATTAATTGAAGGATTGAAAAGTGAAGATTAATATTAGAAAATCAAGATTTTGAACATAGGAATTCTGACCTAGACATAGACTGATACCTTTATGGAGTTTCAAAATTGGTCAAAGACCTTAAAGGATTTTAATTAATTTGATCGCCACGAAAGTCGGGTTTAAGTTAATTAGAATACACCCTAAGTGCCTTGAGAAAGGACTTAGAATACCTTAGGATTAATTTCTATCAAGGCAAACAATTCTCAATCCAGTAAATAAACAAGATAACACCCATAGTAATATTCAAGTGTGAAATCTTAATTTCGGAATTGTTTCAAAATAGATTACTTCATTTTAAGTTTATCATTTTAGTGTTTAAAATAGACAACTTTCATTCCCTCATTGTTTGATAGCCTAAACAGTCAAAATTACTGTGTAGATTGGTACTTACTAATCAAATTCTTAGTGGGAACGATACTTTACTCATCACTCTATTACTTGTTAGCGATCCGTGCACTTGCGGGGTTGTAAAACCAGCAACAAACACTAATAGACTGGAGATCGGTCTCCTTGGGGACCGATGGCAGCTCATCCACGGGTAAGTTCTCTTTCCTTGAAGATGATGCTTGTTTTGACTTAGTAGGTCGACCATGGACCGGGACAACGGTTGTAGAAGGTTCAGGTCACTCACTCGGTCTGGCCACTTCACCTTCGTCTGATGTTCATGAAATGTGAACAGAAGGACGACTAGCGGCTCTCTGACCATCGGTACCGCTCATTTTTGAAGATAAAAATAAAATTGATAGGAAAAAAGATTAAAGCTCTTACCAGAGTGTAAAACGGTACCAGAAAACTTTAGAAGGCAAGAAAGAACATCATAGTTGCTCAGAGAATCTCAAAATGGCATAAGTAGGAAAATGGCTAACACTCCTCCCTATTTATACCTGCCCAAGCATTAAATGCTCACGTAGCCCCAAGAGACTCATCGGTTAACGGGATTAGGTTGTTTTGATGACTCATCAAAGGTGTAACACCCATAAGTTCGGAAGTGCGTTTTACTGTTCCGGTAACCA
Source organism: Hevea brasiliensis (assembly GCF_030052815.1). Classification (NCBI taxonomy): domain Eukaryota; kingdom Viridiplantae; phylum Streptophyta; class Magnoliopsida; order Malpighiales; family Euphorbiaceae; genus Hevea; species Hevea brasiliensis. The sequence continues at coordinate 16,978,403 of NC_079502.1, read as the reverse complement.
GTGTTGCCCGGACAGCTAGAATGCCTAGAATTACACTTCGATATATGTGAGGAGACATAAAATAATGAAATACAAGAGAAGAAAATACAAGAAAAACAAAGGAAAAATAATAGTAAAGAAATGTAATCAAGTTAAGCGAGCCGAGAACCTTAGCGATGGGTGACCTCACCGGGAAGTCACGGCGTGGACCATTGACTAGCCCTGGACTGCGGGGAACCCTGAAAAATATTTTTAGGACTCAAATAAATATTTATTGAAGTATAAATATCATTAGAAATATCAAAGAAAAATTAAATAATTAGTACAAAGAAAAGTGAGAAATCGAAAAACGGACAAAACCCGGTGTTACCGAAAAATAGGGAATGCAACCCGAACAGGGGCATTGTGGTCATTTGACACCCCAAGTTGTCTTTTGACCTAAATGTCCATTAAAAATAAATAATATTACACTTCGAAAATATAATGAAAAATTAATTTAGTGGTACCTAATGTAAATAGCAAAAATGGAGTGTAAATGGAGTAATTATCATTTAAAACATATAAAATAGTTTAATTAAGGTGAGTGGACCACTATGGATTAAATTAGACACTAAATGGGCAGGTGTAAATCCACTAATAAATCTGCAATTCATCTTCTTCAATTGAAAAGTCCCATTGCCGCATGAAAAACTCTCAAACCTCTCCCATGGCCACCCACCTTCAAACCATTACAACTCCATGATCAAGCCATCTTTCCCACACTTGTCTTCATTAAAGTTTATCCTCACATCACAAGGAAGAGTTTGATAACAATTTCAAGAAGTTTTGGTGAAGATTTAAGAAGTCTCATCCATAGGTAAGTTTGAGTTTTTGAATATTGTTTTGTTAAAGTTTGTAAGCATGTTATGGGTGTTTGAATTATGAAGAAATTTTTAAGGTTTGATGTTGAATGGGAATGTGTAATTTTGGCAGCCATGGAAATGCCTTGAAGGCAGGTTATTTGTGCTTGTAAATGGTGAATTAAATGATTGATTAAATGTATATTGTGTAGGAAATTGTTTAGGTAATGTATACTTAGTATATGTAAATGTAAAATGAAGTTTAAAGCTTGGAAAGTAATGGAATGTAAGTGTACCATTGTGGCAGTTTGCTAACTCTTGAAGAATGCTGGAATTCATGCTTGGTTTATGGAATAATGATGTTAAAATGTGTTGGTTGTTATGGCAGTTTGAGTGTGTGTATGGTGGTGTGAAGTGGGACATGTAAATGAGTGTAAATTGGTGATTGAATTGTTGTAAATTAGGTTTGAAAAATTCTGCACTTGTTGGTGCACATTGAATGCAATTGTAAGCTGCCAAAATGACCTATAATGTGTTGTGAATTATGTTTAGGTTGTGGTACAACCAGAATTGGTTTAAATGTTAAGTTTGGTGAGTGTTAAAAGTGATGCTTGATGTGTATGTAAGAATTTTAATAAGGCAGTTTGAGTTTTAGGCCTATAACTTTAAGTGTGTGGCTCCAATTGGTATGAGACCAATTGGAGGTGAAACTAGGCACAAAATGTGCCAACTTTCATGAAGGAAGCTTGCCAAAATTCTGCTTGCAAGGTAGCTTGAAAAATGACCAAATCCGGATTAAGTGCAATTGAGGTCTGAAAATTGACCATTTGGGCAGCAGTTAGTGTTTAGGCCATAACTCACTCAAAACAGGTCCACTTGATCTGAAATTTTAACCATGAATAGTTAAGACCCATATCTACAAGTATTATGAAGACACCGAATCCCAGAAATGACCATAAGCAAGTCAAACAGCTTGCACAAGTTCGGGTCCAAAAACTGGCCGAACCTAAAATGACCTAAAATGACCAATTTTGGTGCAATTTGACCAGCAATAGTAAAATGACCATAACTTGGTCTACATAACTCGGAATGACCTGAAATTTTACCCCGCGTGCAATAAGACATAGATCTACAAGTTTGTAGTTTTGACTGAAATCCGAAAACCGAGGGAACTAGGTCGTCCGGCTATGTCAAACTAGTATCCCGAAATCCAGCAAGTTGCAAGAAAATGCAGTATACACGAAAATGAATTTGGTAACATGTACCAACCCTAAAAGATTATCGAATGTGACATATTAATGACATCAAAACCTAAATTACCTAGAATGTACCAAGGGTAAACATAGTAAGTTGACTAAGCGAATAAATGAATTCAGTGAATTAATTATCAAGCATTATCGTTAGAGACAGTTTAAATGAGTACTGAAACACTTCAAATTGTGTTTCTCAGTTAGCAAAGACTCAGAGAGGGGAAGGAAACACTGAGTCAGAGCCAAGAGACAATTATCAGAGGTTTGTGCACAATAAGTATTTCTTTTGAATTTTTCAATTGAAGTAAATTATGATTATTTGTATGTTATTGTTTTAAATTGTGTTTGTGCACAATAATTTTGACTTCTCATTTTCTACTTAAAAATTTAATTGAACATTATAGTTTTAATTTGTGTCCGTGCACAATACTTTTATATTCACTGCTTTTACTAGCAAATTTATTTGGAGAAATGAGTTATGAATAATTTTTTATTGTTTTGGTTTTGGGAATATTATTTGGAACTTATTGTGTTGCCAACTTTACAAATGGAAATTTTGAGATAAAATGTGATTTATGGTTTGTATGAAATATTGTGATTTGAAATTGTTTTGATTCACACTTGGCATGACACTGTTACTATGTTCCTCCTCCATTTATGGGGTGAGTGTGATATATTCCTCCCTCTTTGACTTATCAGTCTAGGGTGAGTGTGATTATGTTCCTCCCTCTTTGACTTCCATGCGAGGTGAGTGTGGATGAGTACTCATTATTCAACTAGCTTCCTCCCTCATTGATTTCGATTATTGGGGTGAGTGTGTCTTGTCGTGGTGTACAACACGGCATGTGTGGAGAAAAATTGTGTCATGGCCTAAATTATGTTATCGATTGGCAACATTGTGTTACTCAGTTATTTGATCGAATTGTGTTATTGATTTGCAAAACTGTATTATTCAGTTATTTGATCGAATTGTGTTATTGATTTGCAAAACGGTATTATTCAATTACTTGATCAAATTTGTGTTAGGTGAATTTTGTAAATTATGAGATGGAATTGTGAATCATTTGATTTGTGAACTGTCAATAAAAGATTTATATATCGCATTTCAAATTGTTATTGTGCACCACTGAGTAAATTTTACTCAGCGATAGCTTTTCATTGCTGTCACAGGTAGACAGACTGACAGGGCAGCAGACTAGGCTGCTAGTACTACATTGAGAGATCATCGGGTATATTGAGTATACCACATTTTGCATTTTATACTGTAATGTATGTTCACTGTATGTATATAGTGTTCTTGGTTTTGAGCAGTTGTAAATTAAAATTGTACATTAAAGTTGTAAAATAAATTATGAGTTATTTGGACTTGTAAAAATTGTATTATATTTATTGTATCTCAGTCTTTGAAAAATTATTGTGGATTTGTGTTGAATTATGCTAGAGTTTGAGATTGAGAAAAATATTGAAGTGCTTTTTACAGGTTTTTGAAGAACTGTTTTATCCAAATTACGGAGGGCACTCTGCCAAAATTTTTTTACAGAAATTACTAATAGTCTAAATGTGTTAGTTAATTCACCTCAGTTCAAAAAGGTTTTTAACACCTGTAAATAGTGCTCACCACTGTAAAAGAAGTAAGAAAAGTTTTTTGAAAATCCCTTGTAGTGTATTTAATGGGTTATCAGTAGGCGAAGTTGGTAATTCATTAGGTATACTACGGGATCATGTTATGCCTTACAGAAGGGCAGGGTGTGGCATGTTTTAGTGGTATCATAGCAAAGTTTTTAAATTCTGTTTTCACATGTTATTTGAATATTCTTTCTTCATAGTACAACTGCTCAATATCATTATTTGATGCATATAGTACATTATATTATAAATATGCATTAATGGGAGGAAATCTCCTTGTATTAATTGTTCAAGAGGTCTAAGATCCTCGCATTGACTATGGAAGAGGGTGATCGTTCAGTCGATCAATCTATAGAGGCTGAGGTGCAAGGGGATGCCCCAGCCCTACATAATGTCAGTGGTTCAAAGAAGACCCAGCGATCGCAGTTCCCTGCTCAGTTTGCTCAGCAGATGGCTGCAATGTTCCAATAAATGGCTGGTAATGTGCCTACTCAAGTCCCAATACAGACACCAGTGGTACAACCACAGTCTCCTACTAGGCAGTATGATAAATTGATGAAATATGGGGCTACAGAGTTCAAGGGGACAGTAGATCCTCTAGAGGCGTAATGCTGGTTAGAAAGGATGGATAGGGTATTCAAGAAATCAGATCGCATGCAGGAGCTCAGATTTGAATACTCAGTATCTTTGCTACAGGGGGATGCTTATGACTGGTGGAAAATCATTCCCCACAGTCTGGTAAAACCTGCAGTGCTAACCTGGAGTGACTTTCTCAGGGAATTTAGACAAAAATATGTCTCTGATGCTTATGTAGATCAGAAACTGTAAGAGTTCCTAAGTCTGAAACAGGGGAGTAGATCGGTGGCTAAATATGAAAGGGAATTTTTCCGCCTGAGCCATTATGCAGTAAGTCTACTTTCTACCAGTAAGGAGAGATGTAAGAGGTTTGAAACCCGCTTGAAGCCTAGTATCAGATTACAAGTGGTCGGATTCAAACATAACAACTTCTCTGAACTTATTTCTCAAGCACTAGAATTAGAAAGAATTGAATCTGAAGCAGCTTTTGAGAAAAAGAAATCAGAGAAGACAGAAAAAGAGGGAAAGTCAGTAGAACAGAGTTCTAGTGGTCTTACTGGAAAGAGGAAAAACTTTAGGGGATACAACAGAGATAGTAAGAAGTCCGGTAGAGATAGATCTTCTGGACAGAAACCACCTCGATCCGATCAGCAAACTCAACAGAAACCCAGGAATGCGCTGTCAGATCGACTTTGTGAAACTTGTGGTAAACCACATAGTGGGGTATGTTATAGAGCCGTAGGAGCATGTTTTAAGCGTGGAGAGACTGCCATTTTGCTAGGGATTATGTAAATCCAGTCGCTCGGATCATTTACTACACCAAAGGGATCAACCCAAGTTTCTACCCCAAAGAGTTCACCATCAGTTAGTAGAGGCAAAGGTAGAGGTAGGGGTAGTACACCTAGAAGTCAGAGTACTGTGAATCAGCCAGAATAGGGTGATGCTCCAGCTGGAGTATACGCTATACGGCAGAGAGAAGAAACTTAGACTTTTGATATTATTGCTGGTACTTTCTCAAATAGTAACTAAGATATATATATGTGTTGTTTGACCTGGGGTCTGCATACTTTTATGTTAGTGTCAGAACTATATATTCTATTGCTATTCCTTTACATGGGAATAAATTTTGATGCATTAGTGATTAGTCCTTTAAGATAAGGATTGTGATAATAAGTGAAATTAGTTTTGAAAGAGTTTATCGGCGAAAAGTATTTTCTAACACACCATAAATTATAAAGCTAATTGGCGAGCCTACTTCATGTAAGGCAAGAGGACGTAAAAGTAAGATGCAGTAATGGAATTGCTCTAGATGAGGGCAAGGAGGTTACTGTTAGAAATTGCTAATGGATATTATAATCAGAATAAGATTTGAATATCAGTAAATTCGAAAAGGATAAAATATCGAAAAATTTGATCTATTGGAATGAATCGTAGTAACTATGCAATGTTCTTGATGTTTATACTGTAAGCTGTAGATTACAGTACTAACTTGAGATTATTGTGTGGAGCTACGTACTACCCGATAGTATACCTAGATAAGAATAGTTACCAACGGCATCTGTTTTGGTATAGTTATGCCATGACAGAATTTAATTGTTAGAAATAAGTTTGAAAATCCTACTTAGGGATCTAAAACTCAAAGGTTAGAATATCGAAAGGTTATAGTTCAGTACAAAAGAAAGTAAGTTATAGAATATTGACAGATAAAAAGAGTTATGGAAGTAAAAATTCGAACAATTGGTTCAAATATAACAAAGAAATGTTACGAATGTGAGGAAGACTATGGACTAGAATGGTCAGAGGACCAATGACTAGATAAATGATTCTAACATGACCTCAAGGGTCATTCAAGAAGGAACATGAATCGAAATATTAGACAGGACAATAGTAAGAGAGGATTGGTGTTATACAAACAAATTAAATGTTGTATTAGATTGTTAAAAGTCTTATACAAATTCGAGAGAAAGAAAATTATACGATCATATAGAAAGGAGAAAATAAACGTATGACTATTGTAACATGGCTATTGAGAAAAATTTCGTGGATGAAATTTATTTCAAGGGGGGGAGAATTGTAACACCCCTAAGTTCGGTAGTGCGTTCTACTATTCCGGTGACCAGTGTTGTCCGGACAGCTAAAATGCCTAGAAATACACTTCAATATATGTGAGGAGACATAAAATAATGAAATACAAGAGAAGAAAATACAAGAAAAACAAAGGAAAAATAATAGTAAAGAAATGTAATCAAGTTAAGCGAGCCGAGAACCTTAGCGATGGGTGACCGCACCGGGAAGTCATGGCGTGGACCATTGACTAGCTACGGATCATGGGAACCACGAAAATATTTTTAGGACTCAAATAAATATTTATTGAAGTATAAATATCATTAGAAATATCAAAGAAAAATTAAATAATTAGTACAAAGAAAAGTGAGAAATCGAAAAACGGACAAAACTCGGTGTTACAGAAAAATCGAGAATGCAACCCGAACAAGGGCATTGTGGTCATTTGACACCCCGAGTTGTCTTTTGACCTAAATGTCCATTAAAAATAAATAATATTACACTTTGAAAATATAATGAAAAATTAATTTAGTGGTACCTAATATAAATAGCAAAAATGGAGTGTAAATGGAGTAATTATCATTTAAAACATATAAAATATTTAATTAAGGTGAGTGGACCACTATGGATTAAATTAGACACTAAATGGGCAGGTGTAAATCCACTAATAAATCTGTAATTCATCTTCTTCAATTGAAAAGTCCCATTGCCGCATGAAAAACTCTCAAACCTCTCTCATGGCCACCCATCTTCAAACCATTACAACTCCACGATCAAGCTATCTTTTCCCACACTTGTCTTCATTAAAGTTTATCCCCACATCACAAGGAAGAGTTTGATAACAATTCAAGAAGTTTTGGTGAAGATTTAAGAAGTCTCATCCATAGGTAAGTTTGAGTTTTTGAATATTGTTTTGTTAAAGTTTGTAAGCATGTTATGGGTGTTTGAATTATGAAGAAATTTTTAAGGTTTGATGTTGAATGGGAATGTGTAATTTTGGCAGCCATGGAAATACCTTGAAGGCAGGTTATTTGTGCTTGTAAATGGTGAATTAAATGATTGATTAAATGTATATTGTGTAGGAAATTGTTTAGGTAATGTATACTTAGTATATGTAAATGTAAAATGAAGTTTAAAGCTTAGAAAGTAATGGAATGTAAGTGTACCATTGTGGCAGTTTGCTAACTCTTGAAGAATGCTGGAATTCATGCTTGGTTTATGGAATAATGATGTTAAAATGTGTTGGTTGTTATGGCAGTTTGAGTGTGTGTATGGTGGTGTGAAGTGGGACATGTAAATGAGTGTAAATTGGTGATTGAATTGTTGTAAATTAGGTTTGAAAAATTCTGCACTTGTTGGTGCACATTGAATGCAATTGTAAGCTGCCAAAATGACCTATAATGTGTTGTGAATTATGTTTAGGTTGTGGTACAACCAGAGTTAGTTTAAATGTTAAGTTTGGTGAGTGTTAAAAGTGATGCTTGATGTGGATGCAAGAATTTCAATAAGGCAGTTTGAGTTTTAGGCCTATAACTTTAAGTGTGTAGCTCCAATTAGTATGAGACCAATTGGAGGTGAAACTAGGCACAAAATATGCCAACTTTCATGAAGGAAGCTTGCCAAAATTCTGCTTGCAAGGTAGCTTGAAAAATGACCAAATCCGGATTAAGTGCAATTGAGGTCTGAAAATTGACCATTTGGGCAGTAGTTAGTGTTTAGGCCATTACTCACTCAAAACAGGTCCAATTGACCTGAAATTTTAACCATGAATAGATAAGACCCATATCTACAAGTCTTATGAAGACACCAAAGCCCAGAAATGACCATAAGCAAGTCAAACAGCTTGCACAAGTTCGGGTCCAAAAACTGGCCGAACCTAAAATGACCTAAAGTGACCTAAAATGACCAATTTTGGTGCAATTTGACCAGCAATAGTAAAATGACCATAACTTGGTCTACATAACTCGGAATGACCTGAAATTTTACCCCACGTGCAATAAGACATAGATTTATAAGTTTGTAGTTTTGACTTAAACCCGAAAACCGAGAGAACTAGATCGTCCGGCTAGGTCAAACTAGTATCCCGGAATCCAGCAAGTTGCAAGAAAATGCAGTATACACGAAAATGAATTTGGTAACATGTACCAACCCTAAAAGACTATCGAATGTGACATATTAATGACATCAAAACCTAAATTACCTAGAATGTACCAAGGGTAAACATAGTAAGTTGACTAAGCGAATAAATGAATTCAGTGAATTAATTATCAAGCATTATCGTTAGAGACAGTTTAAATGAGTACTGAAACACTTCAAATTGTGTTTCTCAGTTAGCAAAGACTCAGGGAGGGGAAGGAAACACTGAGTCAGAGCCAAGAGACAATTATCAGAGGTTTGTGCACAATAAGTATTTCTTTTGAATTTTTCAATTGAAGTAAATTATGATTATTTGTATGTTATTGTTTTAAATTGTGTTTGTGCACAATAATTTTGACTTCTCATTTTCTACTTAAAAATTTAATTGAACATTATAGTTTTAATTTGTGTCCGTGCACAATACTTTTATATTCACTGCTTTTACTAGCAAATTTATTTGGAGAAATGAGTTATGAATAATTTTTTATTGTTTTGGTTTTGGGAATATTATTTGGAACTTATTGTGTTGCCAACTTTGCAAATGGAAATTTTGAGATAAAATGTGATTTATGGTTTGTATGAAATATTGTGATTTGAAATTGTTTTGATTCACACTTGGCATGACACTGTTACTATGTTCCTCCTCCATTTATGGGGTGAGTGTGATATATTCCTCCCTCTTTGACTTATCAGTCTAGGGTGAGTGTGATTATGTTCCTCCCTCTTTGACTTCCCAGTCTGAGGTGAGTGTGGATGAGTACTCATTATTCAGCTAGCTTCCTCCCTCATTGATTTCGATTATTGGGGTGAGTGTGTCTTATCTTGGTGTACAACACGGCATGTGTGGAGAAAAATTGTGTCATGGCCTAAATTATGTTATCGATTGGCAACATTGTGTTACTCAGTTATTTGATCGAATTGTGTTATTGATTTGCAAAACGGTATTACTCAATTACTTGATCAAATTTGTGTTAGGTGAATTTTGTAAATTGTGAGATGGAATTGTGAATCATTTGATTTGTGAACTGTCAATAAAAGATTTATATATTGCATTTCAAATTGTTATTGTGCACCACTGAGTAAATTTTACTCAGCGATAGCTTTCATTCTTTGTCGCAGTGAGATGTGACAGGCGATAGACTAGGCTGCTAGTACTACATTGAGAGATCATCGGGTATATTGAGTATACCTCATTTTGCATTTTGTACTGTAATGTATGTTCACTGTATGTATATAGTATTCTTGGTTTTGAGCAGTTGTAAATTAAAATTGTACATTAAAGTTGTAAAATAAATTATGAGTTATTTGGACTTGTAAAAATTGTATTATATTTCTTGTATCTCAGTCTTTGAAAAATTATTGTGGATTTGTGTTGAATTATGCTAGAGTTTGAGATTGAGAAAAATATTGAAGTGCTTTTTACAGGTTTTTGAAGAACTGTTTTATCCAAATTACGGAGGGCACTCTGCCAAAATTTTTTTACAGAAATTACTAATAGTCTAAATGTGTTAGTTAATTCACCTCAGTTCAAAAAGGTTTTTAACACCTGTAAATAGTGCTCACCACTGTAAAAGAAGTAAGAAAAGTTTTTTGAAAATCCCTTGTAGTGTATTTAATGGGTTATCAGTAGGCGAAGTTGGTAATTCATTAGGTATACTACGGGATCATGTTATGCCTTACAGAGGGGTAGGGTGTGACAAAAGGTGAATTCTAAAAATGTGGCAGGGAGATCGAATATTTAAAGAGCGATCAGGAGAGATCGGTCCATGAGTGTGAATTGTGAAAATCAAATCGGACACAGTCATAAGAGATCGAAAAATAATGCAATAATAAAATAAAATAAACAATCAATTTTAAATAAATAAAACTTCATTTCATTTCCAAAAGGTCAGATTACATGATTTGGGTGATCTCTCAATATCAACAATTACAAATTTCCCTTCACTACATTCTACGTATCTTGTTCCTGCAGTTCGGACCACTCCCAATTTCAAGATACCGTTCAAGAGATACGTGGAGATCAGGAGGGTAGCTCTCGTCAATTATGGCAAAGACTATGGGAAGCTTGGTGTCTTCGTTGATGTCATTGACTAGAACCGAGCTATGATCAGGACCCCTGAGATGGTTGGGAGCCAAATGAACTTCAAGAGGTGGTCACCGATATTAAGATTGAAATTAGCGGTCCCCTTGTCAGAGATCGGTCTGCAAGCCATATCAGTAAGCCGATCCGAGATCGGCACGGTAGTCAGTTTTGACCTTGATTGGTCAATTAGTCCAGTCCCCTCACCGTCATCAGACAATGCCCTCATAAACCTCTGATCATCGAAATTGTCCATTTTCAGGAGATGGATAAAGAAAACATTCAGAAAAAGATCAAGGTGGTTGTCGTGAGAATAATTCTGACCGGAACAGCCAAGAACCGGAAAATAAAACATTGGAAATTCGCCATAGAAGGGAGGTTGTGAGTATGTAAAGGACAAAATTCTCCAGCATATATATAAGGCCTTAGCATTTATTATGTGCAGAACTCAAAGCGGTTCATCGATAATCAGAGGATTTATTGCTTTGACTGGTATAGGTCAAAATCAAGGAATAAGAGAGATCGGGTAAAACAAGGAACAACTTATAGAGATCGGAGGAGACGGAGGAGTCCAACAGTTCCCAATCATAACCTTTAATTTATGAATTTAGCCCCTTACTGTTGGATTACAGGCGGTTAAAGTAGCCCAATACGTTCTAATCTACACCATTAATCATAATTGTAAGGATGGATCTAAAGCCCTTAGATCAAAAGTTAATAACTAATTCGGCACCTTTTGTTCCCAACCTTTGGATCCATTCTGAAAGGTATGACTTTTAATTGTTGGATGAAAGGATGAAGGACAGAAATTTGAAACGCAATCCTAACCCTTCATTCCCTCCTGCTGAAATCTTGATCCTCTACCTCCGAGCACCCATCTCCTATAAATACTTGCATGCAATGCTATGGAGGTAGTGGTGATTATTAAGGAAAAACCCAGGAATTTTGCTATAGCTTTATTTTCAATCAGAAACTGTCAAGGTTCCTAGAGACTTTAGAAACAAGTTTTCTAAAGAATCATACCACGGAAACTATAGGCCTTGCAATTTATACCCTGAACAACCGCGCACTGTCTTGAAAACTCAATCACTGCCTATTAAGAAGATCTCATTTCAATCATTTGTAACTTCTCAAAATCACCTTACCATCTCAGTCTTAGTGGCTCCGAATATACAAGGACATTGGTACCAGCTTACTCATTATTTCGACCTTTTCTATAGGTAAGTGCTCAACTTATCATTCTCAAATGTTCATGATATAGAGCCTTTGTTAGATCCTTCATCGCAATAAATCTTCAAAATAAGTTTACATCAAATTGGACTTATTTCACCTTTTTTTGACGTTCGTGAGTTTTACCTTTTATTTTTACATTGTCCTTAATTTCTTTATGTTATTTCGTATAAAAAAAAGATAGTTCAGGACACTGATATTCTATAAGTACCATAAGGAGTATGGATGGGAGAAGACAATATGGAGATTCCCGATCAGGATAAAAATGATTAGGAATAGTACGCACAAATTAGGAGGTTAGCTACTCAATTTAGCTAAAAAAAAAAAACAGGAATGAGGTCGGGATTCGGGATTAAGCTCAGACGGAAAGCCTCCGAAATAAGATGTCTAGAAGACTCCAAATGAGGAGTCATAATAAGCTGAGGAAAGTTCAGATAAATAAATCATGAGATAAAAAATTAAAAGTCTAGGATAAGATGAAAAGCAAAAGGCAGCGCGAGCGATGCTCTCATAACTAATAGGGTCAAACGAATTCGGTCTCACGACTGAGACCTTTTAAAATTCACTTTTGACGAATTAGAAGGGAACTAGGAGAGATTCCTTTCCTGAATCCTTTCAACGAAAGTTCTAATATATACATTTTAGGAGATCGGAAGAGAGTCCTTACCCGAATTCTCTTAGCAAAAATTCTAATAAAAAACATTTTAAGATATCGAGAGAGAGTCATTACTTGAATTCTCTTAGCTAAAACTCTAATAAAAACATTTTTAGAGATCAGGAGAGAGTCCTTACCCAAATTTTCTTAGCTCAAACTCTAATAAAAACATTTTAAGAGATTGGGAGAGAGTCCTTCCCCGAATCCTCTTAACGAAAGTTCTAATATATATATTTTAAGAGATTGAGAAAGAATCCTTACCCGAATTCTCTTAGCAAAAATTCTAATAAGAATATTTTAAGAGATTAGGAGAGAGTCCTTTCCTGAAATCTTTTCAATCAAAATTTTAATATTACTAATACCTAAATACTGAGGTACATAACATGTGAGCCGAGAATCCTCCTCATTCATTACGAATCTTTAGGGACTCAAATAACACTTCTTTAAAATTAGAGTCCTAATTCAAAGCGGAAAAATTAGATAAAATATGTAACAAATCAAATAAACAAAACACCAATTCACTGTAGGGCCATCCCATGTACCTATGTTCTTGGGAAACACGAAATGGTGAGATATTAAATGCTCTTTTTATCAATAATAAGGACCGACATCATGACTCCAAACCCCCCAAAATTATCAATTGTAAGTTATTAAGAGCATATAGTTAAATTTTCTGATCCTCGTTAAGATACTAAGTGGGGTTCCTAACACCTTTCCCACCCGTGAATAGACTCCGAACTTAGAATCTCTATTTTGGAAGTGGTTTTTATTTTCAGTAATGGTTTCCTTTAATTTCCCTTAAAATTAAAGTGGCGACTCCTCACTTTTTCCACTTCGGTGAGAATCGTCCGGCGACCGCAAAACCCTTGTGACACACCTCTATTCCTTTCTCACTTACTATAAATCCCAACAGCTTTCCTAATCTTGCCCCAAACACACATTTAGCCGGGTTTAGCTTTAGCTGATACTTTCTGAGCCTTTTGAATACTTTTCTTAATACCTGTACATGGCTTTTGGTCCTTCTAGATTTAATAATCATGTCATCAACATTAACTTCCACTTCTTTATGCATCATGTCATGGAACAATGTGACCATGGTACGTTGGTATGTAGCCCCTGCATTCTTTAGCCCAAAGGGCATCACCCGGTAGCAAAAAACTCCCCACTAGGTGATAAAGGTAGTCTTTTCTTTATCGTCATTGTCCATCAAGATCTGATTATACCCTAAGGCTCCGTCAATACATGAGCATCTCCCTAATCCTGTAACATTGTCTACCAGTTCATCTATGTGTAGGAGAGGGAAATCATCTTTCAAACTAGCCTTATTGAGATCCCTATAATCAACACATACCCTTACCCTGCCATCTTTCTTCATTACGGGGACAACATTAGCTACCCATTCTGGGTATTTTACTACTTTTAGGAATCTAGCATCGTATTGCTTTTTAACTTCATCCCTGACCTTGAGCAGTGTGTCAGGGTTCATTCTCCTCAAATTTTGTTTAACTGGGACTGTTCCAGGAATCAAAGGAATCTTATGCGTGACTATCTGAGGGTCCAGTCCTAGCATATCATCATAAGCCCAAGCGAACACGTCGATGAATTCCTTTAGCAATTGAATCATGTCTTCTAACTCTTCAATATTCACGATTCTGAGTTCCCTTTTATTTTTCTCTGTCCCCAAATTTAAGGTACTCATTTCATCTTCATAGGGTACTAGAGTGGGTTCATCTGCTTCTCTCTGTTCTTTCACAGGCTCTTCTTCAGGATCACTTGTGTCGATGGCAATTATGGGACTCTCAAAGTCAACATAAGGGATTTTAGAGTTGATTAGATTATTATGGTTGGGTTGGTCAATGGTCCTGAAGAAATGAAAAGGGATTATATTAAAGATTATATTTTAACAATGAACTTTTAAAAGAAAATATTGGACACAAAGCTTGGGAAAATGCACTATTAATTTGTTAATTGTTTAATTATAAGAAGAGGTCCATTTACAGAATCACACTTGACACCATGGACGAAGTAATCAAGTGTTGGTAACAAAATATACATTACTCGAAATAAAGCATAGGGATATCCTCGGCTTTCCAATTGTCAAGCCCTTGTCCCTCAGTGGTTAATGAGATCGGTACTTTGGGGGTGGGATCCAGGTGCAGGACATTGATAGATGACTCTAAGGGAGATCCTCCATCCTCCTCTTCTAAGTTTTCAATGATCGGCCTAATGAAAACATTTATGATTTTCGGAATGCTTTTCCTCATTTCGAGTGATCTGTCGAATCTTTGATCCCTGAGTATATTCCTCATCTAGAACCTTCCATCAGTCAAAGCATCTTCATTATACCCCAACGCTAAGTGACCATTTCTCTGAGCAGCTGATACGGGTTCAATAATTCCTTGCAAGGTGGCACCTAATCCCTTGCCTTTTTCATAACCATTTTTTAGCATCACTTTTGCAACCATGGCTACAGCTCCCCCATCCGCCAGGGCAGTTTCTTGCAACTCTAATGCTTGAAATGAACTCTCTAGGGATCGTTCAGTTGTTTCCACATAAGGAACTGACTACAACTTAGTGACTAGCATAGCTTCTTCTCCTCTCACCGTGATGATTTTGCCATTCATGACATATTTGATCCTCTGGTACAGAGTTGAGGGCACCACATTTACTGAATGAATCCAGGACCTTCCTAGCAGCATAGTGTATGCTGGCTCAATATCCATTACCTGGAATGTAACATTGAAAGTACATGCCCTAATTTGAAATGGCTAGTCTATGTCTCCTAACACGTCTCTCTTTCTGCCATCAAATGTCCTCATAATCATGGAACTTTAGCGAACTCCAGATGGGTCTACCGGGAGTCTTGCCAGAGTTGCGTTGGGCAAGACATTGAGTGTCGAGCCATTGTCAATTAAAACTTTAGCAACCATACATCCTTTACACTTAACTGTCATCTGCAGAGCTTTAGTATGCTTCAAGCCAACTAGGTTTATTTTGTCTTTCGAGAAAGTGATGAAATTGAATGCCTGAATTTGTCCAACTATCTTTTCAAATTACCCCGGTGCGATGTCGGGGGTTACAAAGGCCTAGTCCAGAACCTTCTATAAGGCATGGCGATGTACTTTCGAGCTTAATATTAATGACAATAAGAAGATTTGAGTAGGTGTCTTCTTTAATTCTTCAATCACATCATACTCACTCTGCTTCATGATTTGCAACAACAGCTCATCTTCTTCTTTCCTTTCGCTGGATTCTCCCCTTTCTACTACTTTCCCCACCTTTTCCCCATTCTCGGGTGACTCTCCTGCCTCTACTTTCCCTTTACTTTTCTTTTCATTAGTGCCGTAACACCTCCCACTTATAGTAATAAATTCTACTTCTTGATCTAGTAGGGGTGAGTCATTTATTAGGGCAGGTTCCAATGTGAATTGGAGAGCAGAGTTATTGAAAGGGCTGGTATAAGTCATTTTGAAGTGAGCATAGGTGTGAAACATGGTTTAGGGGTGGTGATGGGTTGTGTGTAGGTATGATTGAGGGTAGGAGTGGAAGTACTGCTAGATGCACTTTGCGTAAAAACTTAGAAATTATAATTCCAAGGCACAGTATAGGTATTGGTAACTGGCAACTATGGTGGGGTACGTATGACTGTCAGGGGTGGTGATAGCAGTGTTGATGTGGGGGGAACAGAAAAAACCATTTTTAGAGCAGATCTTGAGATGTCTTCGCCATATATGGAGGTGTTTACTTCCTTTTCTTCTTTTGACTTTAGTTGACACCTCAAGATTTTAAGTGATATCATCCTCCGGATTTTCTCCTTGAATTCATCACAATTCTGCAACTTATGATTGGCTGCTCCATCATGATAAGGGCATCCTGAGCTCGATCGATCATTTTCACAATCAAGCCCACGTGGTTGTATGTACCCTTCCAGTATTGCCATTGTGAGAATCTCAACAAAGTACGGGATTAACTGATCCACTTCCATAATCAAATTCTCATCTAGGGATTTTATTACACTCACATCGTTCCCTTTTCCTGTATCATGATGGGGCAATGGGTTTGAAGTGAAATAGGAGCAGAGCCATTTCCTTCAATCTTCAACCACCCATTCCTAATCAGGGATTGTAACCTTCCTCAAAGGGCTCCATAGTTGTCTATTGAATGTCCCACAGCCTCGCCATGATATTCACATCTGGCGCTAGGATCATACCACCTGGGATATGGCGGCTGAACGGGGTCTAATGGGATGGGCACTATTTGATTAATACCCAACAAGTAATGGTAAATTTCACTGAGTGGGATTGGTAACGGCGGATCAGAATTCCTTGCTGGTCTCAGACCAGGTTGAAGAGTAGGTGGTCAGAAAGGAGCATTTTGGTCAGATGATCTGGGATTGTAGGCAGCTTGGGGAGGATATTATGGGCAAGGATAATTCGAGAATGGAGGAGGAACGTTTGCTACCATTGAGTTTTGGGCTGAAGGGTATGGACTTTGGGCTAGAGTGTCACACCCTACCCCTCTGTAAGGCATAACATGATCCCGTAGTATACCTAATGAATTACCAACTCCGTCTACTGATAACCCATTAAGTACACTACAAGGGATTTTAAAAACTTTTCTTACTTCTTTTACAGTGGTGAGCACTATTTACAGGTGTTAAAAACTTTGGTGAACTGAAGTGAAACAATTAACTCATTTGATTTATTTAGAATTTCTGTAAAAATTTTGGCAGAGTGCCATCTGTATTTTGGATAAAACAGTTCTTCAGAAAACCTGTAAAAAGACACTTCAATAATTTTCCAAATCTCAACTCCAATACATTTCTCAACACAACAATTTATCAACTCAATTCCATAGAAATTTTTCAAAGTCTGAGATAAGGAAATATAATACAATTTTTACAAGTCAAAATATCTCATAATTTACTTTACAACTCGAATGTACAATTTTAATTTACAACTGCTCAAAATCAAAAACAAAATATACATACAGTGAATATACATTACAGTACAAAATGCCAAATGTGGTGTACTCACTATACCCAAAAATCTCTCGCTGGCGGTACTAGCAGCCTAGTCTGCTGCCCTGTCTGTCTGTCTACCTACGACAGCAATAAAAAGCTATCGCTGAGACAATGTCTCAGTGGTGCACAACATTAACCACATACAATTTAAATCACAATTCATAAGTCATGTAAATAGTGGATACTTAAAATCATAGTTAAATTCAAGACAGTAATTGTCAACAAGAATTTAAACTCCATTTGTCAATATCACAATAATTTTCATAAGTTAGATCATGTTTGAATTCAAAAGATAGTATATGTCAATGAGAGTTTAAATCTATTTCACAATCTCACAATACATATCAATAAATCACACACAGCTTAATCATGATCCATAGTTCAATTCGTCCCCAAAGCCAATGGCTAATAAGGTATTCAATTCGTCCCAAAAGTCGATGACTAATGAGGAATAACATAGCTAGCTAGCAAAAATATGAGTACTCATCCAATTCATCCTCAACAGGCACACACCTCAACACTTCAGCCAGAGAGGGAATTCAATTCGTCCCACTAGACAAGCTAATGAGGAATACAATCAATATACATGATAGCTGTGGTTTCAAACCATTTCCAATGCTTTTAAATCAATAAGTATCCATCAATGTCATTCAAACAATTTCTCACAGTTTCAAATCATTTACAATGCTTTTCAAGAAATAAATATTCATTCAAATACATTTACACAATTTAAAACAATAATATACAAATAGTCAATATTTATTGCAATTGAAAATAATTCAAAAGAAATAGTTGTTGTGCACAAACCTCTGATATTTGTCTCCTGGTCTTGACTCAGTATTTCTTTCCCTTTTGCTGAGTCCTTGTTAACTGAGAAACATAATTTGAAGTGTTTCAGTACTACATTAAACTGTCTCTAACGATAATGTTCGATAAACAATTCACTGAATACCTTTATTTGCTTAATCACCTAATATACCGACCCTCGATGCGTTTTAGGTAAATTAGGTTTTGGTGTCCTTAATATGTCACATTCGATAATGTTTTAGGATTGGTACGTGTTACCAAACTCAATTCTATGTATATTGCGTTTTCTTGCATTTCATTGCAAATTGCTGGATTTCGGGATACTAGTTTAACCTAGCCGGACGACCTAGTTCCCTCGGTTTTCGGGTTTTGGTCAAAACTACAAACTTGTAGATCTATGTCTTATTGCACGCAGGGCAAAATTTTAGGTCAATCCGAGTTAAGTAGACCAAGTTATGGTCATTACACTATTGCTGGTCAAATGGCATCAAATTAGGTCAATTTGGTCAACTTTGGTTCGGCCAGTTTTTGGACCCAAACTTTTGCAAGCTTTTTGACTTGCTTATGGTCATTTCTGGGTTTTGGTGTCTTCATAAGACTTGTAGGTATGGGTCTTAACTATTCATGGTTAAAATTTCAGGTCAATTGGACCTGTTTTGAGTGAGTTATGGCCTAAACACTCACTGCTGCCCAATTGGTCATTTTTTAGGTCCTAATTGTACCTAATCCGAATTGGTCATTTTCTTAGGTCACCTTGCAAGCAGAATTTTGGTATGCTTTCTCAATGAAAGTTGGCACATTTTGTGCCTAGTTCCACCTCCAATTGGTCTCATACCAATTGAGGTTACACATTTAAACTTATTGGCTAAAATGTACACTGCCCTTAGTTACCCTGCTTAAACACACATCAATCACACACTTACCTTGCAATATGTTTACTTCCTTACCAAATCTGTTTTGGTACATTACCAAAAACATATTCCACTTTATATTAACATCACTTTGGGCAGATTACAATTATCCTCAACACACCAAATATAATTCTAATTTCCAAAGTCCAAATACAATTACACATACACATAAACATTACTAGTTTTTACATACACTTTACACAACAATTTCATATACATATCCATCTATCCTTAATGCCACAATTCTGCCCATATCTTCATGAACACATATACTTATCCATGAGTTCCAAGGCTGCGAAAATGTCTCTCAACACCAAAGTGTCCTACAATTCATCAATTCCCATCCAAGTGCAAAAATCACCATACACATATGAAGTAATTCACTAGGTTATTAAATCACCATAACCAACATCATTTCCCATCAAATATATGCACAATTATCTCATCAAATACATGACTACATGGCTGTCCAAAATGAACACAACAATAACTCTTCAAACTCAAAAATTTTCTTCACAAATCCAACACCCATAACATGCACACAAAATTTAACAAAGCCATCTTCAAAAATGCTAACTTACCTTATGGTTGGAGCTTGTTAAACCTTGCTTAAACTTCTCAAATTTGGTATCAAACTCTTCCTTGTGATGAGTAGACCACTTTTCATGAAGGAACCTAAGTGATTGGAGTTGAAAATGGAGAGGTTAAGTGAGCTCATGCAAAACTCCCATGGAGGTTTCTCTCATCCTTCAATTCGGCAACTTTGGTACATTGAAGAAGATGAACATTCTGATGGGTATAGTGGACTTACATCAGCATTTTTATGTTTAATTAAATCCCTAGTGGTCCACTAACTAAGTTTAAATCATATAATAAGCTTAATTTCCCTTTATTCCATATTAACCCCTTAATTTCTACTATTTACTTTAGGTACCACCAAATAAATTTTTCATTTCATTTTCTAAGTGTAATATTATTTATTTTTAATGGAGATTTAGGTCAAAAGACAATTCGGGATGTCAAATGACCATAATGCCCCTGTTCGGGTTGCATTCCCGATTTTTCGGTAACACCGGATTTTGTCTGTTTTTCGATTTCTCACTTTTCTTTGTACTAATTATTTAATTTTTCTTTGATCTTTCTAATGATATTTATTCTTCAATAAGGGTCTATTTAAGTCCTAAAAATGTTTTCTAGGGTTCCCCGCAGTCCAGGGCTAGTCAACGGTCCACGCCGTGACTTCCCGGTGCGGTCACCCATCGCTAGGGTTCTCGGCTCGCTTAACTTGGTTACTCTTCTTTGCTATTATTTTTCCTTTGTTTTTCTTGTACTTCCTTTTCTTGTATTTCATTATTGTATGTCTCCTCACTCATATTGAAGTGTAGTTTTAGGCATTCTAGCTGTCCGGACAGCACTGGTCACCGGAACAGCAGAACGCACTACCGAACTTAGGGGTGTTACAATTCTCTCCCCCTTAAAATAAATTTCGTCTCGAAATTTTACCTGGCATTAGTCTTTGAACAGCTGTGGGTGCTGTCTCCTCATATCCTCTTCACGTTCCCAAGTAGCTTCCTAGCCTGAATGATGGTTCCACAGCACTTTAACCAAGTGTATCTGTTTGTTCCTCAGCTGCTTCACCTCAAAAGCCAGAATTTTTATGGGTTCTTCCTCATATGAGAGGTCTGGATTTACTTCAATCTCTTCAACTGATAGTACATGAGATGGGTCAGATCTGTACCTTCTTAACATGGACACATGGAAGACACTGTGTATCCTTGCTAGCTCTGGAGGTAATGCCAACCGATATGCCAAAGGACCCACTCTTTCCAGAACTTCATATGGTCCGATGAAACGAGGACTCAGTTTCCCCTTTCTGCCAAATCTCATAATCCTCTTCCAAGGAGAAACTTTGAGGAATACCTTATCACCCACTGCGTACTCAATATCTCTTCTTTTCAAATCAACATAGGACTTCTGACGGTCTGATGCAGCCTTGAGTCTATCTCTAATCAATCTGATCTTTTCCTCTGTCTGCTGGACAATTTCTGGCCCAATCATCTTCCTTTCACCTACCTCATCCCAACATAAAGGAGTTCTGCACTTCCTGCCATACAATGCTTCATATGGAGGCATCCCAATGCTTGATTAGTAGCTGTTGTTATAAGCAAACTCAATCAAAGGCAAGTGTGTATCCCAACTACCTTCAAATTCAATCACACAAGCCCGTAGCATATCCTCCAATATCTGAATAACCCTTTCAGACTGGCCATCTGTCTGTGGGTGGAATGCTGTGCTGAAGTTCAATCTAGTTCCTAGGGCTCTCTGTCAGACACAATTGATACTGGCACTCCATGCAATTTTACAATCTCATATATGTACAATCTGGCCAATCTTTCCAGGCTATAGTCCATCCGAACTAGCAAAAAGTGAGCAGACTTGGTCAATCTGTCAACTATAACCCATACTGCATCATGACTACTCTGTGTCCTTGGAAGTCCTGTAACAAAATCCATAGTTATTCGTTCCCATTTCCACTGCATCGACAAAGGATGTAACAAACCAGCTGGAACTTGATGTTCTGCCTTTACTTGCTGACAAGTTAGGCATTTGGAAACGAATTCAGCTATATCTCTTTTCATGCCCATCCACCAGTAATTCTCTTTCAGCCCTCTGTACATTTTAGTTCCACCAGGGTGCATAGCAAATGGAGACTCATGTGCTTCCTTCATAATGATCTGTCTCAATTCAGCGTCATTAGGAACGCACATTCTGCCCTGATGTAGCAATAAACCATCATCTCTCACAGAAAATTCAGGTTTCTTGCCCTGCTGGACTTCTTTCAGTAGCTTCTGATATTTTTCATCACTCTGAGCAGCCATTCTGATCTGATCAATCAACACTGGCTGTACATGCCAAGCAACTACTGTCTGTCCCTCATCATCAATCTCTATACTGGCATGTTGTGCTTTCAACTCATATACCATGGACAAAGGAGAAACTCTGAGACTTGCCATAGTCTTGCGACTTAAGGCGTCAGCCACTACATTTGCTTTCCCTGGCTGATAGTCTATTAAGCAATCATAATCTTTGATGAGTTCTAACCATCTCCTCTGCCTCAAATTTAATTCCTTCTGGGTGCCTAAGTACTTCAAGCTCTTGTGATCTGTGTAAATATAGCATTTCTCCCCATACAGATAGTGTCTCCAGATCTTCAGAGCAAAAACAATAGCTGCCAACTCCAGATCATGTGTTGGGTAATTCCTCTCATGCGGTTTCAGCTGGCGTGATGCATAAGCAATAACATTCCGATCTTACATCAGTACACAGCCTAACCCATTGTGAGAAGCATCACTACAAACTGTGTATTCTTTACCCGGAGTAGGTAAAGTGAGGACTGGAGCTTTAGTCAAACACCTCTTCAACTCATCAAAACTCTGCTGACATTTATCTGTCCACTGAAATTTTACATCTTTCCGAAGCAGTTTGGTCAGTGGAGAAGATAACATAGAAAACCCCTTCACAAACCAACGGTAATATCCAGCTAGACCTAAAAGCTGAATTTACGTGATGTTCTGGCGGCTTCCAATTAAGGATAGCTTCTACCTTGCTGGAATCTACCTTGATCCCTTCAGCTGACACAACATGTCCTAAAAAGGAGATTTCTTTCAGCCAAAATTCACACTTCGACAATTTGGCGTAAAGTTGTTTCTCCCTTAAAGTCTGCAGTACAATCCGCAGATGTCTGTCATGCTCCTCTGCATTCCTTGAATATATCAAAATGTCATCAATAAACACCACCACAAATTGATCAAGATATGGTCTGAAGATAGTGTTCATCAGATCCATAAAAGCAGCTAGAGCATTTGTTAACCCGAATGGCATTACTAGAAACTCATAGTGGCCATATCGAGTTCTGAAAGCAGTTTTTGGAATACTCTACTCTTGCACCTTCAACTGATAATAACCAGTTCGCAAATCAATTTTGGAGAATACAGCTGCACCCTTCAACTGATCAAACAGATCATCAATGCGAGGCAATGGATATCTGTTCTTTATTGTCACCTTATTCAACTGCCGGTAGTCAATGCATAAGTGGAGAGTACCATCCTTCTTCTTAATAAACAACATTGGTGCTCCCCAAGGTGACACACTAGGGCGGATGAAGCCCTTTTCAAGTAGTTCTTGCAATTGTATCTTCAACTCCTTCAACTCCGCTGGTGCCATTCTGTATGGCGTTATGGAGATTGGATCCACACTAGGCATAACATTAATTTCAAACTACACTTCTCTTTCCGGAGGTAATCCTGGCAATTCATCAGGAAACACATCTGGAAAGTCATGTACTGTAGGGATGTCCTTCAATGCTGGGCTCCCCACTTGGGTGTCTACCACATGTGCCAAGTAGGCTTCACACCCCTTTCTGATCATTTTACAGCCGAAATGATGTTTGATGGCAATAACTGCCTCTCCCCTTGTATCACCACATCACTGTACTGAGGAAGGCCAAAAGTGACTGTCTTCAGCCTACAGTCAATCATGGCATGATGCCTAGCTAACCAATCCATGCCCAAGATGATATCATAATCTCTGAAGGGCATTTCAATGAAATCAGACAGGAAAGTGTGTCCTTGGATCACCAAAGGACAATCTCTATACATTCTATTAACCCTGACTTCCTGTCCTAGTGGACTTGTTACTAGCACCTCAAAGTCCATTTTTGTACATGGAACAGCAATGCAATCAATGATGCTAGCACTCACATAAGAATGGGTAGAGCCCGGATCAAATAACACAAATACATTTTGGTTAAAAGTTGACAAGGTACCAGCCACAACATCAGATGTCTCGGCCTCTTCCCTCTGTCTCATTGCATAGACTCTGACCGGAGCACTGTCTTGCTCTGAATGTTTTATCGTGCCTTGGCTGCCTGCTGGGTGGTTGTGAACTTCTGGTGATAGGGCTCTGAACTGACCCTTCTGCAGTAGTAGGAGGTGGTCCAACTCTGCGACTACTGGTGCAGTCCTTGGCAAAGTGTCCGGTGCCTCCACAGTTATAACAGGCTCCAATAGCCTTATAGCATATCCCACCATGATTTTTTCCACAAGTTTCACATTGGCGGGGAGGATAGGAACCTCTGGTACTCTGCTGACCAGATAGGGGAGGTCTCTGTCCTGAATATCTTCCCCTACCAGACTTATTGCCACCTCTGCCATGTCCCCCATAGTTCTTCCTCTTTCCAGTATGACCACTGGAACTCTGTTCTACTGATTTTCCCTCTTTCTCTGTCTTATCTGATCTCTTTTTCTCTGGAGCAGTCTCAAACTCAACTATTTCTAACTCTAGGCTTGAGAAACAAGTTCAGAGAAGTTAGTGCGTTTGAAGCCGATCACTTGTACTCTGATACTGGGCTTCAAGCCAGTTTCAAACCTCTTGCATCTTTCCCTGCTGGTAGAGAGTAGACTCACTGCATAATGGCTCAGGCGAGAAAATTCCCTTTCATACTCAGCCACTGATCTGCTTCCCTGTTTCAGACTTAGGAACTCTTGCAGCTTCTGGTCTACATAAGCATCAGGGACATATTTCTCGAATTCTCGAGAAAGTCATTCCAGGTTAACACTGCAAGTTCTACCAGACTGTGGGGAATAGTTTTCCACCAGTCATAAGCATCCCCCTGTAGTAAGGACACTGAGTATTCAAATCTAAGCTCTTCTGTACAATGTAGCTTCTTGAACACCCTATCCATCCTTTCTAACCACTGTTCAGCTTCTAGAGGATCTACTGTCCCCTTAAACCCTGTAGCCCCATATTTCATCAATTTATCATACTGCCTAGTAGGAGACTGTGGTTGTACCACTGGTGTCTGTATTGGGACTTGAGTAGGTACATTGCCAGTCATTTGTTGAAACATTGCAGCCATCTGCTGAGCGAACTGAGCAGGAAACTGTGGTACTGCAGGGGCTAGTGCTGCTGAACCACTAACATTATGTAGGCCTGGGGCATCCCCTTGCACCTCAGCCTCAATAGACTGATCGACTGAACGATCACCCTCTTCCATATTCAATGCGAGGATTTTAGATCTCCTGAACAAATAACATAAGGAGATTTCCTCCCGTTAGTGCATATTTATAATGTAATGTACTGTATGTATCAAACAATGATATTGAGCAGTTGTACTATGAAGAAAGAATAATCAAATAACAGGTGAAAACAGAATTTAAAAACTTTGCTCTGATGCCACTAAAACATGTCACACCCTACCCTCCAGAAGGCATAACATGATCCCGTAGTATACCTAATGAATTACCAACTCGCTTCATCGATAACCCATTAAGTACACTACAAGGGATTTTAAAAACTTTTCTTACTTCTTTTACAGTGGTGAGCACTATTTACAGGTGTTAAAAACTTTGGTGAACTGAAGTGAAACAATTAACTCATTTGATTTATTTGGAATTTCTGTAAAAATTTTGGCAGAGTGCCATATATATTTTGGATAAAACAGTTCTTCAGAAAACCTGTAAAAAGACACTTCAATAATTTTTCAAATCTCAACTCCAATACATTTCTCAACACAACAATTTATCAACTCAATTCCATAGAAATTTTTCAAAGTCTGAGATAAGGAAATATAATACAATTTTTACAAGTCAAAATATCTCATAATTTACTTTACAACTCGAATGTACAATTTTAATTTACAACTACTCAAAACCAAAAACAAAATATACATACAGTGAATATACATTACAGTATAAAATGCCAAATGTGGTGTACTCACTATACTCAAAAATCTCTCGCTGGCGGTACTAGCAGCCTAGTCTGCTGCCCTGTCTGTCTGTCTACCTGCGACAGCATTAAAAAGCTATCGCTGAGACAATGTTTCAGTGGTGCACAACATTAACCACATACAATTTAAATCACAATTCATAAGTCATGTAAATAGTGGATACTTAAAATCATAGTTAAATTCAAGACAGTAATTGTCAACAAGAATTTAAACTCTATTTGTCAATATCACAATAATTTTCATAAGTTAGATCATGTTTGAATTCAAAAGATAGTATATGTCAATGAGAGTTTAAATCTATTTCACAATCTCACAATACATATCAATAAATCACACACAGCTTAATCATGATCCATAGTTCAATTCGTCCCAAAAGCCAATGGCTAATGAGGTATTCAATTCGTCCCAAAAGTCGATGACTAATGAGGAATAACATAGCTAGCTAGCAAAAATATGAGTACTCATCCAATTCATCCTCAACAGGCACACACCTCAACACTTCAGCCAGAGAGGGAATTCAATTCGTCCCACTAGACAAGCTAATGAGGAATACAATCAATATACATGATAGCTGTGGTTTCAAACCATTTCCAATGCTTTTAAATCAATAAGTATCCATCAATGTCATTCAAACAATTTCTCACAGTTTCAAATCATTTACAATGCTTTTCAAGAAATAAATATTCATTCAAATACATTTACACAATTTAAAACAATAATATACAAATAGTCAATATTTATTTCAATTGAAAATAATTCAAAAGAAATAGTTGTTGCGCACAAACCTCTGATATTTGTCTCCTGGTCTTGACTCAGTATTTCTTTCCCTTTTGCTGAGTCCTTGTTAACTGAGAAACACAATTTGAAGTGTTTCAGTACTACATTAAACTGTCTCTAACGATAATGTTCGATAAACAATTCACTGAATACCTTTATTTGCTTAATCACCTAATATACCGACCCTCGATGCGTTTTAGGTAAATTAGGTTTTGGTGTCCTTAATATGTCACATTCGATAATGTTTTAGGATTGGTACGTGTTACCAAACTCAATTCTATGTATATTGCGTTTTCTTGCATTTCATTGCAAATTGCTGGATTTCGGGATACTAGTTTAACCTAGCCGGACGACCTAGTTCCCTCGGTTTTTGGGTTTTGGTCAAAACTACAAACTTGTAGATCTATGTCTTATTGCACGCGGGGCAAAATTTTAGGTCAATCCGAGTTAAGTAGACCAAGTTATGGTCATTACACTATTGCTGGTCAAATGGCATCAAATTAGGTCAATTTGGTCAACTTTGGTTCGGCCAGTTTTTGGACCCAAATTTTTGCAAGCTTTTTGACTTGCTTATGGTCATTTCTGGGTTTTGGTGTCTTCATAAGACTTGTAGGTATGGGTCTTAACTATTCATGGTTAAAATTTCAGGTCAATTGGACCTGTTTTGAGTGAGTTATGGCCTAAACACTCACTGCTGCCCAATTGGTCATTTTTTAGGTCCTAATTGTACCTAATCCGAATTGGTCATTTTCTTAGGTCACCTTGCAAGCAGAATTTTGGTATGCTTTCTCAATGAAAGTTGGCACATTTTGTGCCTAGTTCCACCTCCAATTGGTCTCATACCAATTGAGGTTACACATTTAAACTTATTGGCTAAAATGTACACTGCCCTTAGTTACCCTGCTTAAACACACATCAATCACACACTTACCTTGCAATATGTTTACTTCCTTACCAAATCTGTTTTGGTACATTGCCAAAAACATATTCCACTTTATATTAACATCACTTTGGGCAGATTACAATTATCCTCAACACACCAAATATAATTCTAATTTCCAAAGTCCAAATACAATTACACATACACATAAACATTACTAGTTTTTACATACACTTTACACAACAATTTCATATACATATCCATCTATCCTTAATGCCACAATTCTGCCCATATCTTCATGAACACATATACTTATCCATGAGTTCCAAGGCTGCCGAAAATGTCTCTCAACACCAAAGTGTCCTACAATTCATCAATTCCCATCCAAGTGCAAAAATCACCATACACATATGAAGTAATTCACTAGGTTATTAAATCACCATAACCAACATCATTTCCCATCAAATATATGCACAATTATCTCATCAAATACATGACTACATGGCTGTCCAAAATGAACACAACAATAACTCTTCAAACTCAAAAATTTTCTTCACAAATCCAACACCCATAACATGCACACAAAATTTAACAAAGCCATCTTCAAAAATGCTAACTTACCTTATGGTTGGAGCTTGTTAAACCTTGCTTAAACTTCTCAAATTTGGTATCAAACTCTTCCTTGTGATGAGTAGACCACTTTTCATGAAGGAACCTAAGTGATTGGAGTTGAAAATGGAGAGGTTAAGTGAGCTCATGCAAAACTCCCATGGAGGTTTCTCTCATCCTTCAATTCGGCAACTTTGGTACATTGAAGAAGATGAACATTCTGATGGGTATAGTGGACTTACATCAGCATTTTTATGTTTAATTAAATCCCTAGTGGTCCACTAACTAAGTTTAAATCATATAATAAGCTTAATTTCCCTTTATTCCACATTAACCCCTTAATTTCTACTATTTACTTTAGGTACCACCAAATAAATTTTTCATTTCATTTTCTAAGTGTAATATTATTTATTTTTAATGGACATTTAGGTCAAAAGACAATTCGGGATGTCAAATGACCATAATGCCCCTGTTCGGGTTGCATTCCCGATTTTTCGGTAACACCGGATTTTGTCTG
Organism: Hevea brasiliensis; assembly: GCF_030052815.1. Lineage (NCBI taxonomy): Eukaryota > Viridiplantae > Streptophyta > Magnoliopsida > Malpighiales > Euphorbiaceae > Hevea > Hevea brasiliensis. Next base: position 16,949,657 of record NC_079502.1, on the reverse strand, counting down.
TTTTTCGATTTCTCACTTTTCTTTGTACTAATTATTTAATTTTTCTTTGATCTTTCTAATGATATTTATTCTTCAATAAGGGTCTATTTAAGTCCTAAAAATGTTTTCCAGGGTTCCCATGATCCAGTAGCTAGTCAACGGTCCACGCCGTGACTTCCCGGTGCGGTCACCCATCGCTAGGGTTCCCGGCTCGCTTAACTTGGTTACTCTTCTTTGCTATTATTTTTCCTTTGTTTTTCTTGTACTTTCTTTTCTTGTATTTCATTATTGTATGTCTCCTCACTCATATTGAAGTGTAGTTCTAGGCATCCTAGCTGTCCGGACAGCACTGGTCATCGGAACAGCAAAACGCACTACCGAACTTAGGGGTGTTACATAGAGGGTACAGGCAAAAATTATTTTATGGCGGTAGGTGAGTCTGCTTTGAAATGGAGTGCACATCCCCTTCCTTCTTTTTCCAAAATTAGTAGACTTTTTCCAAAATTAGTAGAAGGAAATTTTGCCAAATTCCAATAATAAAATGACCAATGGAACAGTGCAACCAAGATACCAAAAACTAAAAATTGACAATTATGCCTAAAAGACTTAAGTGTTGAGAAAATGACCAAAACCAATAAGTTTAGTGACCAAAATGTGGTATGTGAGTGAAGTTGGAATTCTCATACCTATTAAGCCTTAGAAAGTCAACAATTTGACTTGAATAGTGTAGTGAATAGTAACCCAAAACATAAAAATTTCAAGAACGTCGAGTTTAGCACATTAGTGCTAGATAAAAGGGAAGTTAAATTTATTTTTAGATTTATGCTAAGTTATGGTACTGAAACACTATGAAACTGTGTGTTTCAGCTGAAAAAGACTTGGAAGCTCAGAGAGACTGAGTCAAGGCCTAGAGGCGACTCACGTCAGGTTTGTGCACAATAAACCTTATTTGAGCCTTTTGTCATAAAAAAAAATTGATTTAGTGTGATTTATGAAAATTTGAAGTTAATTATGAATTGTGTTTCCATCTTGTGAAGAAATTGTGACTTTGGAAATTTATTGGATTTCTCATGAATCATTTGAATAAAATGTTTGAAATTGATTTTTGATTCACACTTAGCATGACAGTATCTTATTATTCCTCCTCCATTTATGGGGTGAGATCGGTTATCTTTCCTCCCTCTCTAGTTTATCAGTTGAGGTTGTAGATCAGATGAGTACTCATTAGCTAGCTAGCCACCTCCCTCATTGATTTCGATTAGTGGGGTTGTAGATTGCTTTTTCATGGTGTACAACACGGCATTGATCGGAAATTTTGTGTCATGGCTTAAGTTGTGTGTGATTTGGCAACACTGTGTTTATTAAACTATTTGACCAAATTGTGTTATTATGAATTTTAGTAACCTGTGAAATGTGATTGAGAAATATTTAAATTGTGTTTTGATAATGAATGATTATGTTTTGTATTTTAAATTTTTATTGTGCACCACTGAGTATTTTTATACTCAGCGATAGTTTAATTTGCTGTCACAGATAAGAGCAAAGAGAAAGCAGCAGAGTGAGCTGCGGGATTGACAAGAACTCTTGATTATTTTTGTACGGGTATTATTTTATACCCTTGTAATTATTTTGATGTAAATACTGTAATGTCATAAGTATCAATGTAAAGTGAGCAGTTGTATAATAAATTGTAATAATATTATTTTTGGATTTTATATATCTGTAAAGTTAATCTATGCATACAATATTGATGGAATGATATGAAATAATTTGTTTTGAGAATTTTGAGATGTATTGACTTGAGAATATTTGGAGGTTGGGAGTTAGGAAAAATTCATTAGAAGTGCTTTTTATAGGTTTTGAAGAACGATTTTCTCCAAATATAAACAGAACTCTGTCAAAATTTTTATAAAATTTGCTGTAAAATTAAAATGGATAAAATTTTTACTAGTTTATAAGCTTTAAATAAATGATTTTAATTTCTACCAAAATGCTTACCACTTCCAAAATGCAAGAAAATAGTTTTAAAATCCCTTGTAGTGTACTTAATGAATTATCGGTAGGTGAAGTTCGGTAGTTCATTAGGTATTCACGGGATCATGTTATGCCTTACAGAGGGGTAACCCGGTACTATCTAATTGGATGGTCCTACCCTCGAGGATGGTTTACTATAGGCTCTAACTAATGTGATTGTTTAGCTCAAGGTCTAATTTTCTAAAGCCACAGGTCCCCAAATTGTCCCTACTGTAAATAGTAGAGCCTTATTTTACCATTATGATATTAACGGGAAAAATCCACGGGTATCACAATAAGTGAAATAAGTTCCAATCTAAGCAGAAGTCTTCACGGATACTAACAGGATAAAACCCATGGGTACCACTACATGACTCCCTCCTACTTCCTAAAGGGTAAGAGAGCTCGGGTATAGGGCTAAAGTGTGTGAGGACATTGTGTAGGTGATCAGTGTGTGAAGGGACACATTTACCTCTTCCTTTTTCAAGGGAATTTAGACAAGGATTACTACAATAAATGAAACAATCAAAACAAACAAAATGGTTAGAGATAATAGTAATAATCAAAATATTAAAACTTCTGATTCTATAAGTTAACCCCCATAATTATCAATTTATAAGAGCACAGAATTAAATTTGCTCTTTGGACTTCTAAACCAAGGTTATTTTGGTCTGATCCCCAGTGGAGTACCCAAGCTGTCGCAAGTGTTTTGCGATCGCCGGACGATTCTTACCGAAGTGAAAAAAGTAAGGAGTTGCCACTTTAATTTTAAGGGAAATTAAAGGAAACCATTACTGAAAATAAAAACCACTTCTGAAATAAAGATTCTAAGTTCGGAGTCTGTTCACGTGTGGGGAAAGTGTTAGGCACCCCACCTCATCTCTTAACGAGGGTCGGTAAATTTAACAATATGCTATTTACAATTGATAATTTTGGGGCGGGGGAGGGGGGGGGGAGGGGGTTTGGAGTCACGATGTCAGTCCTTATTATCGATAAAAAGAGCATTTAATATCTCGCCATTTTGGGTTTCCTAAGAGCACAGGTGCATGGGATAACCCTACAGTGAATTTGTGTTTTGTTTATTTGATTTGTTACATATTTTATCTAATTTTTTCTCTTCAAATTAGGATTCTAATTCTAAAGACGTGTTTTTTGGGTCCCTAAAGATTCATAATAAATGAGGAGGATTCTCTACTCACATGTTATGTACCTTGGTATTTAGGTGTTAGTAATATTAAAATTTTGATTGAAAAGATTTCGGGAAAGGACTCTATTCCGACCTCTCAAAATATTCTTATTAGAATTTTTGCTAAGAGAATTTGGGTAAGGACTCTTTCCTGATCTCTTAAAATATATATATATTAAAACTTTCATTCAGAGGATTCGGGTAAGGACTCTCTCCCCATCTCTTAAAATGTTTTTATTAGAGTTTTAGTTAAGAGAATTCGGGTAAGGACTCTCTCCTGATCTCTTAAAGTATTTTTTTATTAGAATTTTTTCTAAGAGAATTCTGGTAAGGACTCTCTCTCAATCTTTTAAAATGTATATATTAGAATTTTTGCTAAGAGAATTCGAGTAAGGACTCTCTCCCGATCTCTTAAAATTCATCAAAAGTGAATTTTAAAAGGTCTCAATCGTGAGACCGAACTCGTTCGACCCTATTAGATATTAGAGCATCGCTCACATCACCTCTTGCTTTTCATGTTAGCTGAGACTTTTAATTTTCGATCTCATGATTCATTTATCCGAACTCTCCCCATCTTATTACGACTCCTCATTTGGAGCCTTCTGGACATCTTATTTCGAAGGTTTCCCTTCCGAGCTTAATCCCAAATCTCGATCTCATTCCTTTTTTTTTGAGCTAGTATGAGTAGCTAACCTGTAACGCCCCTTACCCGTCTACTGTATAGCCAAGCAAGAGTGCCATATTCGATGTCAGAGCACCCTATCTTGTCTTATCATGTCTATTGTAAACTTTTAATATAATTTAAAAGCAGGTAATCTATGTGTGGAATTTTTTTTTTTTATACAACTTGTTTTAGTGGAGATCCGGACAAAGCCTCCTCTGTTTTGTTAGCATCTGGCAGGTTCCACTAATTACCTGTTAACATGTTCATATTCATTTCACACATTTCCATATCATATTCTATTGTATCATATCATTCACAATTATTTATTAGATCTTAAAAGGGTATCATCTATTGCATTCATATAGAAATTCATAGATAATAATTTACAAGTTTACTTGCAATCTCAAAGTTTAATTACAATCCAAAATGAAATACATCATGTGTTTATGTACAATAAACAAAAGAACAAAATCTAGACATATATGGGCCCTACCAATAAAATTACAACTGTCGAGGTGACTAGTAGACACTGGCAAATCTGATCGACCTCTGTATGAGCACTACTGCTGCAGCTGCTGGGACTGGTCTCTAGTACCTACACGATGAAAAACTAACGCGCTAAGCATAATGCTTAGTGGTGCATAATTTATAATAACAATAACTAAACAATTGAAATAATAATTCTATATGACAATTCATAATTTCTAAGTCTTTTACATTTTTATTGCACTTTGGAGACAATTAAAATTATCAGGATCTTTTCTTTTTACTTATTATATATTAAGTCTTAATCAATTATTATCAGTGCCTAAGTGACCTATAACAAATTAAAAAAGCTAGATGCACTAGAGTATACTAGTTACACAGCCATATGTCTATCCAGTATGCGTTGGTCATGTCAGGCATGAAGCCTGTGGGTAGGCATTTAAGCCAGATATAATATTAGACACATTGGCTAACAGGCAGGCCTAAGGACTGTAGAACAATCATGTCAAACAGATTTTAGCTGTTAATGATTATTCTTATGGGCAGTACTGCTCCCCGTAGTCCCTAATTGGTATACTAATTTATCCAAATTAAATAAATAAGTTTAAGTATACTATGGGCAATTTAAACATTATTACTTATCTATTTGAAATGTTCATGTCACTTTATAGTGGGAAAATAGGTCTCACATACCCCTTTCATGTGGTTTAGTATTTAATGGCTCGTTAGGATTAAATTCCTACCATAAGATAATTTATCTCATGGACCTTTCTTAGGGTTCAGTTTTTGTGTCTTACTTTTACCTATCCCTTGATCAGTTTGTAGCCACTGTTTGGCCACACTTCCTTCATGTAAGTTGTTCCTCAATGTCTTGCCTTTATTTTCCCTTTTGAATCATGTCAATTAGGTTTTCAAAACTCAAGTTATGGTCAGATGACCATAACTGATTTATTTCTTAATTCTGGTTCCTTAACTAGGCAGCTTTTGGACTTAAATTTTACATAATTAATGGAACATGTTGCAGTCACTTTTAGGTATAGTGATCTTCATAAAAATTGTTGCCCTATGTCCTGTGGTCACTTAGAATTTTTTAATCACAATTTTTCAAGTTTTGTGGAATTATTTATGGCCAATTAACTAACCTAGACTCATGTACCCTGTGCCAACAAGAGTTCAGTTCAAGTTAGTGACTGCAGGTTAACTTTTAAGGTTCTTACATTCATAATTTGAGAAAGGTTCCTAAAATAAAGTTGGAGCCCTATTTCTTAGGTTTCTGGAAAGATATGGCTCATCCCAATTGGATTTTTTTTAGTAAGAGATATGACTAAAATACTGTTCTGGGGTCAAATGAAGTTTGGTCAAATTCCAGGTTTTGATGTATTAACTTATTTTAGCAATTTGACCTAGTTCTCTTGATTTCTGGGTTTTGGTCAAAGTAGAAATTTTGTAGATATATGTCCTATGGAAATTTTTCCCCTAGTTTTACTACATTTAAATTCTTTTAGACAACGTTATGCCAATTTTCCAAAACTGGTCGGGTAAGTTTATGTCCAACAGTTTATGGACAACCTAGTTCTGGACAGTTTTATGACCCAAATTAGGCCAGTAATTTGGTTTGGTTTAAGGCATTTTTGGGATCTATGGTCTCCATGAAAATTATACCCTATGTCTGATCTTTCTAATGGTATAAAATTCAGATCATTTGGATCAGTATAGAGGGAGTTATGACCAAATGAATATATACTGTTCATTTGGTCATTTTTTGGGTTTTATGCAGGGTCATCCGGATTGAGACAGTGTTTAAGTCAAGTTTTGGACAAAATTTGAGCATAGTTTCTTCATGGAAAATGGAGTGTTTTGAGTCTGGTTTCACCTCCAATTGGCCTCATACCAATTGGAGCAACACACATTCAGTTATGGCTCAAAACTCAAGCTGGACTCAATGAGTCCCAAACCTACAAAAAAAGCACTCCCAATTTTTTAATTTCCTCTAACTTTCTTACTTCAATTGGCATACATAGTACCTCTATAAGCAACAATTTCATCTCAATTAGGTCAATCTCAACAATTACACAAAATTCGCAATTCATGTACACAAACTCTAATTTCAATTATCCAATTTATACAAATACAACACATTCAAACTCTTAATCATATCAACTTATCAAACATCCTCATAAAACCAATTTTCATCATTTAAAAGCATCAAACCCCAAAGAGTTCCATGGCTGCCAAAATTAGGGTTCTTCAATTTCTTATCATTTGTTTTCATTTTCATGTGATACTCACTCATCTCATCATTCTTCCAAGATTTAAAGAAGAGAGGGAGCAGTATCTTGCACTTACCTCTTGTGACCTAACTTGTAACTTCCCAAAACTTCAAGTTTCCTTCTTCTTATGGCTACTAATAGCTTAATCTAGGTGTGAATTTAATTTTTAATGAAGGAGACTATGGGTTTTGGTGAGTGAGTGAAGAGAAATTCAAGCTCAAAGCTTGATAAAAATGGTGGAAGAAGGAGAGACCATGGAGCCAGCCAAGGAGAAAGAGATGAAGTGGAGAAGATGACTTGGTAGGTGAGTTTTATCTCTTATGTCTATATATATATATATATATATATATATATATATATATATATATATATATATATATATATATATATAATTATTGTACTTTAATTTTTTTTATAGTATCATAAGTCCATTTTTTTTCTTTTCTTTTCTTCTTCTTTCTCTTCTCATTTTCCTAATTCAATTCATAAATTTTATTTATGTTAATTATTTTATTCTCTTAAACTTTAATTTGACATTTAGTTCAAAATTCACATCTGGGGTGAAATGACCAAAATATCCTTCGTTGTGCTCATCGAGTTATTATTATTATTTTTGTACCAATTAATAAATTCTCTTAAATTTTATTTTATTTTCTCTAAATTTTTTCTATATTTTTTTAACATTTATTCCATCAATTTATGCCTCTTCACTATAGTTTAAGTGTAGTTCCAGATATTCTGGCTGTCTGAACAAACATTAGTCATCGAAATAGTAGAATGTACGGACTATCTACGGTGAGAGCGTTGTAATTCTTCCCCTTTAAATAAAAATTTCGTCCTCGAAATTTACCTGACGTGAAGAGCTAAGGGAACTGCTGCCTCATCATTTTCTCGCTCTCCTATGTCACTTCTTCTGTGTTGTGGTGTCTCCATAAGACTTTCACTAGTAGGATCCTCTTGTTTTTTAGTTCTTTCGCTTCCCGTGCCAAGATTCTGACTGGTTCTTCTTCATATGTCAAATCAGGTTTATAATTATCTCCTCTGCTGAAATGACATGTGGAGGATCTGATCTGTATCTCCTGAGCATCGACACATGGAATACATTGTGAATCTTGTCCAGCTCAAGTGGTAAAGCTAGCCTGTAGGCTACTGGACCTACACGTTCAATGACATCGTATGGACCAATAAACCTAGGGCTTAACTTACCCTTCTTACCAAACCTTAGCACTTTTTTCCAAGTTGATACCTTGAGAAATACCTTATCACTAACCTCATACTCTATATCCTTTCTCCTCGGGTCGGCATATGACTTTTGTCTGTCTGAGGTTGCTTTCAAATTGTCTCTGATGAGTTTCACTTTTTCCTCAGTCTGCCTCACCAAGTCTGGGCCCACTACCTTCTCTTCCCTCATTTCTGTCCAACATAAGGGAGTCCTACATCTCCTCCAATACAATGCTTGATATGGAGCCATTTTTATGCTGGCTTGGTAGCTATTATTATAAGCAAACTCTACCAAAGGAAGATACTTCTTCCAACTTCCTTCAAAATCAATGATGTAGCTTCTTAACATATCCTCCAATACCTATCATATCATATCATTCATGTCATTAATGTCAAGTCATTGTTATCATTCCTTTAACAATTACAACAATTCATTAAGTTCTAAGGGTTACTAAAGTGCAGTTCACTGCCTAAAGACTCCTGTAGCCTCTTCCAAAACCTCGAAGTAAATCTCGCGTCTCGATCAGATATGATAGATGTTGGCACTCCATGTAGCCAGACTATCTCATCTATGTCACACCCTACTCCTCCGTAAGATGTAACATGATCCCTTAGTACACCTAATGAATTATCGTACTTCGCCTACTGGTAACCCATTAAATATACTACAAGGGATTTTAAATCAATTTTCGTGAAATTTACATCATCGATTAAAATCTGGTGCTATAAAAATTTTTTAAAATTTCGGCAAAGTGCTAACTATATTTTGAGAAAACAGTTCTTCAAACCTGAAAAGGAAAACACTCCCAATATGATTTCTTAAATACAACTCCAATAAACTTCATTTCATCTCACAATTCAAATCTCAATAATCAAATCAATTCATTTTCAAATCATCCTCATCATAAAAGAAACATTTCATTGATTGCAAGACTCAAAAATTAATATTACAAAACTATACTGGTAAATGAAATCTCAAATTTACATTACAACAATTTACATTTAATTACATACTAAAATATTTTACAAGAGTTTTTATACAACTGCTCAAATAATTTACATACATATTATTACATGCATACATCAAACCTATGTACATGGGTATACCTATGATATACCTGGAGCTGATCTGAATGTGTCTTCAAGGCGCAGCTACAGGAATTCTCACTCAGTTGCTCTATCCTTACTTTCACCTGCGACAGCATACAAAGCTATCGCTGAGTGGTGAACTCAGTGATGCACAACTATAACTTAAAACATAGTACAATATACCTTAGCAAAATTACAGCAAATAATTTGGAAATCTAAATACTCGTCAAATTTCAAAAATCAAAATATTTGTTGTCAATAATATAAATCATTTGTATAAAATGACTTTGATCATGAAATTCAACTTAGCAAATCACAACTAAACATTTAAGGTAATTCCAATAAAATCAATTACGCATAAATCCCATTTGAAATCGAATTTCTTTACTATTCAAAAACCATTCTTTATCTCACTAACTATGCAAGACTAATCTGAAAAGACCATCTCAGGAGTGATTCTAACTCCCTATGGTCGGGGAGGTCGAATCGGATTCTAACTCCCTATGGTCGGGGAGGTCGAATCATCGTGCACAGTACACACCACAATAATGAAACTTCCAAAAGGGCCATAAAAAAAAAAAAAAAAACTTAAATCTAACCTCTAATAAGAGGAGAATATAAGCCTGTGCACGTATCATGGTAATCAAAACAAAGCTAACTCCATTATCTCCTCAACAAATGAGAGAGATGGGTAATAACCTAGTCAAGCATCTATAGTGCGATACAAAACAATATCATAAATCTCTTTGTCCTTTTTGTGAGCATAAATCACAACACAATTCGATTCAAAGTCAATTCCAATATCCAATAATTTTTATGCTCATCACAATTCAAAACATAAATTTGTATTTTTCAATGCAAATTGCTCATCACAATTCAAAATATATTCTATCACAATTTTTCAAAGCATAATTTATTCAATTCACAATAATGTTTAATACTTGTTTAAATACCATTTCACAAAACTAAACTCATGCATTCTATAACAATTTCAATAATCAGTGAAATAAATTCAATACTTGATAAATATAATACATAGGGGAAATAAAGTCATTTAGTTATATGAAATATTCAAAACAAAAATCAATTAAAAACTAGTTGTGTGCAAACCTCTGATGAGTCGCCTCTTGGCCTTGACTCAGTGGGTCTTTTCTCTTCCTAGTGTCTTTTCTAACTAAAACACATAATTTAAAGTGTTTCAGTACTCATTTAAATTGTTTCTAATAATAAGGTTCAATAATTAAATTTTATTAATACTATTCCTTTCATTAGTCAACCTATAATGTTGACCTTTAATGCACACTGGGTGAATTAGTTTTAATGTCACTAATATGTTCCATTTTTCATTCCTCACATGTTGATATATGTTGCCAATTTTATTTCAAAGCTTATTGCATTTTATTGCAATTATTTAGATTTCATAGCCAATGTTTATTGTCTATTGGACCAAGCTACAGTGTAAATTTAACAGATTTCTCTTCATTAAATTGTTTCTCATTGTGTCTTCTTTAATTTCCTTTTTGAATCACTCCATTTGGAGTTGTATAACTTAAGTTATGGTCATTTAACCGTAACTAGGTCAAAGTTCAATTTTGACTTCCTTATTAGGCATTTTCGGTTCTGACTTTACTAATTTATTTGGACTGTTTGTAATCACATTAAGGTCTAGCATTCTTCATAAGTATTGTTGCCCTATGTCTTAGGGTCAATCGGAAATTTTACTTGTAATTTGTCAAGTCTTATAGAATTATTTATAGCAAAATTATTGACTTGGACTCAAAGGTCTTATATTGGCATGGTCCTTAATTAAGTCAATGGCTTTAACCTTAAATTCTGACCTTATACATTTATAATTTGAGAAAGTTGTCTAAAACAAAGTTTTAGGTCTCTTTCTTAGCTTTCCAGATTGGCATGGCTCATTACATTAGGAGATTTCTTATGGGAGATATGCCTATTTGAATTTTTTAGACTTAATGGTCAATTGTACCAATTTCAGATTTTATGCATCAACTTGATCAAACTAATTGACCTATTTCTCTTGGTTTCTGGGTTTTAGTCCAGTTACCAATTTTGTAGGTCTATGTCTTATTGAATTTTTGGCATAGATTTCAGGTCATTTGGAGCTTTCTAGACCAAGTTATAGTAATTTTACTAATGCTGGTCAAGTTACACTTATTTGACAATTCTAGGTCATTTTTAGGTCAAAGTCAATTCGGCCAGTTTTTATAACCCAAATTTGGCAATCATTTTGACTTGGTAATTGGCATTTCTGGGCTTGGTGGTCTTCACTAAAGTTGTAGCCCTATGTCTAAGCTTTCCAACAATATAAATTTAAGGTCATTTGGACCAGTTTTGAGTGAGTTATGGCCAAAAGACTGGCGACTGTTCACATGGTCAAAAATCTGGGTTTACATGTTATGCAAATCTGGATTTGGTCATTCTTTTAGGTCATTTCTAGGCAGAATTTAGGTATGACTTACACACGAAAATTGGTTTATTATAAGTCCTATTTCACCTCCAATTGGCCTCATACCAATTGGGGTCACACATTTTCATTTATAACCTAAAATGCATACTGCCCTAATTAACCATACTTTGCATTGCAATTGTGCATTTCTAATGAACATCATACACATTACATCTTGGTCAATTATCCAACAATAGTTCAATACAACCAATATCCAGCCACAATATATTTGATCAAGTATCCATCAATTCAATCAATGTCCAAATACAATTCAACCCAAGTAATTATCCATCAACTCAATGCAATTTAATCAAATGTCCAATAACAATTCAATTGCTCAAACCTAATCCAACTAATCAAGATCAATAATATAAATCCATTGCTCTTAAATTAACATTAAATATACATGAATTTAAGGCCTTCCTAAGCATATCAAGGCTGCCCAATTTACACATACACTTCAAGCTCCCATTTTCAATTCACAACCTCACTTCACATACACAATTCAAACTATACCTATGGTAATCAGACTCTTATACATTTAAACACTCTAATCAATATCATTCCCTAACAAATACATGTAAAAACAAACCAAACTCCTTTAATCACCATGGCTACCAAAATTTAAGTCCACCAATTACCCATCCAATTCTTCAAATTTCTCTATAAATCAACTCATTACAACATTAACACAAAGATTAATTAAGAAAGGGAAGGAAAATTAACACTAACCTTCACTTGAGCTTAACAAAACTTCACCAAATCCTCTCCTTCTTGCTACCTATCTCTTTCCCATGTTATGTAGACAAACTTTAGCAAAGAAATCAAGTGGACAAAGGGCTCACTTCATGGTTGCATGGAGGTCCATTCATTTGGCCATGGAGTTTCTTCAATGGAGGCTCTCGGCTATTTTTTTCCCTAAGGTAGAAGATGAATGTTTCTACTATCCCAAGTGGCTTTTATAGGTGTCCAAGGATTGAGTTAGTGGAGCACTAACTTATTTTTAATGTTTATTTATTCAAGCTTTCATAAATTACATTTTATGCACCAAACTTCCATCATTTATATTATGTACCACATTTTTAATTTTCATAATATTTTCAAAGTGTTCTATCACGTATCTTTAATGGACATTGAGGTCAAAAGGCAACTTTAAGTATCAAATGACCAAAATGCCCCTCTTTGGGTTGCATTCCTGATTTTTCGATAACACCGATTTTTATCGATTTTTTTATTTTTCATTTTTCTTTGTACTAATTCATTAATTTTTCTTTGACATTTCTAATGTCAATTACACCTCTATAGGCCTTTAATTATGTCTCAAATTTTAATTCCGAGGGTTTTCCGTAGTCTTGGGGTCGGCTATTACCTGCACTGTAACTTTCTGATGCAGTCACCCATCGCTTCGGTGTCGGCTCATTTAACCGAGTTTCATTTCCTCTCTTTTATTTTTTCTTAATTTATCTTGTATTTTTTTTTATTTCATCATTTTATGCCTGTTTATTATCACTGAAGTGTAGTTCCAGACATCTTGACTTGTCCGGACCGACATTAGGTCACCGGAGTAGTCGAATGTATGAACTATGTAAAGTGAGGGCATTACAATCTATGTAAATCTTTGCTAACCTCTCCAGTGAGTAGTCGTGTCTAACTGGTAGGAAGTGAGCTGACTTGGTCAATTTATCCACAATCACCCATATAGTATCATGCTTTTGCTGTGTTAATGATAGCCCAGTGACAAAATCCATGGTGATGTGATCCCATTTCCACTCTGGTAAGGATATAGGTTGCAACAACTCTGATGCAACCTGATGCTCAGCCTTAACTTGCAGGCATGTCAAACATCTGGTCACAAAATCACCAATCTCTTTCTTCATTCCAGGCCACCAATAATGTGTTTTCAGGTCTTGATACATCTTGGTACTTCATGGGTGCATAGCATGGAAGCTACTACGCACCTCTTTCAAGATATTCTTCTTCAGTTCCTCATCTCTAAGTACACATATTCTGCCTTTATAATACAGATTCCCATCTCCTTTCAACTCATAATTAGTCTCCTTCCCCTCTTAAGTTCTGCCCATAACAGTTAGCAACTTTTCATCCCTTAGCTGTGCTTCTTGTTGTCACACCTTACCCCTTTGTAAGACATAACATAATTCCATAGAATACCGAATGAACTACCAAACTTCACCTACTGATAACTCATTAAGTACCCTACAAGGGATTTTAAAACTATTTTCTTACTTTTTGGAAGTGGTGAGCATTTTTTGTAGGAATTAAAAACATTTAATTATAGTTTTAAAAACTAGTTACAATTTTTATTTATTTTTATTTTTACGCAAATTTCAAAAAAATTTCGACAGAGTGCCATTTGTATTTCAAGAAAACAGTTTTTCAAAAACCTGTAAAAATACTTCCAATATCTCATTTCATCAAATCAAACACCACCACAACAAAATCAATATCAATTTTTCCCAACACCAAAATTTCAAAATAATTCTCAGATCAATTGTCTTCAAAATATAACACTAAATAACTTCATTCATTTTCATTAGAGTAAAATCAAATTACATTCATCATCCAAAATAGACATGAGAAAATCCAAACTAATACTATTATAATTTACTGTACAACTGCTCAATTTTACATACATACATATGACAATACCATATTTACAACAACTACATCAACCAAAACACAATGGGTATAAATAATATACCCATATAAAAATCTTCAAGTTGTACTCCCTTATTTCTGTAGTAGCTCACTCTGCTACTATGTCCTTTTTCCTATCTGTGACAGCAAAGAAAGCTATTATTGAATATAAAAATACTCAATGATGCACAATAAAATACAAAATGCGTAATATAAAACATTTATGAATAATTCACAATTCAAAAATCTCACAATCACATTTCATAATTTTCAAATTACATTTATAACAAATCATAATTTTCAAAGCTTAATATAACACAAATTTGATCAAACAATTTAATAAATACAGTGTTGCCAATTAATGACACAACTTAGGCCATGACACCAAATTTCTAAACATGTCATGTTGTACACCACGACAAGGTAAACTCACCCCACTAATCGAAATCAATAAGGGAGGTGGCTAGCTAGCTAATGAGTACTCATCCAAACTCACCCCTCAGACTGGAAAGCCAGAGAGGCAGGAAAGTGATCATATCAAACTCAACCCCACAAGTGGAGGAGGAACATAGTAAGGGACTGTTATACCAAGTGTGAATCAAAAATAATTTAAATCAAATTATTTAAATATTTCATGCAAAACATAATCAATTTCCAAAGTCAATTTTCCATTCACAAAGTGGCAACACAGTAGTTATCAAAACCTATAATCAACAGAATGTATATTAATCAAGTTTTCAGTGGGAAAAATGATAATTTAAAGTTATTATGCACAAACCTCTTTTGTCGACTCAATTTACCCAAACTTTCGTTTCTCCTTCAAAGATCCCTTTCCAACTGAAACACATAAATTTAAAGTGCTTCAGCAATCCATTCAATCTATTTCTAATAACTAATTCCAATAATTTTACTTTTGCAGTCTTATCCTACCCAATACGGTTCTTAAATTCGATCCTTTATATTTTTGTGTGTAGTGGCACTATTCATGGCACTATTTAAGTTAAAATATTGACTTTTCTATACTTAATAGGTTTATTAGTTCTAATTGTACTCATATACCACATTTTGGATGTCAATTTTATTGGCATTAATTGCCAATTTAATTTCTAAGTCTCCTAAGAGAAATTACAATTTTTCAGTTTTGGTTCCCTGTTTCTACTATTCCATTGGTCATTCTACTGTGGTAATTTGGCTAAGTTTTTTCTTCATAGAAGTTATTCCTTATTATCTTAACTTTATTTTCCTTTTTGAATAACTTTATTTGGATTTTTGTAGCCCTAGTTATGGCCATTTGAACATGGCTAGCCATATTTGGTTTTACCCAGAATTCTAGGCATTCATTGGATAATGGCAGTTTTTATGGGTTGATTGCAGATGGTTTTTCAAACAGGTTATGGTCAAAATTTGGGTTTATTTTCTTCATAAAAGTTGTAGGGCTATGTCTCAACTTTCCATCGATATAAAATTCAGGTCATTTCGACCTTCCTAGACCAAGTTATGGTCATTTACGTAAATACTGTTTATTTAGTTATTTTTGTACAGGTCAGTTTGCCCAATTATGGATTTGACCTAATTGTTTAATAAGTTATGGTCACTTTCTGAGCATAATTCCTAAATGAAAAATGGTCCATTTTGTGTCTAGTTTCATTCCCAATTGGCCTCATACCAATTGGGTTGGTAAATATTTAGTTCTGGTCCCTGAAAGGGACCTAGGTCAAGCTGCCTGCAGATTGACCCTCACTAATCCGAATTGGAACTTGGTTCCAACAATTCATACACACCACAAATGATCACAATTGACCATTTCTCAACTCCAATAAGGTCAATAACATCAATTGATCAATTTTCAACTTTTTCTCCAATTTTTCACAAACTCAAAACGCTACCTGCACATAAAGTTCAATCTAGTGCATTCAAAGTGTATATTCATGATCTATATACCTATTTCACATCAAATAACCATTCAAACACCTCAAACTCATTCATTTCAAATGCTAACCCTACCTGGCTGAATTTCATGTTTGGTCCCTCAACAATTGTTTTTGTTTGATTTTAAGTTAATTTCTAAGCTACTTATACTAAAAACATAAGTATTAAATAATAAATTTTCAATTCACCACTAACCTTAAACTTTGAAGTTCAACTCTTCCCTTTCTTCCTTTTCTTCTTTTCTTTCCTTCTTCTAACTTCAAGTTGATCTAATAAGTTTTTATGGTTTAGTTTGGGTCAAAGTAGGTTGAAGTGGTTGGAAGAAAGCATGGTTTCTAGCTTTCATGGAGTTTTCATGGTGATGAGGAAGAGAGAAGGGTGGGGTGGCAACTTGGAAGAAGAAGACTAAAAATAGTTTTTCTTTTCTTTTTTTAAGGTATTTTATGTCTTTAAAAATGCTTTTGACTTGGTCAATTTAGGTAGGAAAATTAAAATGAGTTTTGACATCATGATGATGTCATAAAGGTGATGTAATAACACTTTTTCAATTTTCTTTTTCTTTTATATTTATTTTTTCATTAGTTCTTTAATTGAATTTCCGATTCTGAAATTTTTTTCTTCGATTTTATTAGACAGTTAGATCAGGAGTCAGCCCTAGGGGTGAATTTACCAAATTGCCTCTCGCTGGTTCAATCCGGTTTGCTGGTTATTTGATATTTCTTCTAGATCCCTGACTTAATTATTTGACCTGCTTAACAACTCTTTTTCATGATTTTCTCTTTTCCACTGTGTTCGCAATAGTCCTAAGGACTGCGACGTCACATTTTCTAGTTCGAAATTTGAGTTTAGACTGACCTCGCAGTCATTCCCGAGAAGGTCACCCATCGTTGTGACTCCCGGCTCATTTAACTTCTTATGTTCGGTTTTTCTTATTTATACTTAACTATTTAGCAATTACTAATTATTTGTGTTCAGGGCTTATCTAGATGTCTTAGATGTGATTCTAATTCTCTTAATTGTTCGGACCGACATCGATCACCAGAACAGTAAAATGTACCAGGTTATGCAAATAGGGGTGTTATAATTCTCCCCCCCTTAAAAGAAATTTTGTCCTCAAAATTGTGTCCACTATCTGTTCTCAAATAGTCGTATGTGTTATTTTCTTATGTTTTTCTCACATTTCTACGTAGCTTCATAATTGAAATAATGGTCCGTAGCACTTTAACCAATATTATTTATTCATCGATTGCTCACCTCGTATGCCAAGTTTCTTATGAGCTTCTGACATAAGTTAGATTCAAATTCATTTCACTTTTACAAGTAAACAAATCTGTGTGCTAGTGGATCCACTTTTTCTAGGACCTCGCATGAGTCTATGGGTGAGAACTTAGTTTTACTCTTTTCTTATCAAATCTCTTGATAATTTGATGCAACCTTCAGTTTAGTTTAGAATATTTTAGTCTTTTCTTGCTATAGTTTTAACAATTATTTTCCTTTGTAGTCTTTTTTTTTTTTATGATCTTGTTGGTCATATATGAACTACTTAGCTCTTTATTTGCCATAGGTCCATAACCATTATCTTACCATCTCCATTTATGACCAAAGCCTATGTGCCATTTTGCACTATCTTGTTTGCTTTTGTTCAACTTATTTCTTTTTTTAATAAAATAGTTTGGGACATCGTTACGCGTCTTAAGTAGGTTGTTTGCCCTGGTGGCAATTTCTCATCTAGTGTTTTTCTCATTTCTTACTGTTCTATTTGTTTCCCTTTTTTTTTTCATTCCACAACTTAACTTTAATTATTTTATTCCTTAATCTTATCTTCTTCCTTAACTTGACTGTCGAGTCATGATTTAGCACCTCTTATCGTCCCTAATAAATCCATTATACTTTCATATTACTTTGATTTGGTCGTCTGACCATTCTAGTCAACACTTTAACTAATATTCATAATGTTTCTTATTACATTTGCACCAACTATTCTAATTTTTACTTTTATCTACCGATATCCTATAGCTTATTTTTCACTGGTTTGCGATCATTAACCCCCCCCCCCTTTTTATTGAACCATAAACAATTCTTTAACCTTAAGAAGGGAGTCTACTGGACTCTCCTTTTTCCCATGCTATTCAAAAGTTTCACATTAATCTTAATCTAATCCTTATGATCCGCACAATAAAATTGTGCTCTTCCTAAAGAATACCTAACCAACTAGTCCCTATCCAATTACTGTTTTCAGTAGAACATCATTTCTTAACTATTTTATAAGTTATAATTATCATCCATAGCATCCTGTCTCTTCCAAGGGAACAAAATCATATTTTGTGTCTTACTGCTACACAAATAGAATACTGTTCCTTACTAAACTTTGAGCAAAAGATCCATTAAAATACCAGAACAATTATAAACCCCATATCGGAGACTGGATGACTTAGCCCTATAGGTGTTATTTTTAAATTTTGACCATACTAAAATCTCTAGTCCCATAACAATTCCTGATATATTGTAATTTGTGCTAGGGTAACGGAGTCGTTAACTCTCACTACCTTACAACCATGATCTTTTGATATTCTAATTATAGAGTTTTAAATCCCGAATTAGGATTTTCAAACTCAATTCTAGTAATAAAACTCTATTCTGGTATATTTGTACCAGAGCGAAAGTCATTTGTAACTATTCTTATCCTTGTGTACTATTGGGTAGTACGTAGCTCTACACAATAAATCCCAAGTCAGTACTGTAATCTGCAGCTTACAACATAAACATTAAGAATATTGCATAGTTACTACGATACATTCCAATAGATCAAACTTTCCTACATTTCATTCTTTTCGAATTCACTAATATCCAAAACTTATTCTAATTACCGTATCCATTGACAATTACTAGCAGTAACATCTTTGCCGACGAGTTCTCGATTGCTTCCACCCTGAAGATCCGCCTCTGTCATATCTATAAATTCGGGGTTCCTTAAATTCTTTTCTTTTCCCCAATTACCTATTCGAGTTCTGACCCATAGATTTCTCACTTTTTTCTATTTCATACTGCCCTTGTAGGGGTTGAGTCTGCACTTGGGCTTGAGCTTGGGTTTGAGCTTGAGCTGACAAACTATCAGCCATTTGTTGGAAGAAGGTGACCATTTACTGTGCCACTTATGCGGTGATTTGTACCGGTGGAATTGGTACAGTCGAGCCTTTGACACTCCGAGGAGCTGAGGCCTCCTCTTGTGCCTCAATCGTATCTAATTGTTATATTGGTTTATTCCCCTCTTCCATTTCTATTCAGAAAATTTTCTTTTCTCAGGATAACCTACACAAGGAGATTTCTCTCCATTACTTTATATTTATGATGCAATTGTATTATATGTATCAAATATTTGAGCAGTTGTATGTACCGATAAAATTTTTCAAATTCACAATTCAAAATTTACTTTAAAACCTTTGCTCTGATACCACTAAAACATATTACTCCTTACCCCTTTGTAAGGCATAACATGATCCCGTAGAATACCTAATGAACTACCGAACTTCATCTACCGATAACTCATTAAGTACCCTACAAGGGATTTTAAAACTATTTTCTTACTTTTTGGAAGTGGTGAGCATTTTTTGTAGGAATTAAAAACATTTAATTGCAGTTTTAAAAACTAGTTATAATTTTTGTCCATTTTTATTTTTATGCAAATTTTAGAAAAATTTCAGCAGAGTGTCGTTTGTATTTCAAGAAAAATAGTTCTTCAAAAACCTATAAAAACACTTCCAATATCTCATTTCATCAAATCAAACACCACCATAACAAAATCAATATCAATTTTTCCCAACTCCAAAATTTCAAAATAATTCTCAGATCAATTGTCTTCAAAATATAACACCAAATAATTTCATTCATTTTTCATTAGAGTAAAATCAAATTACATTCATCATCCAAAATATACATGAGAAAATTCAAACTAATATTATTATAATTTACTGTACAACTGCTCAATTTTACATACACACATAGGACAATAACATATTTACATCAACTACATCAACCAAAACACAATGGGTATAAATAATATACCCGTATAAAAATCTTCAAGTTGTGCTTCCCTATTTCCGTAGTAGCTCACTCTGCTGCTATGTCCTTTTCCCTATCTGCGACAGCAAAGAAAGCTATTGCTGAGTATCAAAATACTCAGTGGTGCACAATAACATACAAAATGCATAATATAAAACATTTATGAATAACTCATAATTCAAAAATCTCACAATCACATTTCACAATTTTTCAAATCACATTTATAATAAATCATAATTTTCAAAGCTTAATATAGCATAAATTTGATTAAACAATTTAATAAACACAGTGTTGCCAATC